>NC_057353.1:28109062-28416875 GCF_016509475.1 Prionailurus bengalensis | reverse complement strand
AAAAAAGCACACTTGGGCTTTACATTCTTTATTACCTTGGTGGTGTGGTCACGAACTCCTTTTTTCAAAGCTGTAAAGCTTTCGCTGCAATGAAAATCCTTCCTGCCACGTTGCCCAGCAACAGCTGAACCTTAGTAAATGAGGACTATTTCACACTGTTATGGAAACAGTCCTGTGTGGAATGAGATGGTACTCTTAAGAATCCTCTATTTCATGTGTTTATTGAGATTAGTAGCTTCAGGCTGCTTTGGTTTATTGTGAGCCAGAACGCCTTGGGTTAGTCCTGTCTGGTCTCTATCTCTGATTTGTTGGGTGGAGACACTTGGTAGGGGTTGGTTAATGTCACCTTGGGAACAAAACTGGGAAGAGGGACACGTTCGTCTTCAAAGCCAGCTCCATATTAATCTTTGATTTCTTCTCAAAGTTAATTTTTAATTATACAGTGATACATGAGTATATTCTCCTCATAAAAATGGAATGGTATGATGAGTCTGAGTTTCCCTTGACCACTCTTTTCAAGTTTAACTTATTCCCAGAGGTCACTGTTCTTATCAGTGCATCGAGGATCCATCTGAGAACATTTTCTACGCATTCACATACATATATATGCACACATAGGGATTATGGAACATTGCTTTGTGTGTATATCTGTTTGTTAGCTTTATAAAAAGGAAGATCGTACTGTGTATTTTGTTTGGTCACTTGCTTGTTTCAATCAACAATATTTCTTGGAGATCTTTTATATGCATACTACTCCTTTTAATAGCTGTGTATATTCCTTGGTTTGGTGTGCACACAGTAGTTGACTTAGCCCTTCTGCCCTTAGTGAACAGAGATGTTGTGTCCAGTTTCCTTTTTCTTCCCTACCTCCACAGATTGGCCAATTCCTTCTACTTTAGGGCTCCCAGGGTCCACACGGGACCCAGGGACCCATTAGGGTCCATCGTCCTCATGATGCCAAGTAGAACTCACTAAGCCCACTGGACCACCTGCTATCATATAAAGTTTCCCTTCCATTTACTGAGAGAGAAGTGCCAGGTTAAACTAACTTATTCTGGAGTCTTCCTGCATTTCAGAACATGGGATGGCTCCCTGCTCCTTGCAACAGTGGTCCTCAAACTTCATAGTTGTGCTCGTGCTTCTGAACTTGGCTTATTTTGTTTCCTCTGCTTGGATTTCCTTTTTCAAAGTCCCCTTCTAGCCCTCAATTCTACCTGGCAGACTTCTACTCATCACTCAAGGCCCAACTTAAATGTCACTTTCTGCACAGTCTTCTGCTCTCTCCCTAGCCTTCCCTTTTACTTGATCCTTTATCTCATTACTAATAAAATGTGTGCTCTGGCACACACACACACACACACACACTTTTTACGTTCAGTTATACAGGGTCCCTGGGTATAGTTGTTAAAGTTGTGTACTGTACAAGACTGTGGGGCATCATTCACACTAATAATTGTTGCACATTTATTTTGAAAAATTTCTGGCAGATGACAGGAAAGTGTCTTGAGAAAAGGGCAACTTTTTCAAAATTGCACAATGCACCATTTGGGATAGCCTAAAGTCTGGTTATATAAGGTCTATTTTCTCCGTAGATTGTGAGTCCTTCAGGGGATGAATTAACCTGCCATAGTGACCTGTGATTTACTCAACTATTAGCATATCTATTGGCACAAAACAATAAAATAACCAACACCTACTAAACATTTGCTATGAATTAGACACTTTTTAAGGACTTCTCATGTTTCAATTTATTAAGGTTATTTTATTCTTGAAATGACAATGCAAGGTAGCTGCAATTATCATTCCATTTTAGAGATGACAAAATTGAAGTGCAGGATGGATAAGTGATTTGTCTGGGGTCACACAGCTGGGGTTTAGCTCAAGCAACATGATTCTTAGCTCAAACTATTGACTCTCCAAATATGTTTATTTGAATTATGGTGTTCTGACTACAGCTTAATTTATTTATTTTTATAAGGTAATAATTCTAGGCACTCCACTGTATCCTTAGGCATTGTGAAGGAGGGGAGAGAAAATTAATAATAGCTGATATGCGTATAACCCTTTACATAATTAAAAGGCATATTTACATATAATGATAATAATAGTTTCCATTTTATTTATTTATTTTTAATGTTTATTTATTTTTTGAGAGAGACAGAGCATGAGTGGGGGAGAGGCAGAGAGAGAGGGAGACACAGAATCTGAAGAGGCTCCAGGCTCTGAGCTGTCAGCACAGAGCCCAATGCCGGGCTCGAACTCATGGACCGTGAGATCATGATCTGAGCTGAAGTCGGACGCTTAATCAACTGAGACACCCAGGTGCCCTCCATTTTATTTTTAATAAGTGTCTCTTACATGCTAGTCACCTCTCTAGAAGATTTTTTACATGCATTCGTTATTCCATTTAAAAATCATAATCACGTGCAAAAATTGGTAACATTAGTCACACTGAACAGTGAAGGAAACTGATGTGTTGTGAGGCTGAATGACTTTCCCAAGGCTATACTGCTAAGTGTAAGCATGGTCTCTGACTCTAGGATTGCCCAGCTCCCTCCCCTTGACCTGCCACTACCCTTTTATAGAGGAGAAAACGAAAGCTCAGAGTTGTTCTGAGCCTCATCTTTATCTTGTGACTCAAAAGCTCATTGGCTTTGCTCTATAGTATGTTGGCCCTTAGATGAGCTTAATATTGAAACCAAACTGCTATAATTGCTGTTTCCTTTTTATTATCTCTGAATCATTGGCAAAACTTAATGATGAAACCACACCTTGCAGATGAGGAGATTGGAGCTGAAAAAGTTGTAGTGACTTGTCCAATGTTTACCTAGTAAATGGCTAAGCCAGGACATGAACCCAGGGATTCTGACTTCAAATGCATTATAACATCTTACAATCAAGTTATGGACTGCAGACAGCCCCTTTTCCCCCGAGCCTCACTACAGTGTCACTCCGGAGCTGGTATGTCCGTCCACAGCCAGCAGCCCACATCACCACCCCAAAGGACATGATCCTTTTTGAACTTCCGGTGATAAAAGCAGAGATGCATATTGCTGTTCACATGACTAGAATGCCAAGGGCACCTAACTGGCTGAGAGTTATCTGGAAAAACCGTAACCTTCTGGTGGAGTGAGGGGGTCAGGGATCAGAGTGGCACAGTGCTGAGCTCCCTGGAACCCGAAGAGTGGCAGGGTGCTATCTGTGCTTGTAGATCCTGGCCAGGGGCTGCTACCTTTGCATTTGCTCTGGGAGGGATGAAGCAGTGCCATTTTGACAGGTGTAGCACCAGAAGCCGCTAAGTCAGTGTCCCTGTAATCACTCGGCTTGCCACCCTGCCTCTCACTTGCTGATAGGCTGGCTAGCCCGGGCTTTGGGAATATTGCAAGGAAAGCATGCATGGAGTGTGGCAGGCTAAGGCTAGTTTTGAAGGAGGTTGTATCAGTTAAAAAAAGATCACCAGTCTGGAGTGAAAGAAGTTTCAGCCTGGGAATGGACGACTGCCTAATTCCGAAGCCCAAGTTGTTTTCCTCATAACCCAACCCCTGACTCACTGTTAACTTCCTAACTGAGCGTTGTTTGGACCCTTCATTTTACAGAACAAGGATGCAGTGATACCCTCACACTTGAAGGCCAGGATTCCTGGTCTGAGGACTCAGAAGGCCATACTCATGGCCCCTTGGTGGATAGCCCTTTAGACTGGCTTAACATTAGGGCCCAAATTGATTGCTTTTTGAATTTGTTGTTGAGTTCATCTCACTTCATATAAAACAATAAATGATCGTGGGTTCATTAACTACTTGTGGGAAGATCACTCACTCTGCAAGGCCTCGCCTGTGACGTGGCCCCTGCATGAAGTTTGAACCTAGCTTTCTGCAGCAATGCCGAGCAGGAGGCCGGCATAGGGCCCACAGGTGTGACTGCGGTCCAGTGTTCATGTGGGTTTGAATAACGAGGTGGGCTTTGCAATTCTGTGCAAGGTGTGCAGCCAGGAGGGGTTGCGAATCAGTGGTTAGTCCATTTTTCCCACCGAGGAAGAGTTTCATTTTAAACCTATTTGCTTGGCATGGCTCCATGTCCCTTTGGTTCTCTGTTTGCGTGCTCTGCACCAGCGAGCTGCAGCCTGCTGACTCCAGTGTCTGAGCATCTGGCTGCTGCAGTGGGGTTCTGGGCCTCCTCTCTGGAACAGGTGGGCTTGGGGGCAGTTCCTGCCCAGGGCACAGGCAAGGTGGAGAATGGAAAGGCCCAGGTTTTTGAAGCTCATGTGACCCAGGCATACGACTATATGAAACACAAAGAGAGCTGGGAAGACAATCATGACAATGTGTAGAAAGAAAGAAAGAAAGAAAAAAAGAAGGGAGGAAAGAGGGAAGGAGGGAAGGAGGGAGAAAGGGAGGGAGGAAGGGAAGGAGAGAGGGAGGGAGGGAAGGAGGGAAAGAAGGAGGAAAGAAAGGGAACTGGAAAAAGAAGGAACTGGAGGTGAGGTGAGGGATGACATAATCCCTACTTTGGGGCACATGATGAGGTCTAAACCTGGGACGGATGGGTAGAGGGACATAGGCATGGCAATCGCCATGTTGGCAGCACTTACTAGACCATGGTCATTCCAAGGTCAGTGAGGAGGAAGGATAGCTGCCTGGAAGGGAAAGGAATCTCCAAGTGGAAGAGCTTGTGGAGTCCAACTGCTATCTGTGAGGGGGAAGGCAAAACTGTGGGGTCAGACTCCCATTACAGAATCAACCTCTGTAAGAGATGGGCACCGCTGGGTGATGCTTGAGTCTGGTTCTCCACAGCTCCTGTTGCCACCGGACTGCGGAGCTGACGGTATGCGGTAGAAAGGGTCTGGCACATGCACGTACCAAGCCCAGGTGAGTCAAGAATTGACAACATCTATCAGGAAGTAGGTCCAGCCAAAGATCACAGCGAGCCCTGTTTTCTGAACGCACTTCTTGATTTCTGCCTCATTCCTAAGCTGACATTTAAGCGAGTGCTCATACATACCGGTTTCAGTAAGTCTCCAAATCACTCAGGCAGGAGTTACGGACCCACTGCTCTAAGACCTTTTCTTTGATTCCCTCAGTGCTGATTTGGATATCTCTGAAATAGCTGTGGAAGATTCATGGTTGATTGCTGGCTCATGTGGCCCTAGAAATCATTTCTTAACTCTTGATATGATTGTACCAATGGACCAGGAATGTTCTCAGGTGCTCATGCTACTAAAATAACTTCAGTCATGCCAACTGCTCAGTTAACAATTGGAAAGTGGACTATGGACTTGGTGAAAATCATATGTTACACGTGTTTTGTCACAGGCAGAGACGAATTTGGGGAAAAGTAGATTTACGCACAAAGAACACTTCCGGCCTGGGTTTATTTATGTTCAAATTCCTCAGTGTCTACTAACAAAGATGTCTCTTCCCAGTAGGAAGGCCAGACCACAGAGAGTTTTCCCCTGGGAATCTTACACATCTGGGTTAGAAATTAAAAAAAAAAATCATCCAGTTATTTCTGTATAGTTGGAAGTTTAGCATAATCTAGCCCTAAGAGCCAGCTTTTCCCTTCCAGCATAGAGCTCTTCCCATTTTGCCAGGCTGCACTGTAGGCCCATTGAATCGGAGTCTCTGGTGAGGCCTCAGCATCGGTAGTTTTGCACATCTCTAAGGGATCCCCGTGTGCAATCAAGGCTTGGGCCCACTGCTGTAGGGTGAATCATGCTAAGGCCAACTTATAAAATCGAAACCGGGTCACAGGGGTGGTGGGATACAGATCTTCTCAGATCTGTACCATGGGCAGTGCTGTGTCACCTCTGGCCTCAAATGTGACACAGACTGAGAGCGCCTGGTGGTTTAAAATCAATTCTTCCATGTACAGAAAGTCGACATGAGTGCCATAATGCCAACAGCAGTCAATGTAAGCAGCCATTTGGGTCAACCTTGTAAGCTGGAAGCTTCCAACAGAGGTCATCTGCTATGTGTGTGCTTCATTTCTCAACCTCTCTCTCTCTCACATGTGTCTGTGCCCTGACTGTCTTCCTGCCTGCCTACCTGTCATTGAATTAATTTATTTATATTATTTTCCCAACAGTTTTTTTAAAAAGGAGTCCTCAGAAAATATTATTATAAGTCTTTAATAAGTAGAAGACATTAATGAGTGGTTGCTTATGTTCCTGGTCCTTGCTCTTCTGTATTTATTTATCTGGTCTCATATTCTGGGATTCCCTTTCTTACATCTCAGGATTTACTTACCTGGTGTCTCACCCAACCCCCTTATCCACATTTCCCTGTTTACGTACCTTTCCCATTATTCATGGCCCACTACCAGTGCTGTCTTCTCAGCACAGCCCTGCCATCAGAAATATAATCTCTTGCATTTCTGAGCTGCTGTAGGGCCTGTAGCCTAGGTCTTAAAGCATCTATCGCTTTGCACAGCAAGCAGGTGGATGTCTGTAGATATGTCTTATCTCCTAGTGGTGGATGTTATTGGCAGGCTATCAACCTTTCCTTCAGCTTGTGACAGATTGTATTTTCCAAAAAGAAGTTGCAACAATAGTTCCAGTCTTGTATATTCTTCCAGAGTCTTGCCATGGAACCATCAAGATGTGGAGTTTATGTTCCCTCCCCTTGAACCTGGGTGGGCCTTTGTGACTTCTTGCACAAATAGAATGTGACAAAAGTGAGGCCAAGTTAGAAAAGGCTACACAGCCTCCCTGACTCTATCTTAGGACATGTACCTTCAGAGCCCCGTGTTGCTATGTAAGAAATTCAACAGCTTGAAAGCTGCAGTGCTGGAGAGACTAAGTAGAGACCATATAGTGAGAAGTAGAGATGCCGAGGAGCCCCCTGTGCTCTTCACGGAGCCCCTCCCCCAGCTGATGCCAGATGCAGCAGAGATGAGTCATCCTTGCTGAGTCTTGCCCAAATTGCAGACTTGTAAGCTAAACATGATGGCTATTAAGATTGTTTTCAGGCCACCAAGTTTTGGGTGGTTTGCTGTACTAATAAGCAACCAGAGCATTACTCTTCCTCCTTCCTAACACAATTTCGGTTTTGTTCATATCTTTAGCCCTTGCCCACCACCTCGCGTGCCCGACCTGGAGGGAGCTGGCCCCATCCCTACTTCTAGGGACGGCTGTCTGTAACCCAAGGATATTCCCATCCACTAGACAAGGAAAGTTTCAGGATTCAGTTCAGGCCCTAGTACAAGAGGAGAGAGGTTTGTTGAGGACTACTTGGTTTGTTCTTTTCTCTCCTCTGGGAAAACTTCTGGGAGCCACTTTATCTATCTTTTTTTAGATTTTTGAAATGTGCAGACCTGAGGTCCAGAACCACCACTCCAATATTATTATGAGCCTGAGATGAGCCTCCCTTATGGAGAAGAACAGAGGCCAAAAGTATCAGAGAGGAATGGAGCCAGAAACACTAGATTACACCGTTCCTGAAGCTTCCCCAGCTGCAGGACTTCCCAACACATGAGTATATCATTAAGGTCAGGATTTGCTGAGAGTCATGTATTCCTAAAGAAACAATGATTCAAACAGGATAGATGCTTAACACTTTCTCATGTAAAAGTCTGTAGGAATGCAGGTCAGGGTTGGTGTGGTGACCACATTCTCTGAAAGAGTCAGAGAACCGGGATTCTTCTAGATCAACAGCCCAATACTTCTACGATATGACCCTTACCCTTAAGGTTCAAGATAATGGCGTCTGTTTTCCAGGCAGTTAGAAAGAGGAAGGCATAAGGAAGAAGAAGGCAGTGTTATGTACCATCTGTCTCTTGGGGAAGATTCTTAGACGCTGCCAGATACACTTCTGCTTATATCTTTTTGGCTAAAACTCAGTGTGAGGGAAAGTAGTTTTTATTCTGGGTAGCCAAACACTGGGGTAATAATGGGGGATATATGACCATGGAGTATTATGGGACAGCGCAATCTTTGACACAGTGAGGCAATGAACTTCTTTACCAGTTAGAATGAGCTTATACTGATTTTCTGCTAACTTGTCACCAAAGACATCTTGACTAGTGTGTAATCGAGACTACCCTTTTATCACCACTCTGTTCACTCAGAAGTTCAAGTCCTGGTGACTTCGAATTAGCAGACAGGAAGCGTCTGTCATCTTACATCTTCTAAGGGAGAAGATGTAATAGCGCAAGGATAGTCCCCGTCAGGAACGGGGATATCTTTTGTGCCGGATGCCAACCCTGAATGCCGACCCTGGGATCATGGCCTGAGCTGAAATCAAGAGTCAGACACTTAACCGACTGAGCCACCCAAATGCCCCCTCAGATGATTCTTAATAGCAAGTATATGTTTGCATCTTACACATTTTATGTACATTTATTTTCAATTAAAAACTATCTTTTCCCATAAAATTACATTTTTTCCATATAAGAAAACCTACTACAGTAACTTGTGCATAATAGGAACCAATCAATATTTGTTAAGTATCAGTCGGGTTTTACGAAAACAGAGCTCTACACTCCCTGGGCACCAACTGCCACTGACTAATGTGTTTTAATTAAATATTTCTATATATGCTTTCATGTGTATTTACACCGATTAGCACCTTGGTAACCAATAAAATAAATATAATCAGTATATCACAACTTGTAGGTGATGCTAAAGGAGCAGCAAACACTAGCAAAGGACTTGAACCAAACCGAACCAAAACAAAACAAAACAAAACAAAAAACAAATGAACACCTTTGAAGTTGGCTTTTGTTTACTTTCAAGGAAAATAATTCAAAGTACATATTAAGCTCTAGGAGCAATGACAAGAACAAGAATGTCAAAGCAGTCACGGTGATAATGGGAAGCTAATGGGACCCATGTGCGCAGTGTGATCTCCCAGTGGGAAAGAGCAGGGCTGTTTTGGATGGATGCCTCATGAAGGAGGGAGGGCCAGTCTTTCTTTGAGAATCTTATAGGTGCCGGTGCATTTGGAATGCCAGGTCCAGTTTTCAGACTTATGCGCTCCCTCAAAAGAGACTCATGTATGTGGAATAAAACGAGAAACGCAATACATAAAAATGGTTAATAATAGCCATTGATATTGACAGAGGTTTTTTATGTGTTGGACACCACTCTATATATTACTTTATATTTGTGCCTAGTTTAGAGCTCATAACAAGTCCATAAGGTGGCTGCTACTACTTTAAGGAACTAGGTATTGATTTATGATTAGAAATATGAGGAGAGCCTCATGCATAGCTCATAGCTCAGTTGAGAAGGATCAAGAAAGAAGGCAGGGTTGTTGACTCTAGAATACACTGCAATTCTTTAAGAACAGACCATGGCCATTTGTATTTGACTTAGAACATGGAGGAAAGAAATGTACTTCGGAAAAGGAACTCAGGCTGCATGCTGAAAACAGCAGTGTAATGGTAGTGGGTCCAGATTCGTCCTCAGGGTTGTGCCCTTTTCTTTTTTTAAATGTTTCTTTTATTTTTGGGGGGAGTGAGAGACAGAGCACAAGCAGAGGAAGGGCAGAGAGAGAGGGAGACGCAGAATCTGAACCAGGCTCCAGGCTCTGAGTTGTCAGCACAGAGCCTGACCCAGGGCTTGAACTCATGGACTGTGAGATTATAACCTGAGCCGAAGTCAGATGCTTAACCGACTGAACCACCAAGGCACCCCAGGGTTGTGCCCTTTTGAGACGCTGGACCACAGCAGCAGGGATAGAATGGGCAGCCTCTGTGGGTATTTTTTCCTTCAGTAGCAATCACACATAGGATATGGACCCCTTGGCAGAAAAATGGTAGTGGAGACGTTGGTACAAGGGAGATGTTCTAGGAGGAGATATCTTTATGATTTTTCTAACCCTTAGAGGTTATACATCTTTACATTAGACTATATCCAACTCCAAACATTTTATTTAAAAATCACCGTTTCTTCATCCTTCTCTCCTCTCCTTCCCTTCTATGCTTTCATTCTTAAAAAGAATTAGGTTACAGTGTTGTGAACTGGAAGGGGAGCATATTAGATAAATACACTGTTGCCATCTTTTCCATCTTTATGATTTTTGTGGCCTATGAATTACCGGAATGTTACAGGAAAGTTGACTGGGAGGTTATCTTAACAGTGGTAATGAAGGGGGGTCACCTGGTTGGCTCAGTCGGTTGAGTGTCCCTCCGACTTTGGCTGAGATCATGATCTCACAGTTTGTGAGTTCAAGCCCCGTGTCGGGCTCTGTGCTGACAGCTCGGAGCCTGGAGCCTGCTTCAGATTCTGTGTCTCATTCTCTCTCTCTGCCCCTCCCCCACCTGTGCTCTGTCTCTCTCTTTTAAATAAATGTAAAAAAAAAAAAATGGTAATGAAGGGGAGAGCAAGTAACAGGGGGTGTCTTATAAACCCTCTCATTACTAGCAGCTTTTTCTTCTCCTTTTCTTCTTCCTTCTGCCTGGAAACTTTCTGAGTAACTCAGAGTGGACTTTAAACAAAGTTACCATACCCAGCTCTGTAATGGAGAACTTCTGCGGAACGTCTGGGAACATTCCTAAGATGATTACAAGGATGAGGGCAAGTCCTGGAGAGTTTGTATCATCCAGTTTGAGGGATGATGAAAGGCAGATCAAGGATGGTTCCTGAAGCCCAGTTCCCCTCCTCAGGGAAGCTCTGAGTTCCCCCGGGAGAACATCTAAAAGTCCTCTGAGCATGTCTAATTCGCAGCTGTGCACGAGATATCACATCATGGAGGAGACCCTGAAGAGTAGTTTCAGTGATGGAAAAAAAGTGGGCACAGGTGACAAATAGAGGAAATCACACAATGCCTAGGAGGAGAACATGGGGTAAGAATTCAAATCCTGTTTCCATCCTTGGATATTGTCACTCTAGTATCCTAGCATCTGCTAAATTAACTGATCAAATAAGGGCTGTGGTTCCCTCTCGTTATTACAAATTGTGATATTCTTTGCAGAGATGCAGAGAACTTAATAGAAGGTGGTATTTGTTCCACACTTTCTTTTTTCTTAAAGTTTATTTATTTTGAGAGAGAGGGAGAGAGAGATACAGAGAGAACATGAGTGGGGAGGGGCAGAGACAGAGAGAGGGAGAATCTCAGGCAGGCTCCGCGCAGAACCTGGTGTGGGGCTGGAACTCACAAACTGTGAGATCATGAACTGAGCCAAGATCAAGAGTCGGATGTTCAACCGACTGAGCCACCCAGGTGCCCCTGTTCCACACTTTCATAAGTATTTGAATTAAAATTTTTGAAAAATGGAGAGAGTTCTTGAACAGACATATGAGACTGCTCAAGGACTAAAGGGATATATCTGATACTAACAGGAATTTAGTCACACAGAGAAGGTGGAAGTGGAAACAGAGGGCAACAATGGAGCCTCCCGCCAGGTGCTGTGAAGTAAGGAATCCAGTGAAAAGGCAACTGGCTACTTAAATTATTTTGGAAACAACTTTCCAGCTGCCAAACACACATTGGGACTTCTTCTTTTCTGCCATTAGGATCCTTAATCATTTGAGATCAATATCTCCAAAGAAACCAAAAAAACATTCATTGACTTTTTGGGCTCGGTGACTCTCTGACCACTAGTGGAATTGTCACCGGAGACTAAGGTGTGACCTTTGGCTATTTGTCAAAGCTTTGACGTCGTCCTGTGCTTCAGGTGCCAAACTGCAAACCTTAATGCTCTGAGGGTGTCGAAATGGTAAGGGATTCAATTTTGGCAATAAAAGTGTTTCCATCTCCTGGAGTTCCACCCCACCCCCTCCGCCCCACCGCCAGAATTGTATATTTCAGGAGAACTCTTTCATGGCTTGAACGTTGGGAGTAAAATCTTCTTGGGGTCTGCAGTGTTTTCCCCAGTGATCTCCGTCCTACGCCTGGGTCCTTCTGCTTTTTCATTCCTTCTGCCTCTCCTTTATCTTCGGGCTTGAGATGACATGGAATTATAACTGTAGGAATTCTGAGCCTGTCTGAACTGGGGTCGATGGGGGGAAGGGGGCATGCAAAGTGTCAGGGCTCACAGGGGCAAAGGTAAGTGCTGATGGATAGCCTGTCTACTGCCTGAGCCGGGACTTGGCCCTGTGACCTGGCCCTGTGACAGCCACACTTTAACAAAAACTGTTTGAAGAGGCTGCTGTGCTCAATTCCAGATTGCTTTTTAGGCCCAGCTATTGTTCTTCAAAGTCCGAATGCCAGGGCACATTCTGCCTCTTTAAACTGGCAGAAATGCACCAGGGATGTTCCAGTTTCCTCCCAGCCTCTGTTTTGTCTCTGGCACCTCAGAAGTCCCTATGGCTCCCCATTCAACCAGAGACCTAGTTTTCCTCCCTCCTTCGCACCTTTCCTCTCCCCTTCCCTTCCTTCCTATAGTCACCACGTTTTACATTAGAGTTTCAACCTTATTCATCTTACAGCTGAAAGTCTGTGCCCTTTTACCAACCCCTCCCTACTCCCTCCTAGATAAGAATCTAGTTTCTCGGAGCATCTGTGTGGCTCAGCCGGTTAAGTATCTTAACTCTTGGTTTTGGCTCAGGTCATGATCTCACAGACTGAGCCCCGAGTTGGGCTCTGTGCTGACAGCACAGAGCTTGCTTGGGATTCTCTCTCTCTCTCTCTCTCTCTCTCTCAAAATAAATAAATAAACTTGAAAAAAAGAATGTAGTCTCTTGTCCCATTTTTAGTTGTGAAGTGGGTAAGTTTCTTTTTTTTTTTTAATTTTTTTTTCAACATTTATTTATTTTTGGGACAGAGAGAGACAGAGCATGAACGGGGGAGGGGCAGAGAGAGAGGGAGACACAGAATCGGAAACAGGCTCCAGGCTCTGAGCCATCAGCCCAGAGCCCGACGCGGGGCTCGAACAACCGAACCGCGAGATCGTGACCTGGCTGAAGTCGGACGCTTAACCGACTGCGCCACCCAGGCGCCCTAATTTTCAAACTGGGTTAATATTCCATACAGCCTCTGATTTTAACCAGGTTGTCAAGCTAAAACCTGGCACTGATTCTGTGACACAGGTACCTGAGAGGCAATGATTAGGGGTAGGAAGCAGCTTCAGTGACAGAAATTCAGGGGCTGAGATGATTAATAATGAACTCCTCTAACGTAAGCAAGGAGCCTATATTTCTTGGAACTAAACTACTGTAGCTCCACCAGAAGCAGAGGGATGATCCACTGACTTTGTTTCTGCTGGGAATCAATAGCATTTTTTTTTTAAAGAATTGATTCAGTTTTCAAAACAATGGAAAGATTTATTTTTGTTTGTTTCCTTTCTTTCTCCTTCCTCCCTTTCTCCCCTCTCTCTTCCCTCTTTCTCCTTCTCTCCCTTCTTTCTTTCTTTCTTTTTTTCTCTCTTGCCAATATTTCCTAATATAAAGAATCCAAAGAAAGTCATTTCTTTCTTGAAAAATAGAGGATGTGCACAAATGAACCATTACACTTTACGAGACCCTGGTGCTCTGTTCATACCACATTGCTGTTTTATGATGCCTATCGAGGATTATGGGCATAGGGATTAAGAAAAATTACCTTTTGTGTGTATTCACTTCATACTTAAGCCATGTACTGCCTTGGCTTCCACATTAATAGACAAGAAAGAAAACTTGGAAAGGAGGTGGTGTACCAGGCATTTAAAGCTCAATTTAAAACCGCACGAGGGGACTGTTAATTCCGTCCTTCCAGGAGAGGCCTTGCTTCATGCACAGTCATGTCCCGTCGCGTGTAGCCTAGTGTCTCCCACAGTGGGGATGCCCACTCACCTCTGACCGTGGAGATGGAAACTGCCTGGCTGCCTCACTCTATTGGGACATCCTGGAAGGAAAGAACCAACCATGTCCTAAAAACAAGTTAAAGGGCTCCTGGGTGTCTCGGTTGGTTGAGCGTCCGACTTCAGCTCAGGTCACGATCATGGTTAGTGAGTTGGAGCCCTGCATCGGGCTCTCTGCTGTCAGTGCAGAGCCCGCTTCAGATCCTCTGTCCAGCCCCCCTCTCTGCCTTCCCCTGCTCTCTCTCTCTCTCAGAAATAAATATCTTAAAAAACAGTTCAAACTTTAGGTCCCATACAAATATTATAAAGCACAATAGTTAAACTACAATACAGGATCTGTGCTCACCAAGTGATGCGAGTGTTTATTTTTGAGGTGTATACACAGCTCCTGGATTGCCTTTGAGAATGTGTATGTAGATAAAGGGGCACAGAGTATTGGGCAGTCTGTTTATTTTGTTACAATTTAAAAAAAAGAATGACAGGGAACACCTGGGTGGCTCAGTCTGAAGTGTCTGACTTCAGCTCAGGTCATGATCTCATGGTTGTGAGTTCAAGCCCCATATCGGGCTCCATGCTGACAAAGTAGAGCCTGCTTGGGATTCTCTCTCTCTCTGCCCCTCCCTCACTCATGCCCACTTTCTCTCTCTCACAATAAATAAATAAACTATAAAAAATACTTTTTAAAAAAAAGAATGACAGGGCACCAAGATAGTGTATCTTGGGCTATAACTTATCCAAAGAGATGCTACTAGCTGGGGTAACAGTTTAATTACAATCCCCTGTTTTACAATTCAACTGCCGTTGCTTTGACGTCTCCCTGTGGAATTCTCCAGAAATCTTTGTGCTGTGTGAATAACTAGCGTACGAACACCAGCCTTGCATGAGTCTCTGTATGCAGACCCCTGAATTAGACATCATATTTGAGGGGTGAGCAGGGCAGGAAGAAGAGCATACAGCAAAAAGGCAATCACAAGACAGGTTCTTTGGACTTCAGGAACTTACCATCTTGCTCAGTGAATAGAAGATGCTTGCAAACCCCCCATCTCTCACCACCTGACCACATGTCCGCTCCTTAGCTCGTCAATGACTCCAAAGAAGCTGGTTTGAGGCTGTTAGAATGTGTTTTCCTGAAGCAATGGAAGATAAACTAAATATCTCTAAATGGAACTGGGACCTACAGGTTCCTGTCTGCATGGCCGTATTTTATACATGGACACACACGCGTGGTTTCTTTGGTTATGGTGGGTCCCCTTTGGCCTTGCGTGAGGTTTGTCACATCCTTTCGCACACATAGTGACTACTAAAGATATCAGGTCTTTCCTAACAGCTCCTGGCAGCCCAGCAGCGTTCAGCAGGTGTGGTTTCAATTTGTATTTAGTCTCTTAGATGTTCTTCGCAGGCTTATTCTCACCATGAGGAGAGTGATGGTGGAATGGCCACACCGTAAATCATCTTCCTGAACATGTTCTCAAAGAGCTACTTCTCAGGGACCAAGATCATAGCCGCCTGTGTAGTACTTTCCACCAGCAAGTTCAAAGCTATTGTAGACAAAGATGTTGAGATTTATCTCAACACACTTTTCTTTGGAAGAAGGTAGGGTATCCTATTTAAAGGGAGGGAAACTGAGACACATGGGTGACGTTATTTTCTTAAGGTCATGGGGAGCTTGGGACAGATAGGAACGGAAACTTCTAGTAGGCTGCTTTCTTGGTTACGGCTTCCTGCCTTCAGCTTGGGTACAGAAAGGCTGATTTTGATTCAGAGTGGGTTCCTCTGATCGATTCTTTATCTGGCAATAGGAATGACTCTTATGCCAGCCTGCTTTCCTTGGGGTCCAGAAAGAACCTTTGTACTTTGGGGCTTTTGCTGAAGAAAATATAGGGATCTGTTCCAGGAATGCTGATTGCCAGGCTAGTGGGGACTTGTAGTGGCTGTGTGGTACTGGGAAAGCCACTCTACTGTCAGACTCAGTTTCCTTATGTGTAGAATGGGAATGCAATATGATGACAGGACAGTTTCTGTGAGGGCCAAGTGGGATAATGCACCAGAGACACAGAGAGAGAGAGACAGTGTGTGTGTGTGTTTTAAAGTTTATTTATTTTCAGAGAGAGAGAGAGAGCAAGCATGAGCAGGGAAGGGGCAGAGAGAGAGGGAGAGAGAGAGAATGCCAAGCATGCTCTGCATTGCCAGCACGGAGTCCTACGCAGGCTCCGGGCTTGCACTCATAAACTGTGAGATCACGACCTGAGCTGAAATCAAGAGCCGGACGCTCAACCAGCTGAGCCACCCAGGCACCTCACCAGAAAGTGTTTTAATTAAAAAAAAATTGCATGTGTTTATTTTTATAAACGAAAAACCCTATGCAAACTGGAACATATACGTGTTCAATATGAACATTCTTTAAGAATCTGTTTATCTACCACTCACTTCCTTTGGCATTTCTTAAAAACAGGATTCTTTCAGCTGCCTGCCCCATCCACTGACCCTCACTTTCCTAAATTGTTTTCCTGAAGAACTCTGTTCTCCTTATTGTCATCTCTAGTGGTTTTGTCTTCATGGTCATTTCTAGAAGACTGTGACTTCTGATACTTTTCAAGTTTTCTTGTTGTAATCATTTATTTGGATTTAAAAGAAATCACAACATATACGGACAGAGTAACAGATCAGGTAATATCCAGAAATGTGTGAAGTAAAAGTGAATCGATTTCCCTTCCCTCCAACCCCAGATTTAACCTTTAATGTGTATGCTACCTCTTTCTCTGTGCTTATGCGAACACACCTGATGTGAATATGGGTTCATTTCTATATTCTATAATAATTTTATCTTCTATAAAAAGAGAGTCATACAATAACTATTACTTTGAAACTTGCATTTTGCTTTAAAATATAACATATTCCTTCAGGTTAAAACACACATATTCTTTTTAATGGATACACCATATTTCATATGGCATTTGCCACACAGATATGCCATAATTTCTTCAATTATTGTCTTATTTATCTTGATTCAATGTTTCATGTTTTTCTCCCCCCACTCTCAGAGAATGCTGCAACACTCAAATACAAGTATCTTAAAATATATTGGTGCTTTTATTGCTATGTGTTAGATTTTCAAAAGAGGTGTCATCAGGTCAAAGGGGAAAGTGCATTTTAAAGTGTATTAATTGTTGTCAGATTGTTGTCAAAAGATTATGGCAATTCATGCTTCCACCTGTAATATATGGAAAAGCCTGACTCCCCACATACTGGCCTCCATGGATGCCATCAACATTTCTGACAGGTTTTAATTTGCGTTTCCTTGATTATTGATGATTATGAGTATTTTTTCGTGCATAAACTGGTGACTTTTCGTTCTATTTCTGTGAAATTCCTATTCAACTCTTCACCTTTTTTCCTACAGCAAATCCTTTTCATATTAATATTAACTCATTTGCCACATGTAGTTCAGATGGTTTCTCCCAGTCTATTGTTTGCTCTCTGCTCTTATGGTATCTCTTGTCACATGGATTTTTTTTAAGTCATTCACTCTCTTTTTAGAAATCTTTCCCTTGTTTTCTGCGGTGCTGCAGTATCCCTGGTTTTTCCCTTCTTCTCTGAATGATTCTTTTTCCTTTTACCTCCTTGTTTCCTCTTCTTTTTCTTCATTTTTCCCTATAGATATGAGTTCTGACCACTTAGTCTTTTTTTTTTTCCTTTTTAAAATCTGGGAACATTTATCAATTCTTTTTCATTTCTCACCTTTATGCTGACGATGCCCTGATCTATATCTCTGGCACCAACCTATATATAGCTTTAGGTTTCCAGTTGGCCATCAGACATCTGCACTTGGCTCTGTCTTCCTCACCTTACAGACAACTTGGGTAAGAACGCTTACTCTAACTCCCCAAACCAGTTTCTTCCACCAACTTTCCTGACTTTCTCAATACATTCGTTCTCTGTTACCTGGACTTGAAACTTTGGGATCGCCTTCAACCCTGATGGCAAGGAACTCATCCAAGTCCTTTCCAGTCCAATCCTTTCCTCCCTATGCCTGCTGGCCCCTCCCTGGCCTAACACCTGTCACCTTGTAAGGAAATACTCCCATTTTTACGGATGTGTAGTTCCTCCCACGTGGACACAATGGTGTAGTGTATTAGGAAATGCTCTTGTGCTAGGGGAGACTGGAGACACACTTCAGGGTGAAGGTTGTAGACATGGGGGTGATGGACAGGAAATCTCACTGGTAGAATGAAGTCACGTGTGATATTGATCACTTGAGGAACAGGTCTTGCAGGTAAGTCTATGGAAATGGGGCAAGAGTTCCACTAACAAAGACGTCTTTAAATCAGACGTCTAGATAGTTGCTCCGTACCACATGTTTGAAAGATGGTTTAGCCATATGGAACAGGCTGGAAGGAGTGCAGGGATATCAGCCTTTGGGGTGATGTGGTGTGCAGAGGAGATCATGAAAAACAGGGCTAGTTAGCTGTAAAAGGATTAGAGACTTGTGTTTCATAAGTCAGGTTGGTTTTCTGAATATTCTTCCTGTGTTTCCACTCTACTCTCGTTTATCATTTAGTGAAAACTTTGACAGGCTTTGGCTTGTGTCAGTGCTGCAAGGGAACAGAGCAGACCCTTCCTGGAATTAGCATGGTGGTGGTGGTGGGTGGGCTGAAAGGGGAGGAACTGAGTCAGAGCAGTTCCTCTGGGAAGCAACGTAGTGAAACAATTGAAGGTATGGCTGCATAGCCAGACTCCTGTCCACCACTTACTTTGTCAAGTTACCGGACACTTCTGTGTCTCAGTTCCCTCAGCCATAAAATTAAAGTCACAATAAAAATGATATACACTCAATATGGTTGCTGGGAAGATTAAATATATTAATACATGTGAAGTGCTTAAAACAGTGCCTGGCATATAATACATATTATATCAACCTTTGCTTTTCACCAGGAAACTCTACTTTAGGAACTAAAATTTGGAGGTTCTGTACTTTACTCTCTGAAAGGAAAGGACATTATTACCTTATATTCTTCACGCCCTGAAAAATCACTCACCTCCATTTGCCACCCTGGTCCAGATTTTCTAGTCTGTAAACCATAGACTGCATCTCACTCTCAGAATACTCTTTCTCAGAGTTCACTTCCACCATGATGTTGGACTCATTATGTCTGTGAAACATTGCCTTTTTTCTTATGCTTTGCTTTGTTCAGGTGGGTCTCATAATTATCCTTGTTCCTCCCTCTTTGACTTCATTAAGAATATTCCCTTACCTGGAAGATCCTTCATTCCTAACTCTTTCCCTCATTTCCACCTTCACTCCACAAATACTATCTATTCTTCTAGATCTAAACTAATGCAAATGTTTCCAGGGCATATTCTATGACTACCTTAGCTTTCAACTACTTATGGGTCATCTCTGGGGTGCTTATGTGACTCAGTCAGTTGAACATCCAACTCTTGGTTTCAGCTCAGGTCATGATCTCACGTTTTTGAACCCTGCATTGGGCTTTGCACTGGCAGCTGGGAGCTTGCTTGGGATTCTCTCTTTCCTTCTCTCTCTGCCCCTCCCTTACTCATGCTGTCTGTCTCTCTCAAATAAATAAATAAAAACTTAAAAAATATATGGGATATTTTATGGGATGTATATTAGATGTTTCACATGTACCTTTCTTTGACTCAACATATTTAGCTTTGAGCTGTTTGTCCCTCATTCCTCCCATTTGGTTTCCTATTGCTGCCTGCCAGCATGTGAGTTGAGAACACCCAATCATGGCCCAATAGAAATTAAGAACACCCAATAGAAATACATCATCACTGACACTTCTCATTCCTTATTCCAAATATCGATTGGCTACCATGTTGTCTTGGTTCTACATCCTAAATCATTCTGTATTTCCTCCCTCTCATTAGTTTTTGTCTTGATTACTGAAATAGACCCCTAGTTATTTCCTTGCTTCTAATCTTATTCTATTCTAAACCATTCTCCACACAGCAATTATAATAATTTTTCTAATACACAAATGAAATCGTCTCAGTCTTCTCTTTTGATATTCTAAAGGTTTTCTACTGTGGAAAGATAAAATCCCTTCCCCTTTTGCCATCTGGTCTTCTACTATTCTCCCTTCATTGCTCAACTTTTACTATGAGCTTCAGCCATTGCTGAATCATGCCATTTCCTGACTCTGTGTCCTTGCACACTTAGTTCCTTCTATCTGGAAGACTCTTCACTCATGAGTCTGCTTGGAAAACACCTTCAAGACTCCCCTTAAGTGTCACTTTTTCGTGATTTTTTTTCTAGCTCTCATGCTCATCTGAAGCATTATCTATCTCTATCATCTATCTATAAATAATTCAATCTTCATATATTATAAAATAATAAAATAAAATATAAATATAATTTATAAATTATATAAATGCACAAATATATGTATACTCAATAAATATAAATGATAAAATATAATATAATCTAATCCAATCTTTATGTATATACTTTATATATATTATATATGTATATAATTACACATATACACTATATTGAAAGTAAATTATTTGTTTGTTTGCAGGTCTGCCTCCCTTAGCAGACTGAGTTCCTTGTGGGTGGGATTGTGGGTTATTCATATCCCTCTTGTTTAGCATTATGCTTCATATGTTGTAGGTGGTTCATTAATATTTGTTGAATAGATTAATAAACAGAATAACCCATCTCTTTACAACTAGAGAGTAAAGTCTGAAAAGGCAAGCAGGGTACCTTTTATATATACTCTTGCGTCTCAGTCATGTTTGGAACTTAGTAGGCAATCAACAAATATCTATCAACAACCTCTGAAGAGCTCTGCCACGTAGGTCTGTTTTATATTATTATTAACAAATGTTTTCATGCATCTATGCGATGCTCTCATAATTAGATTTAAGTTCCTTTAGGGTAAGGACAATTTTCATGCGTTGCTAACCGCACAGTGACTTTTGCAGTACTGTTTGATGAATGCCCATTGATCGAATAATCAGGTAGCAAAGCCTGGATTATTTCCTTCCAACTTTTGTGGCTGTTTTATTTCCTGGAGCAGTATCTGGCCTCTCCCATCAAAGGTTCCTAGTGAAGATGTTGCCGAGGCCTCTGGGAACAACCTACTTTGGGCCAAGCAAGGGCTCTAAGCTCTTTATACACGTCCTGATGTGCTGCGACAGGAATAACATCTCTAGGTGTCTCAAAAAACACACTCTTGAAACCACCTGGTCGTTGACTTTTGCCAGGAAATGGCAGTGCTCCAGGGCCTGTTCATTCAGGCTGGTGGTGAGCTGAGTTCTGGGCAGCCTGTCAAACTTGGGTGGCCATTTTCTATTCTGCCCCAACCAGCCGAGAACTCCTCTGTGTCTACTTATGTGCCAAGCAAAAATGATAATTGCCTCTCATCTATCTCAATGAGTTATGATGAGGCTAAACAAGACTATTCAATATGAAGGAAGCAGCGGTTGGAAGTGCTTGAACAGCATAAATGCAGAGTAGAAACCGGAAAACTCCTTTCACCCAATATTAATACCTGCTGTGACCTGTAGTTGAGTGATGAAAATTATAAATGATTAGGAAGTGGAGATTTGTTCCGTTAGATAAGGATAATTATAGAATTATGAATATGAAACGCCTCTTTTTTTCCATTTTAATACATTTTAATCTAATTACAGTATTTATTATCTTCGAGGAATGTGTATTTCATTAGTAATGTAAAAAAATAAATAGCAGTTATGTTCAAGTCCTTTATTTTTTAACAGATGGAGCAGGAGGGAGTGTCTCCAGAACACAAAGATTGCCTGAGGCAAGAGTTGCCCTTACATGTGATCAGACATTGCCCCTGGTGGTCCAAAGTGATCTGGTATTTCCTCCAGAAATGGAAAATCTGAATGCAACACATTCTAGTCTGAGATACCTGAGCACCTCTCTCCCTCCCTCTCTCTCTCTCTCTCTCTCTCCCTCTGCCTCACTCCCCGTGCCCCTCTCACACACACACAGACACACACACCTTCTTTCTTACTGTCCTTCCTTTTCTACCGTGTTATTTAAACCACCATAACTGTCACTTGCACTTTTATAATTCTACTGAAGTCTTACTTGCTCAGTTTGATAGTCAAGGAAACATTTGTTCAGTACCTACTATGTGCCAGGATTCACTACCAACAGAAATTTTTGGACAACTTTATCTTATCTATCCCTTTATTCTCACAGAGCATGAATCTCATCATTTTCATGGTCATTTTCCCAAGTTGTATGAATGCGTGTGTGTGTTTATATTTAATTGTTGTTGATTTCTTCTCACAATCATCAAGCTCTGTGAAAGCAGAGATCATTTCTGGTTTGCTCACTGTTGTCTATTTAGGACCTAGCCATGCATTTGGCATTGTCAATAATGTTTGAATGAACAGATAAGTTAAATCATTTAACTTGTAATGTGATAATTGTTGATAGAAGCAAACACACAAGATTATAGAAGAAGAGAGGAAAGCCAGCCAATTTAGGGAGAAGGGAGAGGATGGAGGTATGTTCGGGAAATGGAACATTGGATGCCTGTGCAGACAGGGTAGTAGGCAAGCAAGCAGAGCGAATAGCATGACCAAGACCACGGGCCTTGGAAGGCGCATGGAGAGCTTGGGCTGCAACGATCAGTAGTGTCGGAAGGCGCCATGGCTGAGACTCTCCAGTGGGTGACCGGCAGCCGCTACAAGAACACGAGATAGCTACATTTGTCTCTTAAGCAGATCACCATAAGGCTGGCCTCTGAGCCGAGGATCAGGTTCTCTTCCATGCTGGGCCTGGTGTGCAAGAAGCACTCCATAAAAGTCAAACGCAAACGTGAATCAGTAAGAACAGAAGTGAAATGAGAGCAGTCATGAGGGTGATTGGAGCAAGTGGAAGATAAGTGAAAAGAATGGCCGTATGTTTGTGTGTGGAAGAGAGAGCAAAGAACCGAGAAAGAAGGTGACATTTTTGCTCAGACTGTGTGAACGGCATGGTAGATCCCCAGTGACTCTTTGCTGAATGAATCAATGAAACTTAGGACTAGTCGCCAGAGAAAAAAGTGAGCTGGAGTTGTTGCAGTGAAATCCTACAGATCCTGACATCTCTTCAGTGTTCCTTCGTTGCCTTAATCAAGTCCTATTTTTGTTCTGTCTGGTGTTGCACTGCTCACCCTGTAGTGTCTTGATTGTGAGCGCCACGCAAAGACCTACACCACTGATATACTTGGATTTGACCTACATTTCATAAGGTTTCATCTGTAAAATGATTGCGGGACAAAAAACCCCCCCTGACCTCTGAGTATCACTCCTAAAATTTGATTCCTACTTCAAAGTGCGTAATCTTTGTTCCTGATGTGCTGCCGTGAAAATTATCTTCTTGCTTATCATACAGTAGGAATTTAGCCTAAATTGATAAATACGGCAAAATCCATTTTGCAGTAATTTTCCTTACATGTTTTTCTCTTTGCAGAGACCAATTGAGATTCCTGGGTCTCTTAACCAATATATTACTCAAAGGAAAACTCAAAGTGAGTTTCACTGCATGGCAAAAACTTTCTAGAATTTACTGCAGTTTCTGGAGGACATGAAAATTTAAGAATCTAGCACCACACTTTGTAAGTATTCTAGATTTTGTAAAATTTTAAGAAACAATCTATTTTTTTTTACTAAGGCTTCCTGTATTCTTAAATTTACTAAATTCTTAAGTGATGAGACTGCATGGGAGGAGCCTGATAAGTGGTTTGAAAAGAAACTTAATTTGAACTTGAAATCCAGACAGTTTCTCTTTATGAATAATACTTTTTGGATAACATTTTTAAAAAAGTTCCTAATTATTATTACTTTATTATTTGTTTACTTACTTCCTAATTGTTATTACTTTCAAAACGAGCCATTATTGGCCAAAATTCAGTCGGAAACCACTCTAGTTATGTCAAATGGAAAGAGATTTAAGGCAATTCGGTGTCTACCAGAACTTCACAAGTCCTGCAAGAATGAAAGTCGGAAGGCCTTTAGCTGTGTTTTCCAGAAAATCGCAAACTGGCTGTTGCCACCCAGGAGCCAGGAGATGGCAGGAAAGGTCAATGTCCATGGTCAAAGTTGTGTTGAAGTGAGGCACTGTCACGGGTATGTGACCGCTACAAAAGATCATGTTTACAGAAGCTCACACATTCACTGTTACTTCCAGAGGGGAACAAATTCCTTGTCCTCCTCTTCCACCTTCCAAATCTGATGTAAGCACATATCGGGATCTATAGAGTATCAAGAACACTGCTGGCAAAGGAAATGTCTCTAGTCTCCGGGACTAGTTTCTAGTCTCTGGGAATAGTACCGAGGGAACAAGAATGATGCTGAATGACATTTGATGAGATTTAGTATATTCTTTGACAATAATTAGAATATTTATAAACATTTTTTAAATTTTTAAATGTTTTATTTATTTTTGAAAGAGGGAGAGAGAGAGATGGAGTATAAGGCAGTGGGGCAGGGGATGGGCAGAGAAAGAAGGAGACACAGAATCCGAAGCAGGCTCCAGGCTCTGAGCTGTCAGCACAGAGCCCAACACTGGCTTTGAACAAACCGTGAGATCATGACCTGAGCTGAAGTCAGATGTTTAACCAACTGAGCCTCCCAGGTGCCCCAGAATATCCATAAATCTTACTGGCTTCTTATATCAACAGAGTATATCCTTGAGTAATTTTTTTCAGAAATGAACAAAGATTCTTATGGGTTTTTATATGTCCAAAAATATCTTTACTTTACCTTCACATTTGATTGATTACTTGATGAATATAATATCCTATATTATTTCCTCAAGACTTTAAAAATATCATTCCATTAGCTTTTAGCATTCAGAGTTGCCAACAGGAGGTCAGAGGCAATTTGATTTTTATTCCTTCATAGGTACATTTTTTTTACCTCCCTTGATAATATAAATGATAGGATGTTTCAAAATTTCAGCATTTGTATGGGTATAGTCTTTTGTCATTCACTCTGCTTAGCACTTAGTCGGTTCTGACAAGAACCGTGTAGGTACAGTACAATGAGGTAAAGCCTTTTTGGAGAGGGATCATGAGAGAAGAAAGGGAGAGAAATGATAGTGAGGGGAATTTTGCTGCAAAACAAAGCAGAGAAATATGTTAGTAGCTGTTAGAAAATTTTTTTTTTAATGTTTATTTATTTTTGAGAGAGAGCACATGTGTGAGTGGACGACAGGGCAGAGAGAGGGAGACAGAGAGAGTCCTAAGCAGGCTCCACACTGTCATCACAGAGCCTGACATGGGGCTTGAGCCCACAAACTGTGAGATCATGACCCGAGCTGAACTGAACAGTTGGACGCTTAACCGATTGAGCCACCCAGGTGTCCCAGAATAGAAAAAATTTTAAGATGTTTTTTAAGATATTAGCATGTTTGTATGCTGACATTGTAGAAAAAAATGATGAAATAAGAGGGAGAGGAGAGACTTACTGAAACAATATATCTGAGCTGGTTAGAGGAGATGTGCTCTAGTGCACAAATGGAAGGCCTGGCTTTGGATAGCTCATCTGTGGTAATGGTCAGGAAATCAGAACATAAGCGTGGTAGGCAGATAAATGTGTTGTTGGGAGTGGATGGATATTATATTGTGATTACTTCATTTGCTCAGTGAAGTAGGCAGGAGAATCATCAGCTAAGTGTGAACACAGGGGAAGCCATGTTGGAAGTTTGAGGAGGTTTGAGAGAACATAAAGATAAAACCAGAGAAATAAAGTATGATTGCTGGGGAAAATTAAGGGCCCAACTGAAGTTCATGTTCATGAATTTAAAGAAAGACCAGTCAGAATAGTTGTGTGGTTTCTGCACCTCTGTTCATCTGCATGGGTACAAGCATGGACCATAGGAGAGTTAATTTACCTGGAGTTATGGGTTTGGCCAACTAAGCACAACATGTCAAAGGAGGGGGTTGTAGGGATATATAAGAGAGAGGTGGCAATGATTGCCCTTGGAAAATAGGCTGATAAGGGGGAAGTGATGACTGAGGAGGGAAAGGCACGTGAAAAATTATGATCAAGGGACTGGAGTCCCAGTGTGGTTGAGGATAGGAGTCAAGGTATTAAAGACCTTCAACTGGAAAGACAGGAGGTGGTGGTCAAAGATCGAGATGCAAGGAGTAGAGATAATGGAGGGATTGGGATTATTGATAATGATAAGGCCTAGGGAATAACCATGAGGCTGAGTGACTCAGGAAAAGTGGAGGAGCATGATCACTCAAGAAGGGGAGGCCAAGCAACCCAAAGCAGACCGTGGAAGCTTCAACTGTGTGAATATTAAAATTGCCAATCATTGGGACAGAAGTAGAGTTGAAGAGAGTTACAGTGATCCAGGAACTAAAAATCGTAGAGAAATGAGGGAGTGTAACCTGGGGGTTAACAGTGAATGCCAACAATGAAGAGAAGAGGTTGAACAGTAGGGTGACATGAGCTTCAAGACTGGGTGTTTTAGAGAGGAAGTAGAATGATCTAGAAGTGGCAAACAAGAGCAAGGTAGATACTTACCATGTTTCCTTGAGACACCTGCAGAGAAGAAGTGTACTCAGGGGAGAGAGGTCTCTATAGGGAAAGACATTCACAGAGGGAATTTGTGGTTTGAAGGAGACAAAGCACATCCGGTGTTCAGGACATAAATGTGAGGGATTTATTTGTTGCCAAACCCTAAGAACTATGCTGATACTATACCTTCCCATTTCTGAAGAGAGTTTAGATCAGCTAAACTCCCTTCCCTCAGGAACAAATGGGAGCTTCTGGCTTCAGGGACCTGTACTAGGAGCTGCCTGAAATGGCATAACTTGTGAGCAGAATCAGCAGCCCCGGTGGTGTGGTCTGTTGGGACCAGCGTTGGTTTGATGGTGTGTGGCTGAAAGTTTTGGTGTTAAAGTTATGGTCAAAGAGTTGCCCCCAAGTGATTTTTTTTTTCTGATTTTCCTTGTGGTTAGATGTAAGGAAGTTTTTCCATTCATCACAGAAGTTTGTTTTTCTGATCATCTAAAATGGTCCTTTGTATGATATAAAGCTTAATTTCAAGCTCAAATAAAAACCAAGCAGACACTATCAGACTATAATAGGAGGAAAGAGATGGGAACTAATATTTATTAAAATGTCTCTATACACCAGGCACTGCGTAAATATTTTTGTCATTTGGATTCATAAATTCATTTTGTTCATTGACTTACTAACTCACCAGAAATGTGTGTGTGTGTGTGTGTGTGTGTGCACGTGTGTGTGTGTGTAACACTTGCTAAATACTAGGGATTCAACAATAAATTAGAAACTCCATCTTAGAGGAGCTTATGGTTAAAGGAGCTAAGCAAACAAATTATAATGCAGTGTGATATAGGTTACTAATGACTAATTATTTAATATTTACTATGTACTATGTGCTGTGTGGAGATCTTTTATATTAGCTCATTTGCTCTTCTCAGCAATGTTCTCAGACATTGTATTAATCATCTCATAATAATGTGTTATAAGCCATTTCAAACCTCAGTGGCTCATGACAACAAATATTTACTTCTCTTGTATATATGTGTGTGTGTGTGTGTGTGTGTGTGTGTGTATTTTAGGCTGTCAGTCAGCTGGCCATGACTCCTTGATTGGACTTAGGTCTGCTCATGTGTCTCCACTGTTGTTATAGCAGTTCCTCTGTGACATGTTTTCATGACAGATTAATAGGAATGTAAGGTAGCAAGCCTCTGCACATTTAGAGAATTTACTCATGTCAAATTTATTATTATTCCATTGGCCAAAATATGACACATAGTCAAACCAAACATCAGTGGGGTGGGAAAATATACTCTACCTCCTCTAGTTGGAGGTCCTGCAAGTCACATGGCAAATGGCAAGGAGACATGGAGAGAGTGACAAATTGAGAACAGTGATTCGATCAGCCATAGGCATTTAATATTATACTGTCCCCAACTTACATGTGAGGAAATTTAAAGGAGATAAGCAACTTTCCCAGGGTCAGAGGGCTAGGAACCTTAAACCCCAGAGACCATGTCCTTGACCACCACAATATTTTTGCACTGGTGCTTTGGGAACACATAGGAGGTGTCTTGCCAGCCTAGTGGGGTGTGAAGGGTATAAGGAAAGCTCGTAGGGAAGGTAAGATGTGGGGCTGACCCTAGCAGTATTTGGCCAAAGAGTATCTATTTGGTTTAGCACCAAAGAGACCATAGATAGAGTAGTAGAGTGTAGTTTTCCTGGACAGGTGAGAACAGAAGGCAGAAGGTGGAGCAGAAGGTGGTAGGCTAAAGGGTGCATGGGGAGTGAAGGAAGAGAAACAGCTTCTGGAAGCTTGACTGAGATGGATAAGAAAAACTATGACACTAGGATTGGAAAAGGGTAAAAGATAGCATTTTTTTTTTTCTTCAAAGACCTGAGTGCTTAATGCTAGCCTGAAAGAGAGACCCTGTTGGATTTGGATTTGGCCTCTAAAATATCCACCACATCCTTGCCCCTTGGTACAAGATAGATTATTAAGGGGTAAGGAAGAAAGAAGAGTTGGATTTGACTCAAAAACGAGAGAGAGGGGATCATATTCATGACTGTGTACGTCACTGTGTACTAACATGTGGTCTAGCTTAGTATCTGTCGTATAGCTTACAGAACTGAACTGACACATTTATCTAACTGGTATTCAGGGTATGAGGTAACATATTTATCACAAGGAGAAAGGACTTTCCCAAAGTACCCACGGATTTACATGAAATGTTAATACGCCTTGCGTCTCCCTTTAATACACAAAAGGCTCTACTGAACCTCAGTCATGGGAATTGGTGTGTTAGGAAATGATAACCTTTAGAGGTAGTTGACAGAAGTACACATGTGAACATTTTGTATGCTTGAGTTTTCTTTTGTTACTTCTTTGCTCTTTTACCCTTTAAAGCGATGTGGGTGACAATAGTTGCCATCATAACAAACCAATGAAAAAAATTAATTTGCCTTTTAGTATCTGAGATGAAGAGTTCATGTGTTTAGATCAGGCCTCCCTCCCAATATCCTGGCTTTAACTGGATTCCTTGGCACTTAGCATTTAGATGAAATGAAGATATGGAAGCCACTCAGAAGCTGTTGGAACATTCAATTTTGGACTGAGGATGATAAGAGACCTGTGTGATGGTGAAGAGTTTCAATCCATGAATACTTATTGATGAATGACAAACAACTCCAAAATTCAGAGGCTTAAAACGAAAAGGGTTGATCTCACTCATGCTATGTGTCTCTAACAGATGGGAACTGTGCTCTACTTCGTCTTTATTCCAGGTCACAGAGGTGGAGGGAAAACAGGAAGGTGAATCATGAATGTGCTCTTAAAGCTTCCACTCTCAGGGACACGCATTACTTCTGCTCACATTTCACTGACCAAAGTAAGTCACAAAACCTTACCTGATTCCAGGTGTGAGGAGAGAGCTATCTTGAAAGGAAAGACACAGAAATATTTAGTGAACAGTGCTAATGACAAATAAGTGACAAGGCACCATAACTGTCATTAGTGCTGTTCACTAAACCAGTCTGTGGCCTGTACTGCAGGTGGCCACATTCTCTGTTTGCCCCTCTAGGGTCTCTCTCTACCTTTCCTCTTCTTGCTCAGCCCCAGAGGCTGACTTCTATGCAGGCATTGCCTGGGCTCCTTTGCCCTCTGGTTTATGGTTGGATTTGGCCAATGAGGGGACTTGGCTAGAGATTGAAAGGTGAGAGTGGAGACACTTACTGTTGAGACACTTATTCCCCAATCCCTCCTTGCCAGATTGCATTTGTTAGAGGCTGAATTCATCTCCAGAAGGTCATAGCCCCCAGATTAGGCAGCCTTCTTCTACAGGTACAGCTGTCTCCTGGGTCTTCAGGTCATAGGAGGAAATTGTTTCTCTCTGTTGGTACACCTTCAGTGCTTTACCATCTTTTAAAAAATTTTTTAAGTGTTTATTTATTTTTGAGAGAGTGAGAGACAGAGTGTGAATGGGAGAAGGGCAGAGAGAGGGGGAGACATAGAATTGGAAGCAGGCTCCAGGCTCTGAGCTGTCAGTACCAGAGCCCGATGCGGGGCTTGAACCCATGAACCGTGAGATCATGACCTAAGCAGAGGTCGGACACTTAACCGACTGAGCCACCCAGGCGCCCCAAGTGCTTTACCATCTTTAGCTGGTTTCTTTTAATCTGTCCATACCATTCTATTCTGTCTGATAGAATCTTCATTAGTTTCTCTTCATCTACCCATTTATAATAATGTATCATCCATTTCTTGCCAAGATATGGACCAATTTTAGATCAGTAAAGACTTAGCATCTCTTGGAACCACATGATGGGCAGCAAGTTAGCTGAGAGAGTTCCTCGGATTCCAAGGAAGGCATATTCTCTATACCCTGTAAGATGTGGCCAAGGAGAATGAAGGAACAGGCATATCTCCTTAGAAGACAGAGCCTAGAGCCACAGATGGGAGAATTCCTCTCTGGCAATCAGAATAGAGACAGAAGCAAGAAATGTTTCATCATTGTGTATTGATTATGTTGGGGAAAGTAACTTGTCATCTTCATTAACTTGTCTCTGGTCAAGAGGACTCATGTCCACATCTGTCAGAGAGAGTACTGTGCATTACCCAGAGACCCTGGATGTTGAGCTTGCTGCTGTGATCAAATGGACCTGGAGATTTTACCTTAGGGACAGTGTGAACGTACTTTACATGTGGCAAGGAGGGTGACTGAATGTTTTGTGACTAGTAGGGTGGCAGTCACTGGTGCTGTTCATTAAATATTTATGGCTTTCCTCCTTTAGAGCTTATGTTGAGATTGTATTTTCCTGCCCATTTGGAGTTAAATGTGGTCATATCACTTGCTTTGTCCAAAGAAATGTGATGTCTGCTGCTTCTGGGCCAGTGCACAATTGGCCGGCTTCCCACTTTCCCTTTTCCACAGTGGCCAGCAGTATCTCAGATAAAGGCAGTTCCTTGGCCTTTAGTGCAGAGTGAGGAATGACAGAGTCCACAGTGACTGGACATGTATCAGGACATGCTGGACATGTATCAGGAGCAGAAAATAAGCCTCTGTGATTTGCTAGCCCCACTTAGATTTTGTAGGTTTTATCACAGTCTGGTCTAGCATCTCCTAACTAATTTGTAGTGACCATAATTCTAAACAGAGAGTACAGCATGTGCATAGAGACCAGAAGGTTCTTGTTAAAGTGAATAGTTTGGTGCCCAAGGGGAGTAATGTTCTTGAGAAATGAGGGGGCTAGTGAGGCACTTTACCGCCATGCAGAGGAGTGTAGATTTTAGTCTGCTGCTAAGGGGGACGAGATGGTAGAGGCCTGGAGAGATGTGGTCAGAGTGAAGAGGGGCCTGCATATTAGAGTGAAGGAGATATGTTGGTTGCTGTAAGAGTCTAATAAAACCCAAAGTAGGGGAGTGATTATGGAAATAGAAAAGAAGCAAGAAATGAGGGACAATTGGGGGTCACACTGATGATACTTGATGATTAACTGGAAGTGGGTGGTGGGGGCAGTGAAGGATCCAAGATGACTTTATGGTAATTTGGGGGAAGAGTTTGGGAATCTCAGTTTTGTTTGGGGCTGTGTGTTTGCCTTAGGAATTTTCAGCAAATGGCCTGATTAGAAGTCAAGGCTAATTGTCTCATTCAGGGCTGAGAACGCAAGATGATCGATTATTTGGTTGCTAAAATCACGGGTGCCATATCTCCTCCTTCTTCTCTCCCTCAGTGGGATGGGGGTGGATGTGGCAGAGTATGACTGTCAGTACACTCTTACATATGTTATCTCCTGAGAAATGTTACAAAGGCTGGTGCTTGCCTCCAGAGAAAACAGAATTTGTCACCGTCAGTTGTTCCATATATTTTGGGTATGGAAGAAATAGGAGAGGAGGGTAAATCTGTAAACCGATGAGCTTCTGTGAATTTTCTTCAGAGTGCATTTTAAAGTCATATATTCAATTTAAACATAGTCCCGAAGATACCGGACTCTCTATAAAAAAATTATAAGTGGAACAAGACTACCAAACTGTGGATAACTTGCAAAATGACATCATCTCTGCAAAGATCTCTTAGTTCAACTCTTAAAGGGTCAGGAGCATCTGAGGCGTTTTAAGCCTTACTGAAATAAGATGTGAGAGAGACAACGCTTTTGGTTCCTTGACCTCATCTGTCTCTTAGACGCTTTCTTTCTATTCTTTTATGAACTTGCAAGGTCTAGTTCATTTTTTTCTTCTTCTTGGATTCCTTTGGGTTCTACTTTTTTGAATAATATTGAATGAATGAGTTTCTTTTCACGGCCCACTCCCATGGAATATGCCCTGAATGAAACAATACCACCACTGTGGCCATCACCAAGAATCCACACATCTGTATCGATTACATTTTGCAGCGGGGCCTCTGAAGTGAGGTTGCAGGCAAGCAATGCCAGTGCCACTTGAGAACATGATGGAAATGCACATTCTCAGGCTTCCACAGACCTCAGAAATCAGAAATTCTGGGGTTGCAGCTCAGCAATCTGTTTTTAGCAAGTCCTCCAAATGACTATGAAGCATGCCAATATTGGAAAACATTAGTCTAGGGGAACTTTATAGACATAACACATCCTTGCTGGTGTGGTAAGATTTGAGGATGGTCTACTGATGAGCTACCAGTAAGGAGAGAAATCACGCTAAGTGGGAATTGTGACCTGGAGCAAAGCCACTTATCTTCTGTCTCTCTGGGCCTTAGTTTCTTCACCTTTGGGATTTTCAGTTGGATTGATTGGTCAACAGTTCCAATGTAGGGACCCACAAAGTAGTGTGAGATGTTTGTCAACTATTTCTAGTTATTTCAGAAAGCTTCATAGAAATTTTATGCTTCCCCTCAGTATGCTGCAGGGACACATCAAAATATCCCCATTGGCTCACAAGTAGATTGTGAGCTTCTTGTGGTCATTCATTTTCATGTTTCCGGGGCTCAGTCACAGGGTCTGGTCCCATGGAAGCCCTTCAAATAATGTTTTACGAAAACATTACAAACTAAGTTGTATAGAAATCAGTATGAAAATAAAGATTGGTTTATGCTAATCAGAAGCTCCAACTGACTTCCCAAAGGAAGATCGTGGCGTTCAGGCTTGCAAACATGTGTATTGATCGTTGCAGTGTTAGATTCCCACAAAGAGAGGGACCAGGTGGCCTCATCCTCAAACCTGGCTCACTAGTGCTCCTATGGACTATAGCCCAGTTTACTTATTCATAAATCTGCGTGGTTTCAATTATTTATGATTTTCTGCTAAAGCTGGATGGGGTTCCTTTGGTCCTGTAAGATCCATCTGGGTCATCGACAGGACCCTGCTGTGTCCATGTGTGCAGTATGCTTACTGGTGGTGCAAAATTCAGCACTATGGCAAGGAAATCTCATTTTAACAGGCCGGTGAAGGTGTTCTTTGGCCACATGGGAGAGCACGAGGTGGTGCCAGGAACCTTCCAAGTGCTTTGAAAGGGGGTCTCGCTCTCAGAATCGTCAGTCTGAACCTGTGGTATCTCCTGCAGTCTTGAATGTTTTCAAGGGAAACAGATTGAAGACCTCTCCTGCTGCGTTGGCCTGTCAGAAGCAGAGAGAAAAGAGATGCTGCCTGCTGCCCCAGAAGGGAAGTGAATCAGCAGGGCACTGGTTTCCTTCAAACTCTAATCATTGTCTCTTTGCTTATGAGATTGTCTAATCCATTGGCCACCCTTTTAAAATCTGAACTCCAGGTCAGATACATGAAGGGGCAAGAGAACAGACTGAACCTTTATTAGTTCACAGAACTCCAATTCTTTATTAATCACAGCTTGCTCACAATGACATACAGGAAAATAGCACTAATGAAGAGTAAATATGCAGGCAGCAACCTTCAGGAGTTGGGATTTGGGGGAGAAACGACTTCAAAACTGCGATAGGTACTTATGGTGGGTGTCTGGTGATTCTTAGTTGGCACAAATGCCCTGCCTAGCCCCCTTAGCTGTATCAGCCCTCACAGATGGAGTAATTTTTTTTTTTTTTAATAGGCAGGATTGCCTCACACTGGGGAAGAAAGACCAGCTTGAGTGAAAGTCCGCAGTGTTTTTGATCTCGTTTGTATGTGTGTTTCAATGCAACAACCAGCTCACAGTTTCCAAGTGGAAAAATATTCAGTAGCATCATGTACTTGTACTATAGGTAAGAGCTTAAAATGAACATCATCAATCATGGCATCCACAAATAAGCCACCTGACACATTAATTAATTCATTCCATCAAAAGAACTTAAACTAGAGAATTAAGCCCACTTCATGAAGAGCGATTTCATGGCTGCTTGAACCATTTGGATTCGAATCTGTGTTCAGCGCTTTTAAAGGGTTTAACTTTCTGCTTCTACCCAGGTTGATCTCAGCTCTGTCTTCTCATCCATCCCTTTCTAAAGCCAAAGCACATTTGTAGCACATAATCCAGGAGAAGCAGAAGTAAATGCTATGATTGGTGTTTTGGTTTTTTTTTTTTTTCTTAGCCTGGTTTTGTAGTTTCTAGGCAGTTAGTAGATTATGAGTGAACAAATGTGGAGGTTCGTGTGGAGTCATAAAACCTGTAACCTAGGTGTGGTCTTAGTCAAGTTCAGAGATTACAAAGCCATCTAGGTCATTAGGCAATGGTGGGTTTCTAGCACCATAGACTGTCTACTGACCTCATTTTTCTGTTGGAATGAAAAGGGCAGGGAATGGAGTTTGACATGAGGGCTTCAAAAAGAACAGACCTAGCAAATTCATTTGAGTGGAAAGACACAACATCAAAAGCCTGTTACAGGACATGTAAGATTATGAAATAACTTGCATAATGCAATACTTGTATTTTTTAACAAAAATGTAAGTATTTACAAAATAAGATCCAAGGTATTTTTTAAACATCAAGCAAAACATTCTGCAAAGAGACCGCATTGATTTTTTTTTTTAATTTTTGATTCTGTTTTTTTGTTTTTGTTTTTTATAATGAGTTCTTTTTAAACCATGTCATACATTTCCCATACTGATATCGCATGATCCATTATAATATAGGCAGGGGGATTTACTAATGGTGGGGCGTGCCATACCCTCCATCGTTTCAGCCAGACAGTTCAACCTGGAGTTCCTTGTTCCTGCGCACCTCCGCGGCATGCCTCTCCTGGAAGACACCAAAGGGAGAAGGAATGTCACAGAGCCTGGGTGTCTGCTCCACAGAGAACCGGAAAGGCTTGCCTACTTCTTTACACAATACATGCCTCGTTGGAAGTCACCCAGTTGTTTGATGTCTATCATCAGGAATTCTCTTCACTTCACGAGAAAGGACAAGGGACCCAGTAAGTATAACATAACAGAAGATCTTATAAGACTTACAGTGCCTAAAAAAAACCCCTTAATACTGTATTTGAGTAAAACTATTAAAAAGGTCATATGATCAAGAGAATCCAGAATATTATGATCGCTATATAAATCCAGAAAATGGCAATAGAACATCCTACTGTTGTTTACCCTATTTTTAATGGTGTTTTTCCTCTTCCTGAATATTTTAAGGGCTTTACAATTATCAGTGGACACTTTGAGAGGATTAGACGCAGGAAGAAGACTTTTTTATATGCTTCTTAAATGCTTAACCTATTAGTCAGAGCCTTTCAAAACTTGAGTGCCAGTGACCTTTCCAGTCTTACCTTCCTTCCTCCCTTCAATATAAGGGAAGTGTAATAGATCATATTTTAGCATTGTATGTAACTACTCCCTTGGTATGCAAAAATGTATGAAAGATGGCTTTAGGAAACATTCCGTTTCCCTAAGAAGATGTGATTAGAGAGATTTCTGTACTGGAAGCCAAGAAATATGAGGTCTTTCTTTTTCTTCTTTCCTTTTTTTTTTTAAATTTAATTATATGTATACTTTTTACCTTTTAAGGTCTCCTTTGCCTCACTAGGTATCAAATACAAACAAGGGATCTGAACTAGATGACCTAGAGTATCATCTCCATCTGTGAAATTCTGTTGCATGAGTCGATTTAAATGCAAGATGAGGATTGTGGTCAATATCATCAGAAATTCTTTTTACAAATGGCTACGCACTTGCAATACAAAAGAGGGGTCAGGAGTGAGCTGTGAGTGCCAGGAAAGAACGTTTTCATATATCGAGATGATAGTGGTCATTGGAGCGTAAACTTCCAATGGTACTGCTAAGCCTGCTTACTGTGTGGTGTTTGATGATCGTCAACGAATTGCAGCTTCAGCTTAGTATAAAGGTTAGTATAAAGGGTGGAATGAAAAAGACAGGGGTTCAGAGCTAAACTCTGTTGTCTACTTAGCTTTGTGATCTTGACTAAATCTCTCTAAGGACAAATTCCTTAGATATGAAATGGAGACAATAACAGTATCTCCTTTCAGGGTTGTTGTTTGGATTAAATGCAGTAGTACATGCAAAATGGCTGGCCTACAGCCAGCAATCAAGAACAGCTAGTTTTACGTCCCTTTTCCTTTCATTATTCATTCCTCAGACAGGTTCAATAGTAAATAGTTACATAAATTGCATTCGTGAACAAGAATGACCCCTCCCCCCAAACAAAAGTCAGAGGAGAAGAAAAGTTTATGACAGATGAAAATTAATAATGGTGGAAATCTGTATCTAAGGAGTTATATAACATCAAAATCACCTCTTCAGAAAAGAACCACAGAATCTTATTCCCTCAAAATATTTTTATTGTTTTAAGCTGTATCATATTATGGGATGCTATTGTCACTGAAATAATGACTGCAATGTTTTTGCACCAACTTTTCTATATTGTTAGAGGTGAGATGATCAATATACTAAAACAACATCTCTTACTAAGTACTGTCCTTTGGGGTTGGCTAGGTAAAGTAGCTGTCAAGGTTGCTGTGTTTTTTTGCTTCTCTTACTCCTGAACACCATGGGAAGCTCCTTTGGTATTTGTTACAATATTATCATCTGGGCGGTCTTGGCCTTGGCTAGTGAATCGTGGGGTAGAGCTATAAAGGCAAGAAGATGTGACACAATTTGAATTAAGTGGAGAATTCAACAAGGTTCACTAGAAGTCCTCTTAACTGATCTGGTAGGTTAACCAACACTCTCCATTCTCGCCATCATCCTGGTATCACCTAAATGTTGGGTTGCTTATGAGGCTAGTAGGCTCTTCCCTATTATTTGCACATACTTTTCCTCTCACTGGCTGAGTTACATGCTTACTTGTAGTCAATGATATTTCCACCCTGTTCGGCTAGCTAGTTGAGAATTTAATTACATAATTTAATTAAAGATACAGTAATAGAAGCTAGTGTGGGTGGAGGAAAAGCTTTGGAAATACCTGAGAAAGGGCAGTATGATCAGATATTGGATCAAGTATAAAAGCTAGGGGAAATTTGTAAAAAAGAAAAGTTGTTAAGGTCCTATATTCATGTTATTTTGCAGATATCTTTAGCCCTTACCCAATTTTCAAGAAATTGAAACTGTAAATCATAGCTAATATGATATAGGTGGATAATGGGGAAAAGGGGGACATGGTACCCCAATTAACTGATCCATCTCTCAAAATGGTCTTGGCCTACGTGAAAAGATTGGTAATTGGCTATACCTTTAAATGCTTGATGTTAAAGTTAGATGTATTATGAATGTATGCAATATTGTGAAAATGATTATACCTGCTTTAACTGGCTTTTCAAAAATACCCACTACAGATCCTGGTTGGGTCTGATGACAGAGCTGCTGTTACTCAGGGTTCCTGATGGGCCAGGCAGTGAATTTTCTGCTAGATACTGTTGAATGCGTTAGGGGAGAAAGGACATGTTGGGGGAAGAAGAAAGTGTCTCTTTAATCCTTTCGCATGGCAGGAAAAGGTGTTTTTCTATCTCTGTCTCTGTCTCTCTTTCTGTCTCTGTCTCCATCTCAGTCTCTGTCTCAGTGTGTCTCTTTCTATTATATTATTCCATGAACAAGAACATTTTAAACTTCACCAGAGTGTCAATCATTGTCCACAGACTATACTTTTGAGTCCTGGGTATGACTATTTATGTCACTCAATTTGAAGACTGTTGGGTAGTTGTAATTTCGATGTGAGTGACATAAACAGATCAGCCTAGTGTAACTCTCGGTGGCAGATGCATTCCTTCTTTCACACCTTTCTCCACATTTGATTCTTTCCTTTATAATAAGCTGGGGTGTTGAGACGAGGTGCTATGGAAACAGACATTGAAAGAAAAAAGCGTAACATTCTTTTCTGAAGGAAAAAAGAACACTTCTATGGAACGAAGATAAAAATACTTAAATATAATTTACGACAATATAAGAAAGCATATTTAAGAAGTCTTTAGCTCAGTGGTTCTCAACTCCTGCTATTAGCATCTACTGGTAAACTTTAGAAGTAATACTGATCTCTGGGTGCCACCCCAGACAATTAAATCAAAATCTCTTGGTTTAAAGAGCACTTCAGTGGATTCTAAAGTGCAACTGAGATTGTTTTTGCTTTAGGCTTTCAGTTTTAGCTAAAGACTTTGAGCTAACACGGCTGGATCTTCAAGAAGTTTGTGGGAATTTGTCAGTGAATGACACTGAGGAAACCGCGGACACCATGGCTCTGTGGAACTGTATCATGTCGTCTGGCTAATTGACAGGCTCAGTGAAGTGAGGCCTGTCACAGTGGTGAGAATTTAGTGTGCTAGCCTTGACATGGATTTCATTTTTGCTAACATTTTTCAGTGCTTTTGTATTAACTATCTATATTGGTCCATATTATGTGTTGTCTTATTCTCTAATTTTTGGTGCTATGCTATTCGTTGCTGGTTTTATATTATCTGCATAGGGAAAGAGACGGTTGGTAAATGCTCTTTGATATTATTCCAGGTGTCTAAGCACATAGTAGGTACTCCACGAATATGCACTGAATGATTAACTGATTAATCGGGGTCATTTTCAGTAGTAATCATCTTTTGATGCATCGGATTCCAGGACAGCTTATATATGTTAGCAGTTTCATGCATTTTCAGCATTAGTATTATTATTGATTCTCTTTTAAATTTAATCTTACTGCAGTAATTTCATTCAAACAAAAGGCAAGATATTGGTCATGATAAAAACCTTACTCTGTCTTATTTAGGAAAAAGAAAACATATTTAAAATACGTCAAAAGGAAGTAAATTTGGTACTCCCCAAGGAGTACCTCCACTTTATGGAGATGATAATGAATCTTGGAGGACACCGGCCAAAGGTCCCATTAGATTTGAAAAGCATCTCTGTGGCTATGAAATTCCAAGGGGAATGTGGTCCTAAAAATGATCTGGACTGCATTATCCAGCGTGGGATAGAATACTGTCAGTTGGGATTTAAATCAGAATAGGCTATAAACCCCTAGTTCTCAAACCTGGCCAAATATTGGAATCATCTGGAGGGTTTTAAAAAATATAGGGGCGCCTGGGTGGCGCAGTCGGTTAAGTGTCCGACTTCAGCCAGGTCACGATCTCGCGGTCCGTGAGTTCGAGCCCCGCGTCAGGCTCTGGGCTGATGGCTCGGAGCCTGGAGCCTGTTTCCGATTCTGTCTCCCTCTCTCTCTGCCCCTCCCCCGTTCATGCTCTGTCTCTCTCTGTCCCAAAAAAAATAAATAAACGTTGAAAAAAAAATTAAAAAAAAATATATAGACACCTGCGTCTCACTGGGAGATTTTGCAGCTTGATGTCAGGATGTTAAGCCGTCCACAGGTTGATTATTTCTAGGACAAATTGCATGTCTGTATGCAAGTGTGTCTGAAAGGAGGTGGAGACTAAATCTGGGTGAGAATGGGAAAGAGTGCTAAAAGGTGCTGGGCTGGGGAGTGGGTGAAGAGAAATACACAGAGAAAAAGAAATTACCTATTAAAATCCAACACTTCTGGAAATACTAGTTAAAACATGCAAATTTTATGTACCACTTTATAGTTGAAATCAAGAGGGATATGCTATATATTTGCATATGTGTAATTTCAAAAACAATAATGCTCCTGGTTGTCAGTGATATAAATCTTGCACTAGATATTACGGTCTAATTGAAAAGCCTGGAATATGATCAGCATGCCCCATTTCTAGCAACTTCATTAATTTTTTTTTTTTTTTAGGGCCTAGGATATGAGATGGTTGAGTCATAATTATCCCAAACAGAACACACAGTGGTCTTCTGCTATCCGTGGTATGAGCACCAGTCAGCAGGACTTTCCTTGGTTGTACAGAAATGTGTGAACTGAGGGCAAATGGAGGAAGACTGAATGGTTCAAGGTGAGGCACATAAATTTTGCCCAATGGAACTCTGCTCTCCTGCATCTCAGCAAAGCACTTGCTATGGTACCACCATGTGTAACATGCAGAGAGCTGAACTGCCTCCTTGAAATCCTGACCTGATGCACTTGGGTGAAACACAGTGACATTGTTCTGAGAGTATGGAAGCACCAGCTTATATGCATCAATTAAATTTTAACTTTAAGGTTCTGACCAAGGCATTCAGTGGTTCTCTGCTCCTGACCAGGTCATCTAGTACTTTCTCCACATACCTCTGAGAGCCTCAGTGTCCTACTGCTGTGTCAGAGCCCACAGGCCCTTCCCTAGGCAATGCTTTAAAAAATCCCTCAAAAGCACAGATGCCCATGAAAATCTCCATGAAATTATTTTTATATATATATATATACACATATTTATGTTTTGTGCCTGATTTCCTTTGGTTCTGGATTGATATTTGTCATCAGAGAATGCGAGTAAAAACAGAGTCATCAGAACTTCAGAACAGAGTTGCCTGATCCCTGGGTCTTCCTAAGAAATACTCAGAAAACAGGAGCCTGATCTTGTCTAAACTCTTAGTGCTCTGATGACAGGGACAGTCCTACTTCCGTCTGTATCTCCAGTGCCAGCATGTAATAGTACTCAGTGCTGGTGCAGAGGGCAACGGCTCAGAAAAGGACTGAGGCATTGTTTCTCAAAAATCATATTTCTCAACGCTTAATCCAATTTCTGGAGATGGAAAAAGCTACACTATTCGTATCTATACTACACATTTTCAAAGGAAACTTTTCTGGGTGGTGGTGGTGGTGATGGATAGATAGCATAGCGTCAACAACAGGGAAAGAGAGAATACTTTTCAGAGGATCTCCTGCTCTGCTCATCCTGATTGGTGGGAATGGGTATATTTCAGGGTTGGTGAGGAGAAAGACACCAGGATATCAGAACGTGAGGAAATAAACATCCCTTACTAGCTTCCCTTCCCTTTGGTTCCATGCAATGTTACTATACCCTGCTTTCCTATGTAGATTCTCCTACATAGACAGAATGGGCTTTCCATTTTTCCTAGGTAGTCTGTCATTTCTTGAATATATTTTTCCAAGTTATTATTTATATATTCAATATTACACTCAATGAAATAGTAAAGCAAATATTGAATGTATTATTTTGTTATATATTATTGTTACTTATTAATATGATATATTTTTATGGCATGTTTCATATTTCCAATTTAATATTTTTCTAATGGGTTGGTTCTTAAAGTTTGTGCAAGTCTTTTACATATTTGAAAAGCATGAATCAGCTTCCCTGATTCCATTCACTACTAAAACATTTCACCAAATTCTAGCTTTAACGCTGGATTCCCACTCCTCTCCCATGTCGCAGTGCCCACAGAGTCAGTGCTACAACGGAAGAACCTGTCCAAGGCGTTAGCTGTCTCTGTACTTGAAACAAGTTTTGACTAAGTCCCTGGTGCCCGGGCATTTGGAACTTCACCCAGCTGTGTTGCGTATGAATGCATGCTTATGCCCAGAACTTGGTCGGGATTACCTTTTCCTGCAGACGTTCAATAATAGCAGCTAGATTAGCCTCACGGTTTTCTTTAATTTGTTCCATTTTCAGGATCAGCTTTTCCTCCGCCATTTTGCTGAAGTTGTTGTTCTCCTCCAAAGCCTTCTGAAGGACTTCTCGCTCATGTTCCCTCTTCTCTGCCAATTGTTTCAGCACCTGGGCCTCCTGAGACTGGGGAAGAAAAACATACCCATTTTATAATCACCTAAAAGCAAACCTGGCAGAATAATGGTCCACTGATTTGAGTGTTTCAATGAACACTTGTTCTAGCCTTAAGCACTACTGTCAATTCAATACTCATCTACGTGGCTTTGAGTTTTCTACTGAATGTGGCTAGCTGAATTTTCAGCTGGGGATTTTTTGGACACACCGTCTTGGAAGAAGCATTTAACCCTCATTGAGGAGTTTTTGTTTTGTTTTGTTTTGTTTTTTAGAATAAGTTGATGCTAAGCATTTGTGCAACCGGGAATGCTATAATTAATCATTGGATAGCAGCATCCATTGAAGCCTAAGGAAAATATGGAGGATTGGGGCAAGTTCACCTCTTTCCCCTGCCCCATTTTTCATCAGCTGTAGGCTAAGTCCTGAGCTTTTCAACTTCAAATCTCCAAATGTACTTTCTCGTTTTATTCCACACGCACCTCTCCTCACTTGCCTGTTTTACTTTCATTACCCAAATTTTCTTTGGAGACGTGTGAACGGTGTAAAGGTAATGTCCACTTGGCCACAGAAAACAGAAAGTCCTTGTTCTGGCCCCCTCTTGAACATGCCAAGGTCACCCGGGTAATCTTTGAAACCCTGTGGTTACTTAGTGATTAGAGTAGAAAGGCCAGAGGCAGTTGCACCCCACCTAGCATCCCCCCACATTTTGTGCACTGTAGTTTCCCTGCAGCATCAGGAGGCTGTATGACTCTGTACAGTGTATATTAACAATCACTGAAGTGCTTGATAAAAATTCAGAGGCCTGGTATCCACTCCCCAAAGTTCTGATTTTGTGGTTCTTTGGTTAAGACCCAGGTTAAGACCCATAGGTAATATATGTATGTATGTAATATATAAAGTTTATTTATTTATTTATTTTGAGAGAGAGAGAGAGGATGGAGAGAGAGGCAGAGCGAGAAGAAGAGAATCCCAGGCAGGCTCTGAACTGTCAGCATAGAGCCCCATCGGGGCTTGAACTCATGAACCATGAAATCACGACCTGAGGTGAAATCAAGAGTTGGATGCTTAACTGACTGAGCCACCAGGCACCCCCAGAAATCTATATGTTTGATAAGTATCCCCGGTGATTCTAATGCAGGCTATTCAGGGTACCTTTTGGAAAATGCACTGGCATGGCCTCTGGTGTCAGGCCTGTGTTGGTGACCTGGATGTGCTATTTAACTTCTTCCCACATTCATTGTTTCTTTCACAGTATGCAGCTAAGAGAAGTCTTACTCAATGCTGAGCTATCCAGGTTGAAGACTAAATTATTACACAGGCATTGTTCCTGGGTAATTCCTTACGACTGGCTGGTGCTCTGAGGTGAGTCTTTGCAGGAGTAACTGTAACTCTGAACACCTAAACAATGGCAGCTTAAAAATGTGTCTCATGGCTTGTCAAATATTGATTAATTAATGTTAATGTTAAAAGCATTAATAGGAAAACATTTAGTTGATAGCCATCATGGGGTCTCACAGGAGAGATCTTGGTATGCATACAGTATGAGGCTTGAAGGAGAAGAAACTTCTCTTCAGATAGGAAGGGGAAAATCAGACAGCCTTGAGACTCTTTGCTGATATGTTTATCCTGAAGTTTATCAGGTCTCGTGACTCATGGGAGATTAGAAAATTTGGGGAACTAGCCCCGCATCTTTAGTCCCCAAATGGTTTCACTGACATCCTTAGGAGACTACATCACATACTTGCTTTGTTATAGCTTACGGTAGAACTCAATATGAAAAACAACGGGAAATGTTAACACGCAATAAATTCAAAATCAAACGGCACCTTTCTGGAGAAAACCTGAAAAAATATTTTCTAGCTGGTTCATCCTTCTGCCTCTAGGTGGGACTATTGGTAAAGCATCCTACATTGATTTGCTTCTTTACTGCTACTAGGACCACTGACTTCAATGTGAGAGACAGACTGACTAAAGGTGTGTGTGTGTGTGTGTGTGTGTGTGTAAAAGCTTCTCTCTGATGGACTTCGTGGCAAGGGGCCATATGCCTGCCGTTCTTTACTAAGCTCACAAAGTTACCAAGGATGGTTATCAATGAGCAACTGAGTAATTTTTAATTTTCAGGGGCTCAAATTTACTGAGGCACTTGTAAAATTGTATTTTAACTTACAGTTCCCATTTGCATTCTTAATTTTCTTTTGTGAGAGACTTAAAGACAGGAGACAGCAGAGGAAGGGAATCGAGAAGGGAAACCCTGGGGATTAAAAGGGCAATATTGCAGCACATACCTTTTCAAATGTCTTGCCTTGGTGGGGCACATTTGGCTTGCGTGAACAAACACTCCCACCGGCCCCGTTACCAGTAATGGAGAGAGAGGCCTATTGCTTTACTGGGCGCAGCATTTGGCTCTGTTTGAGGTGCCTCAATTAATGGCGTTAGTACTTTTGCGGCCATTGGGGCTAAATGAGATTACCCAGCATAGGTGTCAAGTGTATTTCTTTAGCACAATTAATGGGGTGAAACAGAAACAGAAGGCAGTACAGAGCGTTCTCACGTGAGGCTGCTGATAGGTGACGGAGACCGGCCAAACTGGGCCAGCCCACTTAGGGGCTGCTCATTTCTGTGGTGCCTTTTCCTATACTGAGGGAATGTTGCATCCACCGTCCTCCCCACTGATACATTTTTGGGACCTATCGATCATCTATGTTTCAAATATTTAAAGCCACATCCGTTAAAAAAAATATATATTGATTACGGAAAGGATCCCACACTGAGAAGATAACTTTTGGCACCCTATTTTGGTTTTTCCCCACAGTCACTCAACTCTTAGACAAACTCTTCTGTGGAGCTAATAGTCTCGGGGCCTTTACCTCAGTTCTTAAGGTCTCCACTGCTGAAGACAGCACTACTCCCTTTTCCTTCTTTCACACCCTAGCATCCAGATGTCACTGCCTACAACTTCTCTGACTTTATTCCTGGGGAGAGACTGATTCTGTCATCAATACACCTTTTAATCTCCCGGTCACAGCCTCAAGGAAGAAAACTGGTTACGCTTCACTGAGCAAATAAGCATTTAGTTCAGAAAACTGCCCTGAAACATAACATGCGCGAGGATCCAGAATAAAAATATATTTTAGACAAAAGTGGAAGCATTTGCCTTCATTTTGGTAAACGTTCTCACCACATGGTTGAAGAGGTGATTTTATTTTCTTCCTCGCTTGGGCAGATTAGCAGAAAAGAATCTTGACTGGGAGGCTTAAAAGGTAGGATTTGCTGAAAGCTGTTAAAAATAAATTGTTTAAGGGCAAAGGATCTGACCACGGAGGACCATCTCTGAATGGCATGTACCTAACATAGAAGGTCACTGAAATACTGAAATGGAAAATTAGGGCATGATAACGATCAGCTGATACAATGCAAATGTCAAGACAAACTATTTATAGAGCTAAGACATCCAACATGACATTCTGGGAGACCAGGGAACCTTTTCCACCTTGCTATTGTAATAACGGAGGCGCAGAATTGGTGCCCACTTTTTCTAAGCATACACTGAACTCAGCATCACCGAAATGATTACATGAGAGGTACGTGAAGGGAAAAATAATGAGACAGGGACAAGAGTTATTGTACATTTAGGAACACTTTAACATTTTCCAGAGAGGTTCATTACCGTGCCTTATATTACTGAGTATAAGAGTTTAATTACTATACAAATGAAATGGAAGATAAATTTGAGTTAAGTGATATATAAAACTCAATTTTATTTTATGTACTCTTATGAGATTTAAGACTATATTTTAGTTAGTACTAGTGTTCCATTTCTTTCTGGAGTGAACACATTTCTAACCCTTTATTTTATTGTCCCCTTTCATCATCTGGATATATTACTTGCCACTAACTAGAACCATTTATCAGACACTAGATCTCTGAGTACCTAAGTATCTTTAAAGGATGTGTCTCTAATTATTGGCTTTACTGTTAACAGTGAAAAACCATTAGCAACCCAGTTAGAGTCATAAATAATGTCTTGTTAAAATATGATAATTGAGGGTCACCTGGATGGCTCCGTCGTGAAGCATCTGACTGTTGATTTCGACTTAGGGCATGATCTCACAGTTGGTGAGATCGAGCCCTGAGTGGAGCTCAGCATTGGCAGCACAGAGCCTGCTTGGTATTTTCTCTTCCCCCCCCCCGCCCCTTCCCTGCTTGTGCTCTCTCTCAAAATAAACAAACATTAAAAAATATGATAATTGAATATAATTGTGCAACACAAAAGTGTGCAGTATTCACTGTGTGTTGAAGTGAGAAGCATAATAAAACATTTTAAATGGTTAAAACCCAAGCCCTTTAGAATGAGCTCTTCTGCTAAAGCCTGGAATGCGTTTACTGTGGTTAACTCCTAGGAAAAGAACCACGGGGGTGCTCTTCACTGAGGGACAACACATGACACATGTGAGGGTTCTGTTGACCAAGTGTCACATCCTCCAAGGAGCAGATGCCTCCCGAATGTTGAATCACAAATAAGCCAGCACTTGAGTTTATAATCGTTGCTGTACAAACCACCCCCTCTTTTCCTGGATGTGACTGTAATTACCATCTATAATGTGAGATGCCAACAAACAAGAAAGTTAAGTCTATCAGGTTTGGTGACTAATCATGGCCCAGTTTACACCATTTTATTTAAAAAAAAAAAGCAATGCAGGGGTGCCTGGGTGGCTCAGTGGGTTAAGTGTACAACTTCAGCTCATGTCATGATGTAATTAATGGCTTTGTGAGTCTGAGCCCCACATTAGGTTCCATGCTGACAGTGCAGAGCCTGCTTGGGATTCTCTCTCTCCCACCCCCTCCCTCCCACTCCCCGCCCCACCCCTCCCCTACTTGCATGCTCTCTCTCTCTCTCTCAAAAAAAAAAAAAAAAAAAGCAATGCATCTTTCTTTCAGAGGTTTAGGGACTTTGCAGTTGATTGTACCAATATCGTTAGTGTGTCAATTATCCCACTAAACTGTGAGTACTGTTTGTGTAGTACTCTTCTTAATTTAATCTGTTTTAGGGTGAGATTTTATTAATGTCATTAAAATTCTTAAATTGCCATCTTTTTTTCATAATACTTACTTTTTTCAAGCCACTGTTAGTTGGGCAGACCCATTTATATACCTGTCACCTGTCAAACTTGTTTCTCCTTTGTAACTTGATACATAATATTTTATAACATTTAAAAATGTTCAAGAAATGTATGGTAACATTTCAGTATCTTTTTTAGCAAGAAACTTCTTTTCTCTATATGATTCTGAGTTTGCTGGACTATAGTTTCTGCAGGCAGGAACCAGATGTGTTTTGCATAATAATAGCTGGTTGTCTCTCACAGTACTTGCCTGCGGCTTCATGTAGGATAGGTCTTTTAATTCTCATTGACCCATGGTCAATAACTCCATGACCCAGGTCCTATCATTAGGCTCATTTTACAGATGGGTAAAATAAGACATAGATGGACAGGTTAGTCACTTGTCCAAGGTCACACAGCTATTATGTGATAGAGCCAGACTTTGATTACAGGTATGGCTTAAGCATGTTCTTAACCACTGTGCTTTAAAGATGCTCTTAGAAACTATTGCTTGGCTTAGATGACCATATAATTTATTGTCCAAACTGGGCACTTATGACATTGAAATGATAATGATGATATCGAAAAAAGGAATAAACAGGAGTTGTCCTGGGCCAATTGGGAAATGGTTAGCTTAGGTCTGCTGTTACTTGCTAAATGTTTGTTGAATGAATAAATGGCGGGCTGGCTGGCTGGCTGACTAAAGTCTTTATATTGCTTCACCCTTGTGGGCCAGTTGTGGTATGGAAATTTTGATTTCAACATGTGAGCTACAAGCTGAGCTCACGATATAATATAGTCTCATGGAGGTGAAAGCTGATTCCCAGAGATAATTAAAGAGAGCAGAAAAAGCAGGAAAAAGGGCTATTTCTTGTATAACAAATTTCTTCTACCAGCAAATCAAAGGGGCATTAATTCTGGTTCAAAGAAGCCTGAGGGAGGGTTGTCCAACCCAGTAACCAGATGGTCAGTGCTGCGATAGTGTCAACAGATGGAGTGAGGGACTGGGGACACTGCCAAAACATTTGTCACAAAGTGAGTTTGGGCCCACGTGGAAATGACTCCGTGGCAGTCCTCCAGCTATAAATCCAGAAGGACTCACACAGGCAACACAGCCTGGGTCACGGGTTCTCAGATGTGGTCCCTAAACTCCCAGAAGCGGCCTTTCAATGGTACCAACGGAGGCGAGAGAAGCTCATAAACTTTTTTATGTTTTAAAACCTATCAGAAATCTTATTTTGCTTGTATGTCTCTGTCTATTTTTACATTTACTTTGAGTTAGAATTAAGTTAATTTAGTGAGAATATGCTTATTTTTATGATAATAAAAATATTAACTGGCACTTATAGATTCCTTTGATGTAACCACGACAAAAGAATTTATTAATACTATTTAATGTATTCATACTATTATACTATTATTATACTACTATTAATATTAATAGTATGTTTAATAGGCAGAATCTTTAGAAACTTGTAACTGTGAGAAAGGAAATGGATCCAGGGCAAAAATGTTGCTGATCACTGGGCTCAGCTGAACATCTATTATTAGGAACTATTTTATTTTATTTAAAAAAAAATTTTTTTTTTCAACGTTTATTTATTTTTGGGACAGAGAGAGACAGAGCATGAACGGGGGAGGGGCAGAGAGAGAGGGAGACACAGAATCGGAGCCCAGAGCCTGACGCGGGGCTCGAACTCACGGAACCTCGAGATCGTGACCTGGCTGAAGTCGGACGCTTAACCGACTGCGCCACCCAGGCGCCCCAGGAACTATTTTAAAAAAATAGTAAAGTTGAAATTGAATAATTATCTGGTACCAATTTGAAAAAGTAAAGGCCTAAAATTCCTCCATGGTTCCCTAAAATTTTTCTGGTCTGATCATCTGTCTCTGTGCTGTCCAACTCAGTAGCTACTAGTTACATATGGCTGTTTCACGTTTCTTTTTACTTTTAAAAATGCAACTGCTAGAAAAACTGAAAATACATATGTGCTCACGTTGTATTTCTATCGGACAGCACTATTCTATATAGCTAGAGACATTTATTTTTTTTCCATGTTGGCAGGGCTACAAGCTCACCGATTGTACAGTTATGAGCTAAATAGTTACTATAATTGTTATACTAAACACTAAACGTTTACAGATAAAATTGTGGATATCTGCAATTTTGCTTATCTAAATTCTATTTCCCCTTCTCTGGATGAGAACATCTCAATTTGCTTTTAGGGGTCTATACCTCCACATTTCTCTGCAAAGATCTTACCTATTCGGGGAGCGCCTGGATGGTTCAGTTGGTTACGCTTCCAACTCTGGATTTAGATTCAGGTCTTGATTTCGTGTTTCCCAGTTCATGAGATGGAGCCCTGTGACTGGCACTGAGTTGACAGCATGGAGCCTTCTTGGGATTCTCTCTCTCTCTCTCTCTCTCTCTGCCCCTCTCCCATGCATTCTCTCTCTCTCTCCCTCTCTCTCTCTCTCAAAAGAAATAAATACACATAAAAAAAAGAACTATTGAGGGGCGCCTGGGTGGCTCAGTCGGTTAAGCATCTGCTTCGGCTCAGGTCATGATCCCGTGGTTCACGGGTTCAAGCCCCACATTGGGCTCTGGGCTGACAGCTCAGAGCCTGGAGACTGCTTCAGATTCTGTCTCCTTTCTCTCTCTACCCCTCCCCCACTTGTGCTCTCTCTCAAAAATAAACATTAAAAAAAGAAGAACTATTGGGAAGGAAAAGCCCTCTTTCTGCCGGAGTTGCTAATTTGTGAGGAAAAGAAATGGGGACTGACGGTTGAAAACTAAACTTTCTTGGTATTGAAACCAATTAGACGCAGGAAGAGACAGATGACAGATATAAAAAGAAGGCTTTCTGACCTTATTGCTTGATCTGGATCCAGCTGTCTTTGAAGCTGTAACCATTCCTAGACTTTTTAGTCACATACCCACTTTGTATTCTAGCTAGTTGAATTGAGTTTTGGTTACATGCATGTCCTCTAAGGTAATCACTGAGATATATGCACTGGCTGGAGGCTCTTTGAGGAGAATTAACAGTTCTTCTAATGAGCACTTATTAAGTCAGCACAACCCAACAGAATAAAATCAATTAATGAGTTTTGTAAGTTGGCACTTTCTGTTAATTATATTTTCTTCTAATTAAAACCCTACTACAAGGACATAATCTATATAATGATTTTTGCCTTGAAAATTTTAACAAGTAATACCAGACACGTGAAGGAATACTGATTTTAAGGTTTCAAAAAACATTTTTCCTAGTGTCATAATGTTAGATAATATTTGTAAATGTTTTTTAGCCATGTGGCCGGTTTCTAGTTCCATTCAATTGTATAAACGTGTAATTGTTGATAATTTATCGTTGCCAGGGTGTAGGAATTTTACTGGAATCAGTCATTAGCTAACTCAGGGAGTTTTGTGAGAACAGCGAGTTAATTTTGATAATCTCTGTGTCGTTCTTTTCCTTTTAATAATATCCTTCAAATCAAATACGTTACCTTAGAAACACCAGCAGCATTCTGAACCATGATCTCAAAGTTTCAATTGCAGCTCAGTCACTGACTTCCTATTCTAATCAGGTCACAGCATCTCTATATGGCAACCTAGGATCTGTACCTGGTGCCCATTACCTCTAAGAGGACTTGAGCTGCTTTGATGCAACCCACTGTCACTGCTGGAGTTACTTAGAGCTGTTGGCAGCAAAGTCTTGATGGATTGTAAATGCAAGTTAAGTTAGCTTTACTATGAGAAGAAAGCTCTAAGTAACAACATTTGTTAAAGCAACCTCCTGTACACAGATTTGAGTTAGTAGCTCAGTTTCCTCCTTTTAAAATCCACCTCTATGACAACAGTAATTGACCAACTACAATAAATATACATGTAAAGAAATACTTGTCAGATGCTTGGAGAACCTCACTCTTCAGTGAAAACTGAAAATGTGATTAGGATGTTTTCTGACACAGGAAGATTTTTCAACTACAAAGGTCAGAACAGAACGTAATTTTTAGTTCAGAAAATGTAATCTGAGGACTTCTAATCTTTGGCTCTTTCTTCCTGATCTGAAGATACACATACTGTATCTGTTAACTGTACATACACATACATGTGTTTGGTTTTGTCCTGCTTTGACTGTTGGAGAATTCAGTTTTTAGGAGAAAGAGTATCTTTGTTTTCTTTGTAACTATCCAACATAGAGGTGTTGGATGTATTGGCTAACTTTTTATAGGCAATATACTAATAAAGTTATACATTATTATAAATGCGGACTGTCCATTCAAATAAGACTATGCATGGAGCATATTTTTAGTGACTACATGATTCTAAAAATAAATGATGATAAAGTCATTGGAAAATACAATGTAGGAATGAATTTCCTAAAAATAATTCCATTTGGGTTGATTAAGAGCATCTTGATGGGATGAACTCTAATAATCACATGGTTGGTACACATGTGTTTAGACATAACTTCTATCTTTACGTGCAGAGTCCTTGGGATTTCTGAGTGCCCCTCCTTTTTAGTACCTTTGGCTTCTTAGTCACCTGATTGTGAAAAATTGGAGATTTGGAAAAAGAAAAGTGCTCTAATACAAAGAAGGGCTAATGGAAAAAAGGGAAAAACATGCCATCAAGGCTTGGAACTGAGTAGAGGAGGATCCTAATAGATCCCAGAGAGGGTCTTGATCTTAGAAGCACAAACTTCAAGGGGAGGAAGTGAGGCCTTTAGGAGGACAGGGTCAAGCTCGGGGCCCCTATCCCGGGGTGAACAGCATCTGGGAAGAAATATTTCAGAAGATCTGGTGGTCTATAGTTTCAAGGAAAACCATGTGTTCCAGTGGGGAAAGGACACAGACCCTGAGAAGGAGGAATCACCACTCCTGCACCCCTCCCCACCTCCAAACACTGGAGTAAAGTTACTTAAGGCTGTGCTTTCTCAGTTATGCACCGTGTATTACAGCAGGGAGATTTTATGATAAGGGATCCAGGAGAGGGAGAAAGGTACTTTTAGTGTCTAAGGGCTTTGGCTTTAACTAGCCTAAAAGCAGCAATGTTTACTTGAACTAGCCCGGGTCTGTGTCTGTTGAAGACCTACACGTGTTGGGGATGTTGCAGGTGTAGAGGTGGTTGTCTCCTGGAACCTCTGCCAGCATGTGTGTGCGTGGAGGGGGAGTGTGTGGAGAGGAGATGGAGGGAGGGAGGGAAAAGAGGAGGGAAGGGAAGAAAACGAGTAAAGACAGAATTTAAAAATGTATGGAAAAAGTTACCTTTCTTCTTTCCTCTGCAGCCTCCAGTTTTTTCTGGATCTCCTCCAGAGACAGGTCTTTCTTCTTTGGAGAAGCTAAAGTTCGTGGGGCTTCTGAGATAGGAGATGGTGGTTTTAGGATCAGCTCAAAAGCCTGGCCAGAGGCACGTTTGTTGATTTGCTTCACTTCCATATCTGAGAAATGAATTATTTGAGAATGTTAACATACATACAGAGTGTGAAGCATGTGTTTGTTTAAGTAATTTGAATTCAGGCAATTGAAAGTAGCGTTCTTATTCTGGCAAATAGCAAAATGCTGCATGGGATTATTTGCTCTACATTGTTCTGAACATATTAGACTTCTTTCATTAGTATAAGGACAGATATATTTTAACAGAATAAATATTTAGTGTTGAGAAATTCAACAGGATCCATAGGGAGTTGAATAATGGTAGGCATACTTAGGAAAAAATAGCCTGAATTGATTTTAAGCTAAACTTTATTTTTCTCTTGAATAAACATGAACTTCACATGAAAATAAAGTGGTACAGATTTATTTTTTGAAAATTACCATGGCTGGAGCATTTTTCAGGCTAAATGATGAAGAAAAAGGTTAACAAAGATTTATTGGAAATTTGAAATTCTCTAGGACGCAGTGCACGAACAATGTTGAATTACCTATTTAGCTTTTAAGACTCAACTTATACATAACTTCTGACTTTCTACTTCCCCTGGCTTCAATCCCTAAAGCTGCAGAAATTGTCATTGTCACTGTCTTTCCTGTCTTACTGGTGCACTTTGTGTAACCTCTGGGTTAGCACACTTAACCACACTGTGTTCTGCTTACTGATTATTTGTATATTGTACATATGTCTCTTCTTCCAGGCTTTAAGTTCCTCCAAGGACAGGCCTGTTCTGTACTTATCTTTGGAGCCTCTGTGACAACACGTAGTGAGATATTAGAATCTCAGAATAAACATGGCTGGATTACTGGTCACTGGTGTCCAGCAGAGTAAGAATCTCCCTGGTTTATTTGTTGGCTCAATGAACTTACACAAAGCAGACACTGGGCTTGTGTTCTAATGAAAGTTTCGGTTGGCAACTGAAACCTTTTCACATGAAGGACATCTCCTTATGAAATTGCTAATTGTTATGTTGATGATTGCATTTATGACACGTGTGCTGTGATAGAATAACTTTGGGAGGAGAAAGCCCGAGTCCTAGAACAGGCTATAAAGGCACAGAAGGGGTTAACTGCTACGGATGCCTTCAGCTTATCTTCAATGTATGTGTTTCCACATATGGAAAAGAAAAACGATCAGTCCACAGGTAGTAAAATATACCTCAGCTCCATTTGCTACACACATAATGGTATCAAACCATTGGATTAAATTGACTGAACTAAGTGAGGATGATATTGTTTGGTCGTGATAGCTATCAGTTTTGAGTGCTTACTAGAGATCAGGCTTGGTGCCTAAGCATCTGACTTGAATTTGACCACTTAAACCCTACAACAACTGCGGGAGGAAAATACTAGAGACAAGTAAACCTCAGAAAAATCAAAGTAACTTGCCTGAGGTCAGGCAGATAGTGGCAGAGCCAGGAGGAAAACCGCACTAAATAGAATGAATTTGGATAAATCAAACTGAAAATGTTGCACTACAAATGAAGTTCATAGTCAGGCCAATGCTTTAGGCTTTTCTTTTAAAAGTCTCGTTATCTGGGGCCTTAGTCCTAGGTCACATTTATCATGGAAACTTGTCAGCTTGTGGACATGCATGCACAAAATATGCACACTTTATGAAGACAGTGATAAGGGGGAAACAGTGGTGGTTGTTGATTTTTACTCTTGAAGTTTCCTTGGTATAAAGCATTTTCTTGCAAATTATGATCTGGCCTCACTAAAGCTCAGCATATTATATTATTTGCAAAGAAAAGTTTTGAACATGCTGTGGGTCTTGCTATGCTGCTAACAACAATCTAGTCATGTGTCTTAAGAGACATTAATGTGTTGGTGTTAGCATCAAATTCAAACTGTTTCAGGGGCGTCTGGCTGACTGAGTTAGTGCAGCGTGTGACTCTTGATCTCCGGGTTGTGAGTTTGAGCCCCATGATGGGAGTAGAGTTTACTTAAAAAAAAAAAAAGCCCCTCAAGCTGTTTCAAGCAATAGGCAATCAGTGAGACCTAATAGCTAGACACAACAAGTCAATAGTGAGATCTACAAAATATCGATTTAATTATACCAGGAGCTGTGAGAGAGAAACAAAGGTATCTAAGCTTTTCCGAATGATCTTGTTAGCAGGAGCATTTCTGTTGTGGGGAACTCACCATCGTAGGTGTAGATGTTGATGTTGCGAGGTTCCGGGTAAAAGCAAGAGCAGATCAGTGACAGCATGGACAGTTCCTTCATTTTTTCCTTGTAGGCTACAACGAGAGGCTCAAGATTAGTGTCTTTCATTTCCTGAATTGCCTCTTAATGCTTCTTTTAGCCCAAATAATATTACAGCCTCCTGCAGAATGAATATTGCCAGGGACCCCGCTCTGCAAAAAGAAAGACTGAAACGGGACTTTCAAGTGTGTATTCCTTATTACAGAGGGCATAAATTACATGTTATAGCAGGTTAACTATAAAGTGAGAGAAAGGAAGTTAGAGAAAGAAAGGAAAGTAGAAGGAATTGAGATCCAGCAGGACAGGGAGGAGAGACAGAAAAGCCATGGAAGAAGCAAAAACAGACAAAGTTAGCAGAGAGATAGGTCTGTTCTAGCACAGATGTAGGCAGGTCTACTGTATATACAAGTATGACTCAGGAGGTGTCCTTTGCTGCTTCGGCCTCAGTGGCCACGTATTCAGCTGGGGATAGGCAGAGAACCCATCAGGAGGGTTATTAAGCAGATACATCCTCCAAGGACCCGTGTTGCTGCTTTCTCTTCATCCCCAAGTGCACTTTCTTGCAGCAACTTCTTTCCACACACACCATAAACCTAGATCTGAGATCTGATGAGGCTCCCCTTTCCTCTGTATAACCGAGCTTGGGCACCCACCTTGCCAAGCAGGAGCAGGAATTCAGCGAGTGATTCCCTTCCTCCTTCCCTCCCAGGATGAACGACAACCAGATGGGGATAAGGAGGTGGGGACTTCTCACTATTGTTGATTATCAATAAGTTAAGAAAATGAAAGAAAAATGAAGGTATACTGTGCACTAACTTGTGAAAATGTGTAAACAAAGGGCAATGGTCTAACATGTTGAGTCTCATAGGTAACATTCACCTCGTGGAAGGGGCTTCTGATCATTACAGCAACCCAAGGGAGGGCGAGTACCTTGGGGAGATGGGAATTCCCGGAAGGTTAATTTGGGCATTATTGACAAGTGCATCTTTTGTTGGCTAAGAGGAAACAGATTCAACACCCAGATGCTTTAGAACTACAGAATGCTACATTAGGAGGGTCCTAAAAGATCATTTAGCGAACTGTCCACCCACCCCACCAACAATTTTGCAAATAACACTGGCCCACAGAGGATAAAGTCATATGCTGCCTCCAGATAAAAATGCAGGAAATGAATCAATGTCAAGTTTGCCAAGATGCCTTTTTCGACCTCTCTTTTCGGGAGGAGATTCAATGTGCCAAGAGGGCTGCAAATATTCGCACATCTTTGAACCGTATGCAAAGATCAAATATTGTCATACTGTGTATATGGTTCAACCTACCACATCCAGAGGGTCTCTTTAAGAGAATTTCCCTCCTTATTTAGCTGATTTCCTTTAAAATAAGCAACACAATTTGCCCTTTGCCATAACAGTCCTGACACCCACTCTGAGAGATTTTATCAGATGCCTTTGGAACTTTAGAAGGCAAAAACTATGTTTCTTCATCTTTTTTGTTTATTTAGTTAATGAAATTATGTCACTTATGAAGGTCCAAGCAGGTCTTTACATGGATGCTCAGTGTACCTCACAGTTTTTTTTGGATAGAAACATTTGATGATTTAATACATTCAATTCCATGAAGAATAAAACCCAAACCAGCAAGTGTTCATAGGCTGTGCCTTTTTGTAAGATAAAGCAATATGGCATCGAGAGTAATTTGCAAAATTAAGCTCCTATTAGGAGCATATGTTAAAGATACCAACTTCATTAGGGAGGGCCAACTGAAGAATAGAAATAAAATAAAAAATTTTCCTTCTCATAGAGTAGTAACTGATTAAAGCTATAGGAGAATAGGAATCCCCACTGAAAAAAAATACTCCTCAATAACTGTCTTCAGTTTCTTGTGAACAAAATTCAATAATTTTCAGTAAAGCCACTGCTCTGTTAAGCTTGATAATTTAATAAAGGCAGGGGATATAAAAGTTGTCAGGGGCCAATACTTTAAAGCCCTATGTGTAATGTATGATAACCATGATTGATAAAAAGTTTCTTCTTTCCTCTGCTACGTGGTCTGGGGACAAAACCCCATTGACCTTTGTGGGTGATTACTTAAGAGACTCTTTACATAAGTACTTTTATTTTGAGAGAGACAGAGAGAGTGAGCAGGGGAGGGACAGAGACAGAGGGAAAGAGAATCCCAAACAGGCTCTGTGCTGAGCCTGATGTGAGGCTCAATCTCATGAACCCAGAGATCATGACCTGAGCCAAAATCAAGAGTGGGATACTTAACAGACTGAGCTACCCAGGCGCTCCTTTACATTGTATTTGTTGCTGGTTTGGATTTATTCTTTACTCTACATGGCATGAACCTACCCAGTAGCAGCCATTGCTTAGATTCTCACTCATATAGTTGCTCTGAATCCTAGGGAGCTGCTTAAAACCAGTTGCAGCTACAACCCAAACAACTCTTGACTGTTGCTCTGCAGTAAAGGCAGAAGTTTCCTCTTCACTGGGTGCAGTTTCCCAAACTTTCCCCCAGGTGGCATTGCCCTTCCTAATCCTCTCCTCTCATCTAAATTCTTGCCAGAATTTCAATCCCAATTCAGATCTTCCCTCCCAGCGTTTCCCTCGCTCGGGGGGTGCTACCCACATTGATCTCCTATTGCCTTTAGTTGGCTGTACTTGATTATATACCGTTTTACGTGATTCTATATTGTCTAGGGTCATTCATTACTACTTTTTGATGTGTAATTTTTGTTTACAGAACTATAGGTTCTTAGAGGGCAAATGCTACATTTTACTTATCTATGAAAAATTTCACAGCACAGGTCTGGATGGAACAGAAAGCAATTGTTTAAAAAAAAGAAAGCTATTGTTTTTATTTTTAAAAAAATGTTTATTTATTTTTGAGAGACCCAGAGAGAGAGACAGGGCATGAGAGGGGGAGGGGCAGAGAGAGAGAGGGAGAGAAAGAATCCAAAGCAGGCTCCAGGCTCCAAGCTGTCTGCAGAGAGCCCGATGCGGGACTCAAACCCACGAACCATGAGATCATGACCTGAGCCGAAGTCGGACACTTAATTGACTGAGCCACCCAGGCGCTCCCAGAAAGCTATTTCTTTAACGTTTATTTATTTTTGAGACAGAGAGAGACAGAGCATGAACGGGGGAGGGGCAGAGAGAGAGGGAGACACAGAATTGGAAGCAGGCTCCAGGCTCTGAGCCATCAGCCCAGAGCCCGACGCGGGGCTCGAACTCACGACCGTGAGATCGTGACCTGAGCTGAAGTCGGACACTTAACCGACTGAGCCACCCAGGCGCCCCAAGCTATTTCTTAATAAATAGTGTTGGCTATTGCTTATTGATTTTAGGTCGATCTCTCCATTAACAAGCATTTATGGTCACCATTGATGACCATAAATCATCAGGAGTTTCTGTGAGGCATTATGGAATCACAAAGAGATATAATAGTATCCTCATTCTCAAGAAGCTTTTGCATCTGGGAAGTGGGGTATCTGGACATAAAAATATGGAGTGTATGGATAAAAACAGAGATCATGGGGAAAATAGGGTGTTGGGGGAGGCACAGGTGATTTGTATTAGAAATTCAGAAGAATCTCAAAGCCCTGGTGCCATGGGGAGAGTGGCAGGAAATGGATTTACAGTTAGGATTACCGGATTTCTCAAGTAAAAATACAGGAAGCCCAGTTAAGTTTTAATCCAAAAATTGCATGGGACACACTAAAAACCATTCCTTGCTTTTTCTGGAATTCAAATTTAATTGGGTGACTTGTATTTTATACAGCAACCACAGCAAAAGGACCTGGATTGTAAGGACTGAACAGTGTTGAGGAAAGCAAGGGAGGGAGAAGGTGACTTAAAATATGTTCACATTAAAGCAAACACAGTTATATTTTTTAACTAGAACGTCAGAATATCATGAATTTTAAACAGGTTACTTAAAAGAAATTTAAGCTCAAGCATCAGGTTTGAGTCCACTCTTAGGAATATTTTTTGTGGGGAAGTTTGAGAGGCACGGAGATGAAAATGAGTGAGTTAGTTGGAAGTCCTGGTTGAAGCCATTAAAAATCTCTTCTTTCACTCTTAGAATTTGGCCATCACAATGATCTTAGCAATAGGGAGCCATTGAACATTTTGAAAGGGAGGGTGACCTGATGAAAGCCTCTTACTAGATTTATCTAGCCATTTTATACAGGAAAGATCTGTTACCAAGGGATACACTTAAGACACAACTGAGTGAAGTTCAGCAGGAAATGTGGCGTGGCTTAAGAAAACAGTAGGAAATGGCAACGGAAAAAGAAAGGGACGATCCAAGAGACTTTAGGAAAGAATGGACAGTAAATAATAACTGTATTTGGAACCAGGGGTAGAGGGAAGAGAGCAAGAAATCCTTGTGGTTGGGTGGTCAGGGAAGCTTTCCAAGTGTCACTAAAACTGAGCCCAGTAAAATGAGTTGGCTTAGCAGAACATAGAGTGTGGGTTGAAATATATGTAATTTGGATAACCGTCTTTTACCAACAATGAAAAATCCCACGCAAATGCGAAGGCTATTAGAAATGTGCTAATAACATTTCACTATTGATATTTCATACTTTAAATTGATAGGTCCGTTCATCAGTGTTTGGAACTCGGCATATATTAATTTTTTCAATACATCCCAACACGAAGTAGAATTGTAAGCATGTTTGTAAGGATGTGGGAGGCAACAGGTAATTCCATATAATTTTTCTCATAGTTGGTCGCATTTGCTATTAACTATTAATGTGTGCAAGTTTGCGCATTTGTCTAGTGAATTCATTTAAAATGTAACCCATATGATGTATAATGGTTCTATTGCAATATCCATGTGACCTAATGATTTTTGAACATTGTTTTCCATTCTTCCAAATGGCTACAAGGAACTGTGAATAATGGTAACAGCTGCTGTTTATTGAGCACAAACAATATATCAGGCTCTGGGCTAAGATATTTGCATGAATTTTCTCATTCAATCATCTGAATAATGCTATGAGAAGGTATTATAATTAGACTAGACTTACAGATGAAAGAAAAAGATGCAGAGAAGTGGAGTAACTTGCCCAACATCCAACTGATCATAAAGCGTGGAGTTCAGTTTGAATGTAGGTCTGTCTGACTCTATGTGTCTTGCTCTTAATGCTCTTTACTTCCTCCAACAATTTGTTCAGACGCGTTACACACACCTTGGCCATCTACAAATTGTGCTTAACAAGAAAATGATGTATATTACTACTACCCACTTTTAAAATAAAGAATCCAAGATTTTTTTCTCTTCCCATTTTTCTTTGGCATATATTCTTTAATTAATTTCCACGTGTGACTTACTGACTCCATGACTATAAATTCAGGATAGAGATTTACAGAAAGAAAGTATAACTTTTTCTCACTTGTGTGTTTTGCTTGGATAGTAAATATTGGTGCAGAGATGGCTAGAAAACTCAGGAACAGTTTCTCAAAAGGATCTCTGAGTGTATATATTCTTATACGACTGAATATATCTTTAACATTCGTATCACAGCTAATGAGGCAAGTGGAGCAAGTGGTAGTTACCCAGGTATTTTAAGGAAAAAGCTCCTTTGAATCAGTTATTGAATATTTTTTTAAAATATAATTTATTGTCAAGTTAGCTAACATACAGTGTATATAGTGTGCTCTTGGCTTTGGGAGTAGATTCCCATGATTCAGTTATTGAATATTTTAAGAGTGATTTATTTTGGCAGACGACTACCAAGTTTTCTCTATTTTTTTCTTTTTCCTTTGTGTATGTGTGTATGTGAATCTGAAGACTATTTTTTCCTTTGAGGAACAAAGAGCATCAAGGAGAACAATATGATCAATACTAGAGATTTCATGGCCAGATTAGATCTTGGATTAGATTAGATTAAAGCAGCAGAGAGGTTATGTTTATTTAGTAAAATATGAAATAGACAAACACACATATATAATTATTTCCCTACTCTTCTAAATATATAGTCTTTACATAGATCAGAATCAGTAAGCTTCCAGCTCTGTTTCTGGTACCTTTCTTTTCCAGGTCATAAATTAAACTCTTCATCCTCCTTTTAACTTGATTTTGACCATATCGTGTGTGTGTGTGTGTGTGTGTGTGTGTGTTGCATTTGGTAGTTCGATTGCTTTGGGATCCTAGAGACTGAGGTCAGATTATTTTTTAAAAGTCAAATCTGTCATCCCATTTAGAAATACTTTTGGGAACTCTACCACTGTGATTTGCTTCTTGAAAGATGAAACAGACTAAAAGGATTTTATTTAAAACACTTGTATATAGTACATTAGCTTGAATTTGGACCTTAAAAAAAGGTTGATGAATATGGTTGATGAAAATGTAATTTAAGATTCAACATTTAAATGAAAAAATAAATCTCACATTTTTGAAGATCTATTTTAACATCCCAGAAGATCACTGATATGAGATAATGTTCTAGATATTTCTGCTATGATGATGTAATGCTAATTGGCTTAGTACAGAAATGGATTCAGTCTATATTCATTCTACCCACCGCTCCCCCACCCCCCAAATTATGGCTTCCTAAGATATAATGACCAAGGAGGGTTTGAAAGATTAATGTTTGATCAGCTGATACAGCATACTTTTTCTGCAGGAATAGGTATCAAATCAAATTAGGGGACATTTAAGGTCAAAGCTGTACAACCCATCACTGGGCTGTACAGAAACATAGGAGGTTCTTAAATTTCAATTCAGTTGATTCTTGGCAAAACAATTGTGACAAGGAAAAGAAATTGGATGACATGAATCAGTCCTTGTGATCAAGACTGTAATAAGAGCAGTAAATTGTACCAATCTGAGACCTTACCTTACCCTCATTCCAGTTACAGCTCTGGCTGAGTTTAATAAGAATCCTACTTATTGTGCAGGGTTTGGTCCTTTTTTTTTCCGCTCTCTAATGAAAGAAATTCTTATAGTCCTACATGGAGATAAAACTACACTGGTTTATAGGAGTAATGAAAGCACTTTATTCTGTTTATATTTCAAGACTTTCTTACCAAGCTAATTTTGAGTACTAAAGGATATATTTTTTAAGCCCTCAACATGGCCAGGTTATATGAATAAGCTTAAAATGATAGCTCGATTGATTGGCACTTAAATGACAGAAAGCCATCTCAGACACTCAGGAGAGTTGGTCCATCTGGCTAAGTACAGTTCTCACATAGGAATGACTCTTCCCTGCCCTGTAGTCTCCTGAGCCGGATGCAGCTGTCATTTGAGGCTGCCATGACCTGAATTGTGTCTCCATAATTGCTTAATGTGGCACCTAAGTAATTTAAATCACTCCCCATTACTTCTTAATATTTTTGGTGGAAGACTAGAAAAACATTTTCATTCATTTCTAATTCAGCAAAGATCACAGTGCCTATGCAGACTAATTATTGCATTTGTGGGCTCAATTTCTAGAATAAATAATGTTTTGGTTATCAATGATAAGGATGTTAGCTTCCTTGTTCACTTTGTTGTAATGTGTGACCTTTCTCCAGAAAAAGAAGTTCTTGCTTCTATTTCATATGGATTTAGAATGAAGTCCATGACTTGTGTCTTTGCATTGAATAAAGTGGTACAAAACTACAAATACAGTAAATTAGTTATTATGTTCTCAGTGAAAGCAAGAACTTTCAGAAATGGAAAAATGTAAATCTGTTATCACAACTGCAAAAAAAAAAAACCCTGTCATATAAGATTCAGATGACTTTACCTCTGTTAATGGGCCAGTTGGCTTTCCCCTTGAATGGACCAGTGGTTTACATAAATGAGGACACAGAAAATGAATTCAAAGGAAATCCTATATATCAGTCACAAGACAGGGTTGTTCATCTTCGTATATTGGAATACGTTAATTTATATAAAACACTGTATGAAAACACAGTGGGATTAAGCAATTTGTGTGACAAGCCCTATAAATTAATCTTGATTTAATTCTTCTCAGTCTGAAAACTTGCTAAAAGATGAAAGCGTATTTCTTGAAGAGTTTCTACATAAACTTGTACTTTCTTGGAATAGTGCGAAGTTTCTCTGCATTTGAAAAGCTCCCTATTGCTGTTTTATTTCTGAGTATGTCTTACAAAATACATAGTACTTAGAATAGTTACTAGCATCAACTGAGAATAAAAATTATTTTAGCTTGGTGTTATTGCCACATAATATTTCTTAAGGTTTCGCTGGATAGAATCCTTATCTGGATAGTATACAATCTATACTTTATACTAGTATTCCTAAATGTTTTCGTAGGAAATGAATGGCACATAAATAACTAACAGAAAATAACCATTTCAGGCAAAGTCCAAAAAAATCTCATGTAGGAAGAGCAGTCGTTTTGCTTGCTTCCAAAAATGTAATGAGAATTCCAGGGTCTCATTTAATGAAATTTTGTAAAATGCACAGTATGTGCATCAGGTTTAGAACTACCTGATGTTAAAAAAATTATTATAGTGATATTATTCTTGGGTGCCTCTGGGAATTTGTGAGAGTAACAGAGCCTTTGAGATGAAAACGAAGCATCTTAATGTTACAGTTTCCACAGCATGATGATCTTCAGTACCCATTTTCAAGGCAGCCAAATAGCATGGAAGAAACCGTTCAGGTTAATCTAGCTGTGTGATGAAAATGGCATTTTCGTTTTGGAAATTAAATGCTACTTCCTCAAGTTCTGCCACGTAAAGACTCATTTTCTGAAATACGATTCATCAGATTGTATACTAGAACTTGAATTAGTAATAATTTTCTGCAGGGCACGTAAAGCAACATACAAAGCAAGTACATAGGTGTCTGAAGCCTCTGCAATGCACAGTCAGTTTGTGTCACCACTGCTACAAACAGGATTAAAATGTAAAAGACAACTTAGTCTAATGCAATTGGAATCACCAGCCACAGAATTTTAGAACTGGAAGGAAGCCTTGAAATCATTGAAATCATCTAATCATTTTTGTTTGTTTTTGAGGGAGGGAGGGAGGGAAAGAGAGAGAGAGAGAGAACATAGCTGAAGGGCAGAGAAAGAGGGAGAGAGAATTCCAAGCAGGCTCCATGTCAGTACAGAGCCTGATGCATGGATTGATCTCACACTGTTAAGCTCATGGCCTGAGCAAATATCAAGAGTTGGAGGCTTAACTGACTGAGCCACCACGTGCTCCTAAATCATTTAACGTTATTCTCATTTTATAGGTGAAGAAACCAGATCTAATAACCTTTATTTCTTTGAAGGTCCCCTGTGGGGGTGAGAGATGGTGGGGCGATGTTGGTGGCAGGGACAGAATGGAAAACAGAGGTGGGAAAGGGGTGTCATAAATGGAAGTGATGGTAGACTTTACAAAAAAATCAGTGTCTTTCTTTAAAAAGCATTTATTTTGCATTGTGGCAGTTCCTAGTTCTCCCCTCTAACCCCTGCCCCTCACCCCAGACTTGGGAAATCTTTAATCCCCTCTTTCAGAGCACTTGGGAACAGCCCTTCAAAGATGGCCACACAATTTAGCTTCTCTTGGGAAGCAAATTTCACTTCATGTGAAGACGACAGCCTCAGGTACGGACACAAAGTTCTTGGGATGTGTGGTACTTGTTGCAATAGGTGTACTGTTATTACTTCTGGAGTTCCTTCCAGTTACAAAATTGTCAGGAACAATGGATTGTCCTTTTACTCTAAAAAATTATGAAATGGATTGAGACTCTTTCAAGTGAAACTATGATCTTGTGTAGTGACACAAGTCTGAACTAATCCCATGTGAGAGCTAGGAAAATAAGCATTGACGTGGTGACTGCATCACAGGGCCTTTACGATCTTCTTAGAACTTCAGGTTTTTTAAGACCTTGAGCAAGTCCTTTAAGCAATTTGGACCTTTTCCGCATCTACAATTAATAGCTCCAAGCTCTGGAATTTTTGGATTCTACGAATTTAGCAAATTTTGTCTTTAAATAGAGTAACTTTCTCATTACATACAGATTCATCTTTTTTTTTTTTGCATTTTCTGCAGTAAGCATTTTCTGTACTGATGTTTTTTAAACAGATTATTTTAAGGTATTACATTTTAAAGAAAAGGAAAACTTACTCTTGATATTTCTACTTTGCAAAATTTTTCCTTTTTTCAAATTTTGGCATTTCATAATAAATATTTATATTACATAAAATAGTATAACATAGAATATGCTTCATAAAGCAATTCATGTTTTAAGTTTCAAACTGTCAAACCATTAGGGAAAATTTCACTTTTCCACATACTACATGTAAGATTTAGTTTGGCTTTCAATATGTATAACATTAGCCAGAATAAACGGTGCACACAAGGTAAACTTTTTGGATACCAGCTAGAACTCCTTTTGAATTCGTAACACTCATCTTAAGATGTGGAGAAGATTACATGTTGCTATACTGATTGAATGAGATTGGAATAACTTATGCATTGTATTTATTTATGGCAGAAAATACCACATGATTTGGTGATAAATACTAGAAAACCGAAGGTGAAAAGGGAATCAAGTGTTTGGTCTGTATAGACAAATGTGGATTGGATTTTGGCATAAGTTGCTGATGTTATTTTGCAAATCACAACGTGGTCATACATAATATGCAAAGGCATCATGTTGATTTTATTTGATGGTTTATTTTCTATAGACTTATTCTGCCTGAACATTATTCATAAAAGAGTAGACTTGTGGTTGGGAATGTTGCTCACATCTTCAAAACACTTGCCAAGTAATAATACAGCAGGACAGATCTGTGTCCTAGGATGTGGTGCCAATTCAGAAATGTCTCCAACAGTTGTGACTCATGCAATTCCGTAAGGCTGGGTTTGTACCTTCCTAAAAACAGAAGTGAATCAAGCATAATGGTTTCCATCTCTAGGGCCTTTGAGTTTCTTCTTTCAAAGACAATCATTCTCCTGTCTTGTGTCACAGAGGTTGGCCCTTATTTGCCTGTTTGTTTGCTGCTAATTATTTCTTACCAACTATATTTAAATTTTTTTGAGGATGAGGGAAGGTGTCTCATTTAATGTTTTCTGTATTCCACCCCCCCCCCCCCACCATGTAGGAGTACATACAGCTGTTAGAAGGTGGGCTGTAAACACTTATCATTTAATGTTTTCTGTATTTCCCCCCACATGTAGGGGTACATATAGCTGTTAGAAGATGGGCTGTAAACACTTATCCATGGGTTGCTGAGCAGGGTGGGGCTGTTCATCAGCTGCAAAGGATACTTGAATCAGTCAGTGGCCCAGCTGGCTTTCCCATTGAAACCAGGTATAGAGTGGGAGTTAAGAGCCCAGATGTTAGAGCCACATTGAGCTCAACTGTTCTCCCCACTAAATTCATTAGCTTCATTTTCTGCTACAGACTGGTGTTTCTGCATACTTGAAGTTGGTTGCTTCTCTCCCTACAGCCCTAGCTATAGCTATGTGGATAGTTTCAAAATGGCACTAGTGAGTGGTACAACCATAATTGTGTAGTTTCCTGGCAGAATTTAAGAAAGCTCCACCACCTTTATCCTTCACAATAGCAGGTAATCAACTCTCTATTCAAGGAGAAAAAGAGGTCAATGTTTCCTTTACATTTATATGCTGTGTTGCTTCCCCCACCTCCCCCATGGGAAGAATATGAATAGGAGCTGAAGACTTATGCTCTAGCTCAGGATCTTTTCAACCTTAGACAATTTATTAAACCTGAACAGAAGTTTATTTATCCACAAAATGGAGACAGGATATTTTTGTGAGGATTGAATTAGGTATGTGTTAAGAAACTGAAATGCTGTACTGATATGATATTGTTAGTGAAGATGAGTCTTCTGCAAATTAATCTTTATTCTTTGAGTGACCTTTTGAAGCTTTACTGGGCTTGGCTATAGTGAGATGTTGTGGAACCTTATTTGGTACAATTCTGCCAGCTTCTCTTAGTTCATCTTTATGTCATCGAGTCAACGAACACAGAGGTCCTACGATGTCCAGGAGAGACACAGTGGTTAACCAGCTGAACTCTGGGATTGGACTGATTTGTCTTAAATCCTGAACCACCACCTATTGGCTGTGTGTGACTTTTTCTCTCTCCCTTTCTCACCTGTGGAAATGGGAATGATAATACCCTTTGTAAAGTGTTCGGCATAGTCACAGAACCTGACAAAGTATTCAATGCATGTTAGACAATAGTAGTATTATTATTGTCAGCCACAGAGGTGATTACAGGGGAGACAAAGTGAGTGAAACATAACTGTGTACTAAAAAACAGCCCTCAATATAGTTGGATCTAAGACAAAGAAGTGTCTGCAGCAAAACAAAGTAAGAACAGCTCATGATGAGGAAGCCAGAGTGCAGTGAAGTGAGCGCTAGATTTGAAACCTAGATCTGCCCTGAATGTTTGCACTGCAGAGCAAGTCACTTAACTTCCTTGGCTTCTGCTTTCCTTCCTTGTCAGGTGGGGATAATGAAACCTGCTTGAGGGTTGCCATAAAAATTGAGGAAAAAGAGCACAGGGAGGACATGTGATGTGTGGGTGGCTCATGCATAGTAAGGGAACAATAAATGACAAGGTAGATGATAGCAGAAGGTGCTATTTGGTGGTAAATGGCCATATACTAGGCGATAGGAAATCTGTTTGAAGAGTTCACAGGAAGGAAAGATCAAGAAAAGCTGGACTGGAGGTTGACTTGAGAAACCTACTGTTACTTGTTTCAAGGAGTACAAATCCTTTCCCAGAAGCAATACTGAGAAATCCTACTTGACTTCTTAGCTGACTACCCTATATATTACATATTCCCCACTCACTTCTAAAATTTATCAGAAGTGATAAAACATGCAGTTTTCTGGATAGAAAAACTTCAGGGTTATTCGTTATTTGTTGTTTATTTTTCATGAGTGACATCTTCCCTTTGTATTTAGATGGGTGAGCTTTCATTTGGCCAGGCAGGCAGGGCACAAAGTCCAGTGTTCTCCTCAAGTTACACTTTTCTGCATTTCTTCTCTAGGATATGTTGTAACATGTACTGCAGCTTGTGACCAATACAGACTGCAACTGGGAACACCATTTTAAGGTTTCATTTTAAGAAAAATTTCAAAATTCGAAATCTAATTCTTTCAAGGCTCCCTAATTCAATATTTCTTCCACTTGGAAAAAATTTTCATCCTAAATATGGAGTTTCGTTTTCTTTTATTTGTTCTACTACAAATCTTTTTTTCTTTTTTTCCAAGCCAAGTTTTTGGTTGATAGGAGAGATGCAGTTCTTTTCTCTCCACCTTGTGTTTTGGCTAGGTATTTCAGAACCTAGCTAGAATTTTTTTTTTTTTTAAATGAGGAAATGCCTACATTTTCTTTAAAACTGAACTTTCCTACCCTGTGCAATGAACTTGTACATTGTATTATGAGCTTGTAAGGACTTATGTTATTTTAATGCTTTCATGTAAAGCTCCTCCTTTGTCATTATTCTATGCTTGTGAGAAAGTATGGAGAAATGGAGATTGCTATCATCAACAGAATCTAGTTTGAAAAAGACCTATGTAGCACTTATAAATGTAAGCACATATTTCTATCATGTTCTCAGTTATGTCGTAAATACAGTTGCAAGTTTATATACCACACGTTTATATTAAGTTTTAGAGGCGAAATATTTAAAATGATCTTTTATATTGGTAGTCAATTATTAACTAAGCCTTTGTAAAGTCAGAAACCCAACGAATGTTAATTTGATTTCTTAGTTTCTTTATTCTAGTCATTACATTCTGCTAACATCCTCTACATTTATAATGACTGGTACCTGAAACACTACTGACTGAAAAGGTGTTACTGTCATGAATGATTGAAGAATAATATGAAACTCTACGTATTCATAGCCTTGTACCATCATAGTCATCTAAGGAATACTATGTTCATATTGTTTGGCTCTAGTGTCTTTGTTGTACTTATCTACTAATGAAAGGAGAAGAGGGAGACTAAATGGATCCAGAGAGAAAAGCTCCTGGAGTTATCTCTGAAAGAAAAGGTCTAATTGGAAGAAGGGTGTTGGAAATGGCAGTAGTAGGTCAGGAGAGTGCCAGGTAGGGAGAAGACTAGAGAATCAGGTGTGAAGGATTTTGCAACAGCCCAGTGATGGGGAGTGATGGGGTTCAGATGAAATTGATGGTTTAATAGGAATGTAAGGACAAGAGACTCTGTGTGTCTGGTGTGTGTGTGTGTGTGTGTGTGTGTGTGTGTGTGTTATGTCATATAATCCCCCCCCTTTCCTGCCCTTTAAGAGACCTCAGTGTAGACTTTTACATCTTAATGTTTCTGGAATCAGTTTTTATTTCTATGGAATGTGACATCTTATGTAGCTGAACCTTACTGGGCAGGCAAAAAGGGTCAATTTTTTTGATATATGTATTTGAAGTAGGATGAGATATGAAATAGGACAGTGAAACATAAAATGAGAAATAAATGCAAGAGAAGTGTACTTTTAATTCTGGCATGTTCCCCAGAACGGATTTGCTTTGGAGATATACTATACTGGCAGCTGCATCATAAATATATCAGCTCTCCCTCTGTCACAAAGAATTACTGAGTAGCAATCATTTCTTAAATTCCAAGTAATTTCCAGTAGATTTGTTACTATATGTGGAAATTTACAAAGTCCAAGAATTTAGATGTTTACTTTAAGTGATTGTTTTTATTTAATATTTCCATCATCTGTTCAGGGAGTCTTGGATGGAGATTAATTTTTTTTATTAAAAGTGCTTGATATTCAATTGATTAGCTAATCCTCATAACGACCGTGTGATTTAAGTGGTATTATTTTCCCCATTCATAACTGAGAAAACTGTGGTATAGAAATGATAATTTGCACAAGGAGTATCTGATAATGACGAGTGGTGCAGGGTTCAAAACTATGTCCATCTAATACGCAACCCACTTCTAATCTGCCAGAATGCACTCTTACACATAACAGCAACATTCTTGACCTAAGCTTTTTTTGGGGCGGGGGCGTGAAGGGGGAATTTATATCACTGTTTTAAATTTTCATAGCATTTTGCACTCTTTTAAGTTCCATGACAAGTTGCTTTTTCCTATTACACAGAACTTTTCCTTTTTGTTTTTAACTTTTGGAGGCAGCTTTAAACCAAGCTTTCGGCACACCTGAACATTCGGGCTTGGGTTGCTTTGTCTAAGGTGGGCCTGCTTGTATAGTTGCTCAAGAGGGAAGACTTAGACTCAGAGGGTAGAGAAGGTCAAGGTGGTGCTGGCAAGGGGCAATCATGGAACCAGCAGAAAAATCTGTACTAAGTGTCACCTTTTCCTTGTCAACCCTCTCACATTTTCTATTTCTCTTTTCAGGGGCACCCCTGCTTTGCCCATCTCTCTTAGTTTGAGGGTACCATCTTGGGTCACTACTTACCACCGTTCCCTTGGGTTGGGGAAAATTTGAGTGGGGACTATAATAAATTAAACTTTGGGTGACTTAGTTGTTGCTTCTCAGCCAATGCTCACTTAAGAATTCTAAAGAAGAATCTTGGATGAAACCTAAGCACAAGCCCCTCAAAATATCCGATACTGCTGTCCAAGCAAATCACTCAACATTTTATTTCAATTTATTATTTAGAAAGTATTTTTCAAAAAACAAAAGGCTCAGTTTCTTCACTCCTCGTTTCCTTGTTACTCATTCTAAATGTGCATTGGTATCTTGACGAGTAAAATATCCACTCATTCTATTTAATGACAAAAAAATGCAATGGGTTATATTTACAGAGTACTTGACAGGTACCAATCACTTTCACGTTTGCTTCCTTGGTTCTGAAAAGGACCTCTGAAACAGACAAGGCAGTATGTTGCCACTTTACAGATGCTGCAGTTGAGGCAGAGAGAGAAAAAGTGACCTGACCAAAGTTGGTTAGCTGAGAGAGTAAAGACTAGAGCTCAGGGCGTCAGGATCCTGCTTCTGGCCTCTTCCTGCAATGCAGCACCAGCAGCATGTGGAGACGGGTGGAGCTGTTGGGGCTTAAGTCCTCTATTCTTTTGAGTCCACTTTGCTGAGCTGGTCAGAGGAGGGAACTCACACCAGAGGGCCATGCTTCTTCCCCCACTGCTCCAGGTACCCACTGGTCACTGACATTAGGTTTAATCCAAGTGTGGTTCTGGACCAGAAGCATCAGCACCACCCAGAAGCTTGTTAGAGATGCAAATTAAGGAGACCCACCTCAGACCCACAGAATCAGAACTTCTGGGGGTGGGATCTGAAGTTCCCAAGTGCTGCTGATGCTCAGTAAAATTTGAGAAGCATTTTAACTAAGGGATTTCCTGGCTGGTCTGGTTGATAGAGGAGATTAGTTAAATATTTTAATTTTGTCCTTTGGGTAGATCACAGTACTTCCTAACTGATGTTCTTTGTGTATAATTATGTACTGTCTTGTAATAATTGTAGGGTAGTATAACAAAATTATTAAAGTGGTGGAGACTTCCAGGGGCAGCTGGGTGGCTCAGTAGGTTGAACGTTGGGACTCTTGATTTCAGCTCAGGTCTTGAGCTCATGGCTCAAGAGTTCGAGCCCCACATTGGGCTCTGAGCTGACAGTGGAGCCTGCTTGGGATTCTTTCTCTCTCTCTCTCTGTTGCCTCCCCTGGTTATACTCGTGCTTTCTCTCTCTCTCTCTCTCTCTCTCTCTCTCTCTCTCTCTCTCTCTCAAAGTAAATAAATAAACTTAAAAGTGGTGGAGGCTTCCAGTGATGGTTTAAGTTACTACTATTGGTATTCAACTTTTTTGTAAGTACAGAATCTTGTCTTCTTTAAAAGACTAAATTCCCCAAGCATGAGAATCATGTTCATTTCTATTCTCACAATACTTGGCATAGGCTTCAGAGGAGAATTGGTGCTTGAATCTATTTTACTTTAGTAAATCTTGCCATTAACTATTAACAACATTGGACTAAAGACAAATATGTTTAATGTGTGACTTCCCTCACATATGCATCTTTGATTACGGGACATATTTGATTATAGGACTTACAGGACTAAGTGCTAAACTTTATTAGTTTTATTTTTTATCAAAAAATCATAATAATATATTGTATATAATATGTAATATATAATCACACATATTAAATTATATGATATATATTACACATATCATATGTTACATATTACACCATTATAATCATATATATACACATTTTACATATATATAATATATATATACATTTATATTTTATATATAAAATGTATATGTATATGGCCTGAAGCTTACACATATGAACTAGACCCAGTAAATTCTTTTGAGCTTAAATTTATTCATTTTAAACAGAGCAACATGTATACTATTCCCATTTCATAGGGACTATATGAAGATTAAGAAGGATACAGCAAGTAAATATTTTCTAAGAACTACAAGGTCCAACATAGATCATGCCATCTAACTTTTCTTTTGAACACTTTACATTTTCAATCTTCTGTGTCTGTCTGCTCTTTTGTTGTTGTTGTTGTTTTAATATAAAAGGAAAAAGTGAGTCTGAAGTAGAATGAGGATTTCAAGTGACAGGAGTCTTGGATCATGTAATCTGTGCATCAAAAGACGAGAATTGACTCATAATTTTTCATGTGTTTGAATGAGGATAACGAGAAGGGTGCTAACTGGCACTTCTCAGATAAAGCTGCCAAGATTTAAATAACACAGTAGATATTGGTATTGGGAATAAAAAAGAACTTTGCAGTCATAAAGACAACATGTCTGGAAGCAGAGTTCCCAAGGAGGCTCCGGAAACTCTAGTGTCAGCTCAACTGCCTGACTCGCTTAGCGCCCCTCCCTGTGAGAGTCTGGAAGTGACTCTAGCAAGTAGAGTCACTAGCAAGTAACGTTTTGATAAAATTTTCGGGTCCCAGTGTTGCAACAGTCAATATCTTGTTAAGTTGAGCTTTGTCATGTGTATTAGGCTTCTATCTACTAGGAAGCCTGAACTAGAAGATTATCATTAGGTTTACTGTGAGTGGTTTTGCTGAATGGAAATCAAACTGTGGCTGCAGTTTATAGGGGAAAAAAAATCCCTAAAGAGGGAGTAGAGTGCTAATAAAAATGTAAAGTTTAAAATGCTCTCTTGTGTGAGTATTTGTGGAACTAGGTTTAGATAAATTTCATCCATGTCTTTTTATCCTGATATAAAGACTTACCACTGAAAAACTGAAAGACTAACAGATTCATATTCTGATGATCTATTATCTTTTTTTATTCTGATGATCTATTGTTTGTAATTACATAATTACTTGTGCTGTGGACGATGTACAAACTCTGACATCGAAAGTACAATTATTCTAAAAGAATAACTGTTAAATAAGCACTTTTACAGGCATTGCTTTATGATTTTGGTTAAAAAAAAATCAGTCCCAGACAATGTTATTTTAAGGTACTCCACAAAAATTATCTACTTCTGATCAAACTTTTTGAATTTTGTAATTTTTCCAAATATTAAATATTTTAATCTGGAGGCCAACAAAATTGCAAGTGTGAAAAATCTTTAAAAATTTTTAAAAAAAAAATGTTTATTTTTGAGACAGAGAGAGAAAGAGCATGAGTGGGGGAAGGGTAGAGCGATTGGGAGACACAGAATCCAAAGCAGGCTCCAGGCTCTGAGCTGTCAGCGCACAGCCTGACACGGGGCTAGAGCCCATGAGCTGTGATGTGAGATCATGACCTGAGCCGAAGTCAGATAGATGCCCAACTGACTGAGCTACCCAGGGGCCCAGCAAGTGAGAAAACTCTTAAAATTTTTGTTATGGTTTTATAGTCTAAGGTATGGCTGCTTCTCTTAAGTACAATTCCTAGAGAAGCTATATTTCCAGATGACTAGCAAAATGATTGCTGAAATGCATTAATTAACCTTTATATTCACATAAAAGTGTTTTGTGAGAACAAATGTACACAAAATGTTATCTTTAATCATGGTTAATAAAAATGGGTTATATAAACACAGGTTTTACTACTGCAAATGTCTCCTTGACAAATGACAGGACCTGATTCCTTTATTAAAAGATAATTAGCAATGTTTCACAAGGGATTCAGAGCCTTCCTCCTGCTTGCTTGCTTTTGACGTAATAAGATGAAGAGTCTTGAAGAACATCTAATGATTATACTAACTGTGGATGCCTGGGTTGTATATCTCCTTTAGTTCTAGATTTATTTCATAAAACAAAATATTAAAGTTAAATATCTGGTGTTTATGGAAGGAGGTAAGGGCCCATTTTAAAATGCGATAGCCATGATGATATTGATTACATTAAGTCAAGATTTTTTGTTTGTTTGTTTGTTTCCCCCCCAGACCTGGTCATCCTGTTGTGTCCCCACCCAAAGTCCCCGCTGATTTCTTAGCTGAGCCTTCAGACAGCCATGTGTTCCATACATTATACCCCCTCAGAGCTTTTTTTCCCTCAAAGCCTAAATCATGGCAATTATTCTCAATGAATCCCGGGTTAGGTCTTAAAAGTAATCATCAGGTTGATGGGGCGCCTGGGTGGCGCAGTCAGTTAAGCGTCCGACTTCAGCCAGGTCACGATCTCGCGGTCCGGGAGTTCGAGCCCCGCGTCGGGCTCTGGGCTGATGGCTCAGAGCCTGGAGCCTGTTTCCGATTCTGTGTCTCCCTCTCTCTCTGCCCCTCCCTGCCCCTCCCCCGTTCATGCTCTGTCTCTCTCTGTCCACCCCCCCAAAAAAAAAGTTGAAAAAAAAAGTAATCATCAGGTTGAATGTATTTCCTCTTCAAAGTATGTCTGTGCTAGCAAAGGGTAAGAGCATCTCAGGGTTGTTATCCAAAATGGAGGCTTCACAGGTTTGACCTCCATGGTGGGAACACTTCTGCCACGGAGCATATAAGAGTGGCTAGTACTGGTTAAAAGGACAGATTCTGGAACCAGATGGCCCGGGCTCAAATTCTGTATCTAACTGTGTGACCTTGGGTGAAAATCACTTTATCTGTCTGTGCCTCAGTTTCCTCATCTGTAAAAGTACCTACTTTTTAGGATTATTGGATGATTAACATCGCTAATATGTGCAAAGTGCTTAGTTCCTAGCCTGTTATATGTGCTACATAAGGGTCAAATCAATAAATAAAAGTCATTTCTCATAGACACTCTGTGAGGTTTAGGTCTATGCCAGAAAAATGAATCTTGAAAGAAAACAATGGCAGAGAAAAAACCTGTTAATGAACAACAGCAACAACAACAACAACAACAACAACAACAACAACAAAGGAAGGGATAACCTTGAGGCTTAATCCAACTTTGTGTTGACTAACAGTATATCCTACCAACTTTGTGGCCAGTTCTATTTGGGACTATGCTTTTAGTGCCCTATTTGGGAAATGTTGTATTTCTAATTGGAGATATTTTATGTAGTATACTTTTTCAGGTTGCATTTCCAGAAAGGTGGTAATGTTTGCATGGTCAGCCACCCACTGCATGGGAGGACTGACATATGGTATTTTTGATAGTATTCTTCAAAGACCAATTTTTTTCCTCTTGGTTGACTTTCTTGAATAGTATCAAATAATGGAAGCCCTTTATTGGCTTAAGTAAGGAGAAAACACATGTGTAATCTGTTTCCAATGATGCACCCACACTCCCTAAATTATTAATAATTTTCTTATGTGCTATCCAGAAAGAAATTCAATTGGGTAAGTAATAAGTATGGGATATGTTGAAAAGCAATTTTAGTACTGTTCCATCTTCTGTTTTAATTTCTACAATATGTGGAGTATTTGTAGCAAATTAGCTATATGGCAAACGGGTTACAGACTTTTAGATTATCCCATAACTAAAAGGTTCTGTGTTGAACTTCCTGTTCTGCACATTGTTTTGCGAACAATAGTAAGCTAGCAATATTGATTTGTCATCTTCCCAACTGTGCCACAAGCCATATTCATTTTGTGTTAGATACACACACAGAGCCAAATTCTCATTTTCCACCTTTCTCTTGAAGGTCTTCTGCTGAGTGCTACAATATGAATATATTTTTAAAAATCCAATTAAGAGAAGGTGATGACAGAGAACACATAACTCCCAGAGGTATACAATCCCTAAAAGAATGAGTTTGGAAATGAAATATTTTGTAAGGATTGCCATGCATTTGAAAATATTAAGACCTAATATCAAAGCTTATTGTACATCACAGTTCTCTACTTCTAAATCTGGTATGTTTGGTGGTTAGAATCAGCATCATCTGGTAGTTTGTTAGGAATGCAGAATGTCTGGCCTCAATGAGACCTTCTGGATCAGAATTTGCATTTTAATGCAAATCACAGGTAATTCATATGCAGATTAAAATTAGCAGAACACAGTAATATGAAACTATTAAATATTTTACAGATGGATTATAGTTTCATGAAACATAAGAGAAAAAAAAAATCCCTGCCAATGCAAACATGAAAAAAAATCCATTTTTGATGATCCTAAAAATTAGTTTCTGCTTGTTTTTGGTACCTCTCCTCAGATATCACTTTGTGTCTACCTTTTAACTGCTAGCCTGCAGGCTCCCTGAAGGTGGACATTGACATTCAGGTGTGTCCACAACATCTGGAGCACATTTTAAACAAATGAATAAGTAAATAATGTTTTTGTTTAATTTATTCCTTTATTCAAACATTAAAACATTCTCTTCCTAAATAATTTTGCTATTACCACTGACTATTTTCTACCATTCATCCACTACAAACTCCCAAAAGTAACATAAGTGATGTAACAGCAAGGTAATGAAACTACAAAGTAAAATCGTAACAGAATAACTAACCAGGGTCTACACCTACTTCCAAGTAGGTCTCCTTGAAAAGGTGAACAAACTCTTTTCATCCACTAGGGTAAAGTATGCCATTAATTTATTGAACAAGCAACTGAATGTTCCAGATTAAAAAAAAAAAAAGATTTTGTTAAATAGCATTTGAAACTGGGTTTAAAAAAATCAGGGGTGCCTGAGTAGCTCAGTTGGTAAGGCATCTGACTTCTGCTCAGGTCATGATCTCACCATTTGTGAGTTCAAGCCCTGTGTTGGGCTCCGTGCTGACAGCTCAGAGCCAGGAGTCTCCTTAGGTATTGTGTCTCCCTCTCTCTCTGCCCCTCCCCTGCTTGTCCGCTGTCTCTGTCTCTCTCAAAAATAAACACTAAAAAAAAAAAAAAAAAAAAAAAAAAAATCAATCATCTATTTCTTAAGAGAACTTGATTGCCCTCTAGTGGGGTGAAAGGTAATGTGGACTCCAAGGTTTTCCAATTGAGAGAAGTAGGAAAGAGAACTAGCCTCAGTTCTCTGATTTGGTCTTTTCTTCTTGTCTGACAGATGTCTTGCATTTTCATATAAGGTCACAGACCCTGAGACAACAGAATAGTGTGTATTTTCCCAAGAACCAATAGGAAATTGATGTGAGCTGGAATTAGGTATCAGCAGCTTGGGAGCAGCCACACCCAAAGCAAGTAGCTTTGGGCCAGCTTCATCCAGGCTTGTGAGCAAGGAGCTATTGCAGGGGAATAGGGCATATAAGTCAGTTCTGTTCAGTTGGAGTAAAAAACAGTGGTGATCGCTAAATCAGGAATTTTCCTAAAGATGGTCTGGATTCATTAATGAGAAAAATGCTCAGTTAAATATGTAATCGATTCATCTCCCAGTTCATTTTTAACTATACAGATTTAACTTAAAATTCTGGATGATAGCAACTACTAGATATTCACAGAATTAAATAACCATTTCGATCCTAAATTACAGGGAGGAAAACTATCTTATTGTGTGAATCAGCTTTCTGGCACTCTGAAATGGCTGAAGGGCACTCTTGAATCTGGGTAAAATGTAACCTCTTGCAGCCTTTTCATCACAGAGAACGGGTTATTTGATAGAAGACATACTGGGCCACACGATTGAATGCTTATTCCAGAATCTATCCATTAATAATTAAAAAATCCCCAAAGTGAGCAAACGTGTTTTTAATGCAACAAATAAAATCCTGCTAAAAATGTTAATGATTAAGAGCAGAGGCAATTGTTCTAACAATAAAAATACTCCCCTCCCCCTTAGGATGGACTAATTTACTACAAATTACTTCACAAAACCATTGCGAATTGTGACTGAACAAAATTCCAGATTTTAATGTTAAAAACCATTCACTCTTAATTATTCATTATTTCAAAATGTACTTTCAGAGAATTTTAACATGTGTAGACAAATATCACCAGGTATTTTAATTTATACCCTCATACTAGCCATGTGTATTAGGAATACACTGGGTCACATAATGCTTATTGCAGGCTCAGCTTACTCAGCAGGTATTAATCACATATATCATTAATTGATAAGCTACCGCTGTTTCTTTTTTAGTTTTATCTGGAAAGCCTGACCAAATCCTCATTTTTCCACTTCTGGTTACTTATATATCCATTTAGAAGGCGCTCACTTCATTGGAGAAGATAATGGGGAATTCTATATGCACCTAGTACAATCATGCTGAATAATTGTTTAATGAATCAGGAAAAAGCACCCGCCCTGGTGATTAATTGATTAGGCTTTGCAACCGAAACGATGTCAAAATCCGTTATTTTAATATTGCGGAGGTTGTACTTCTTTTCATGTTTTGCAAATACAGCTTATTCGTGGCAGAAAGGACCCTTGCATTGTCATATTATGGGTGGGATTTTTATTAATGGGATAGTGGCTACCATTTCAAGATCCAGGTTTCTGTGCAGAATTGAGACTGTATCAAGAATCAGCAATTGGAAGTCAGTTTCAAAAAAAGAAAAGAAGAAAAAAAACAGTTAAAATTTTTTGCATAACCTGTATTTATATATTGATAGATATAACCTTATGGAATATACAGTGAAAATCGTAACCTCTTAATTGTATATGTATAATTTTACCCATTGCAGTAACAATTATGTGCGGAGAATTTTCCAGCAATCTTTGGCACACAAATCCTACTCTTAGTAAGCACCTGCACGTAATATCCGACCCACATGAACATACGTGATCCGGACAGGGATTGAAAATACATTCGCTTTATAATGTAAAATGAACAACAGGACAAAAAACTCTTTTTTTAAGGGGTGGGGGAGAAGGCAGGGAGGAGTAGAAGCAGGAAAAGTGAGTGCAACAAAGGTTAATAATCCTTAATCAAATTCAATCACTTGAACCTTTTGAACACATAAGGCCGTTGAGTCATGAAATAATAATAATATTATAATGATAATGATTTAAAGTAATACTGATAATGATGAGTTTGTAGCCGCCCTCCTGCAGCAGAAACCTCTTGGTGGGGGTGCAGAGCGCAGAGCGAGATCGCCCCCGTCCCTCATTCTGAGAACCTTTCTGGACTTGCGGGTGAACCGCGAACTGTGCGAAGCGGGGGTAGCTCAGGACACTGCGCAGAAACCGGTCTCCCGGGCTGCACCCGCGGGGGCGAGCGCCCAGCTCGGGGGAGGGGAGTACAGGGCGCGGCGCTGGGCTCTGCAGGGCTGGCAGCGCTCCACGCGCCGGCTCGCCCAGTGCGCCCCCATCCGGCCAGCGGCTGACTGGTCTAGGTCGCAGCTGGGAGGGGTGGGGCCGAGCCGCGCCCCGCTGGATTAGTGAGGGTCCTCCTAGAGAGACTCTCCAAAGGGTCTTCGTCCCGGGAAATAATAGAGAACCGCGCGTGGGCCGAGGGTTTCAGCTAGGGGAAAGTGCCTGAGCTCCGAGGGCTGGGGGAGAGCGAGAAGAGAAAAAACCCTTCCCGCACCCCTGGGCAGGGGTCACCTCTGCGGTCTTGCGGCCGGCTGGGGTGGGGCCGCGCCTTTGTGTGGCCGGGCGGGGCTCGAGCCAGCTTTTCTGCAGAGCCACCCTCTGGGCTGGGAGGGGCTCGGCGCCAGGACCCAGAGCAAAGCCGGGTGTCTGCGCATCTCGAGGGGTGTCTGGGCTGTTCTGGACTGCGGGGCTGCAAAAAGGGGCTCTAGGACTGCAGACCGTTCAACAGTCTTTCCCCAGCTCCGTTTCCTTGCCAAGCCTCGGAGCCCGAGGTCTTCCCACCACCACGGAAAGGGTGGGGCAGGGCGGAGCTGTGCAGCGAGAGCCCTGTCCATCGCTTTTTCCCTTCTCCGCAACCATCACCGGGGGTCCCGGGGGAGGGGTGCTTCCAGCAGCCACCAGACCTCGGGTCCCTCCCTGCCTGTCCACCCCCGGGGCCACCGAGCGCCAGAACCGTGGGACACTAGAGGCGCACGACCGGTGGGGGATCTCTGTGTCTGGACTGTTTCTCTGATACAGGTTGAGCCTATGAAAATTGCCATTTTTCGGCCCTGTTTGACCTACAAGACGGGTATTTCGCGTGGCTCAATTTAAGAAGTTGGCCTCTCTTGGATCTGTATTATGATTATATCTACACACACCTAGGTTCCCGAAGCTTTTACCCAAAATGATCAATGAGTTCAAAGAAGCCTTCATTGGCGTCAATGTCTAGCCACCCTACGTGGTTTCGAAAAGAAAAATGTTAACCCACTTTTTCCCTCCTCTCTCTGTAAAACGGAACAATGAGGCCAGGTCGGGAAGGCTGGGGCAATGGTCGGGTCTGTTTCGGAAACCGAGGCTGGGAGTCAGGAGCGCGAAGCGCGGGGCGTGGCCCTGCTGTCCCTCCTGGGCTGGGCTCCTGGGCGTCGCGCTGCGTTCCCCACCCGGCCCTCTTTCGGCTGATGCTGCTGCACCCCGCAGCGGGGAGGAGTGAGGGCGCCGGCGCGGCTTCGCACAGGGTGGGGCCGTCCGCATTGTGCGCCCAGCGCTGCAGGTGCCTCCCCCTGGGACCGCTCGTCCTCACACAAAGAAACCCCACCCCAGTGCCTTCGAAACCGCTGTCCCTCCACCCCTCCCCACCGCGCGCTTCCCCGCCCCTGCAGCTGCCCACCCGCGCCCTCCAAGCCCTCCCCGACTTCCTCTCTCTTTCCCCTCCCTTTCCCTAAAACAAAGGAGCGTAGCACCCCCACCCCCGCCCTAACCTCCCCGCACCGCGCCCCAGGACTAGCGGTTTCTCCGACGAGACAATACCATAAAATTTGCCCCGTTCTCCACCCGGCCCCCCCCCCCCCCCAGTCTCCACCCATCTTTCAAACAGCCTAGAAGGGACCGATTTGACTTCGCATTCTGTTTTTTCTTTCCCTCACCTTGCCCTCCTCTTCCCCATTTTCTTTTTTTAACTAGAGAAGAAATAAAGGATGTTACAAAGCACTTTCCAAAATGTCCCTTAACCCCATTTAAGGCAAACAGTAAAGGTAGCTCCCCCCCACCCCCCACGATTGAGCCCTAATTTTAAACATGGAAACAGAATAAATTCTCTACCCATGGGAGGGCAACTTACCTGCTTCTACCTTTCAAAAGAAAATTTTAGTTTTAGATTTCCATAGACACCCTCTTTGCCCTTCCCAAACCCCCAGAACTGCCTTCGTCCTTCCCGGTTCCTGTTTTACCCTTAACGTCTTTTTCTCTATAAAATATCTCTGAATGCCTTCAAAACTCTAAGAGAGAAGGTGAGAGGTGGGCTCCAGGTCGAGCCGAGGGAGAACGAGGCGCGATGCCTTACCCATTGCTGTTTTAGCCATTGTAGGGATGTGCAGATGCTGAGCGGTGGAGAAGGCGAAGGGTCCAGCTACAGCAGCGGAGAGAGCGAGAGAGAAGACTGAATAAGGCACTGAGTCTGCAGAGTGGGACCGTGCGAGAGAAAGAGCAAGAGGCAGGAGCCCATGAATAATTATCACTCAGAAGCTCAAGCAGATTGGCTCCCAAGGTCCCCTGACATGACTCCCGCAGAGTCAGAATCTCCAAGCATTAAATATTGATCGACCAATGGTGCTGGAGTACAAAGTACCAGAATGCAGTTTGAAATGGAAATCAGTCCTTCCCTAGCAGCTCCCCCCCGTTTTGGGGGCCTGATAGTACAGTCCAAGTAGAGTGGAGCCTTAGCCCAGAAGCCTCCTAGGAGCTAAGAACTGGGCTGTGCCTACCTGGGAGCCAAGAGGATTGACTTTGTTCACACTTGTTTTATCTCACAAATAGACATTAAAAAGGTGAAGGGATTTAAAGCTTTGAAAAGTCTTCACAGCATGCCGACTAGTGAAAACATCTGTTTAGACGTTGTGGTTTTACTTGTTCATGTTTTCTCTTTCACCTTTGACCCTGTTTTGGTAGTTTCTAGTCCCCCAGAGTGACCCCATGTCTGGCTATGGTAGCAACTTGAAACAGAACTGCATTATTGACTTTTGTCTCTCAGCACAGTGGGACTCAGATGTCTCGGACTCTTGAAGGTCTCTGGGCAGAGTGAGGCCTGGTGTTTTCTACTCTTGGCACAGAAGGAAGGGGCTGTCTGGGTTACTTAGGAATAGGGACAAATAGTTATGGTCCACCTGGGTACCTCAAGGAGGAAGGGGAGAGTCAGCTTCCAGTGTCTGTGACCTCTCCATCTGGTTACATGGCAGAACCAGGTTGACTGATTGGCTTGGGTATTGGAGGACCATAGATGGGTAATGCCATTCTACCTTGGAGATGTAGAATTGCCTCTCTGGATTGAAACCCCAGTGACTCTTTCAGGTTTCAAAGAAGAAACCTTCATGCTGAAAGCTAACTGGCAATGAAAGGTGTGATCTGGGGGATGATTTTTCAGAGATCTGCAGACCCAATTGATATAGGTCAAAGAAAGATGTGTTAAAGTTTCAGGCTGAGCGATGTGGTATGTGAGGATCTGTGAGATCAGGTGCAAAAAGCGACCTTTGATTAGAGAGAAGGCATTCACTAATTCATTCTTATTGACTTAATGAGTGTCATTCATTAATTCGTTCTTTCTCCGAAGACTCACATAAATATTCATTGAGCGTTTATTACATGCCAAGCTTTGAGGACACAACCGTGAAAAAGATTTTAGACCTTGTTCTCATAGAGATTTTAATTTAACACTTCTGTGATTTCTCTGAGCCTTCCTCTAGTCTAGATCCATTCAGGAAACTGTGGTTTTTGACATTTGAAAAAAGGGAAAGAATCGCCAATTCCATTGCAGTTGATAGCTAAAAGAATAGCACATTGTTGAAATCATGAATACATACAGAATCCTGGCAAATTTTTAATTTTATAGAAATGATTGTGGTTATTCTAATGAATGAAATAATTTCTTAGCAGGTTTCTATTAAGTCATATATCAAAAATTCTAGGCTCATGAATAATATGCAGTTTTAAACATAAAACTATTTGAAAAATAACAGGCACTCTCCTTGGTGCTGAAATAAATTTCTTCACCTCCTATTAACTTGTAAGACATTTAAACCCCATGGACATCTGCTGAGTGATAGAAAACTATTGGAACTAGAGCAATTCTGACCTGCTGAATCATAGGAAAAATAAAAGATAAAGTGGAGATCAATAAAATTACTTCTTGAACAGGAAGATTAGAAATTATTTTTCCTGTCATTGTATAGGTCTGTGACTATGACACAGCAAGAGAGCAGTATGGAAGTTGGCAGGGTCTGGAAATATATAGCCATTTTCTCCCTTTCTAGGGTCATTTCCCACTTTAAATGTGAGAGCTAATTCCTTCTCCGTGGAGTAGTTACCAGTAATGAGATGAGAGATCTTCAGCCTGTCTATGTGACTCAAATCTTTATGGTACTCCTCTTCTCCCCACCACACCTTTTCCCCTCAGGTTATGTATCATGTTTACATATTCTCTAGCTTCCTTGGAGAACAGGATCCCTAAGTCATGACATTAATGTCTGTAACAACTACCACTGGCAGTTGAGTGAGATCTTTTTCTGCACTTTGATCAAACAAAAAACAAAACAGAACAAAACTCGCACACATTCTATTGTCTAATCTCTCATCCTTTGGGGAACATGACTTACTGATGGATAGAAATGTGAGAAGGAGGTCAGTATGCATAGGGGCAAGTGTCAGATGTGTGACTCTTTTCTATTTCTGACTCTTTGGGTGCTAGCCACCTAACCTCAGCTTTGTGTGATTTTTAAGTAATGTCAAGCAGGGAAGAGGGTAGGTTAGCATGATTTACTATAGTATACAGAGATAGCAGGCTATCATCAACTGGCTAAAAAAAAAAAAACCCTAAATAAATTTAAAAAGCTGACTTATTAATCAATTATTGTTCTTTCTTTTCTTCTAACATAACAATTTGAATCATGGATATTGGCCTGGGAGGGTAGGGGCAAATAGGAATAGAGAATTATTTTATATTCAATAGTTTATTCATTATTCATTCACTTGTTCAGCCAATTTATTCACCCAACAAATATTTATTTAGTGAAATTTCAGGCTTTTGTATTATGAAACCACCAACCTTCTCCTTAATGTTTAAATTTTTTAATGCACAATAAAAGAAAGTGTAACCTTCACCTCTTTAAGAAAATTATATTTATTTTGGAGGATAAATATCCTGGGAATCAGTTAGACTGCTTTTGGTTGCAAAGTATAGAAAACACAATCAAGTCGCTCTGATTAAAAAAAAAAAAAAAAAAGAGGATTTTTGACTCATCTAACTACAGAGATAGAATAGGCCACAGAAGCCTGGAGATAAAAATCAGCTTTCCCTGAAACAAATGATTTTGATAAGGATGGGTGGATACCCAAATTAAGGAATAAGTACTAAGTTTCTACAATGTGACATAAGGCCTGTATTCCAGGATTTGGGGTAGACTGTAGGGTTATCATGTATAAACTGCCTAAATCACTATGGATACTTAATAAATTATAACTACTATGTTTACCATTTCCAATACATTTAAACTTTTTAAGGGTATGGACTGAATAGTGTATATCTTTATATCCTTTATAGTGCTTGGCTTCATGATTCACACAGTTGAAAGTCCATAAATACTTGTGAATTAACAGTGACAATAATAAAATACGGTTGAAAATAATTCAAAATGATTGAACCTGGTGAAGCCATAGTGATGCTTTCAACCACATTTCTTTGCATAGCTCCTGTCAGGAGCAGTTACTAAGCTGTTTACTATTGTTTATTTATATTCTTCCCCATTCCCTAAAGGGCAGAGGTGGATAAAACCTTTGTCAATTTTGTAAAATCTTTAACAGTAGTAAGAGGAAGCTGTGGAAATGAAAGATGTGCTAACAGAGATTTTAATTACTGTGGGTTACAGTGTATTGTGTTTTATCTCTGTGAGGAAGCCTGAGGTGTTGATTTCTTTCCAAAGTGGAGAGGAACAGTTGCTTTGGAGGTTTAGCTGATGTAATCTAATGTAGTCATATGACTTTCTGCTATTAATAATCAAGTGTCTGGGAAGGAATTCTAAAGTAATTATTAAAAGCTAGTGAGATACAAAAAATATTGTTAGAGTTGAGTTAATTGTTTTGATCTGACATTAGTTGATTACAAAGGAAGTTTGGGGGGCAGCAGCGGAAGCCATAAAATTTCTTTTTAGGTAGTTGGGAATGCAGTTATAACTGAAGATATCTACTAATGCATCTAAAATAGTAAGATGAAAAAATAGTTAACTGACTAACATTTTGACTATTTTGCTATATTTAAACTTTTATAGATTAATAAAGAATAAAAAGAATCAGGTGCCCTTCAATAGCACTATCTAATATGGTTTAATTGAAAGGAAGTCATCCTGAGAAAGGGGAGTATTCCTTATTAATAATGAAATCTATATAGTTCAGGAATTTTCCAATGTTTTAGAGTTGTTTTCTGAAATGATGAATGAACATATCTTATTATTTCCTCTTAGATCAGTTATTTAAATATGAAGGATGTTTAGTTAATGATTATCTCCTTTTTTTTGTACCTAAGGTTTTCTTTATGTACAAATGGGACTTGTACATATTAATAATTAGTATAATTTACCTGGAAACAAAATGACCTATTGAGATGAGTAAGTCCTACTGATAGTTTTATAATTGAACTTTTTTGGGAACGAACTTGCTCTAATCATAAAAGGGACAATATAAATTTAATAAGTTGAATCTTTACATTAAATTGGTAGTGTTCGAAAACTGTTTGCTCTCTTGGCAGCAACTACTATGACTCTTTCCTTCTCTCTGTGAGTTGATTTACAACTTGAGTTCAAGGAGAACATTAGTTGGACACCACCGAAGCTGGGAAGTTGATTCCCCTTGGGATTCCACTCAGCATTTTAGCTTACAACACTCAAGTGGGAACACAATGGAGATAATACCGAAATGCCTGGAGGAGAAGTCTAGGAGAAGTATGACTCACTGTATTTATCCCATAGGCCCCATTTTATTTTATTTTTTAAACAGAAGCCCCACAATGAGCACAGTACTATATGTACAATTAACATGAGTTGCCCAAGAACTTTGTTTATTTTAAATCACAGCCAGAAGGAGGGGGAGGAGGATGAGGAGGAGGAGGAGGAAGAGGAGGAGAAGGAGGAGGAAGGGGAGGATGAAGAGGAGGAATTAGGGAAGAAAAAAGCAAAAGCATTTTATTATACTGCCTTCCAGGGATATTTTTCCATTAATCATTTATTAACTTGTTCTCTGACCCTCTGAACTTACCCCACCCCTGTTCTGCTTTATTATCAAATGAAATTGAATTAATAGATCTAAGTAATATTTTTAAAAAGCTATTTCATCAAAAATTCAATTTGACAGTAACATTAGCTTTGAGCTCAAATGTGTATTTAACTATTAGTTAAAACTTATCAGGGGGAACCTTTTCTTTGAAGCAAACTGGCATTTGTCAGGGAAGGTAACAGTAGTTATTTATGAGTTTTCTGAAAACTCTTTCTGAAAACTCTGAAAGTGATGTGTTTTATTTCTGGGTATGACTATTGCTGAACTGTTGCCTGGACTTCGCTGAACACCCCTCCTTAGTGAAACGATGACTGTACTATTTCTTGCTTATCATGATACTGTCCTCCTTTTGGTCAAAGTGGGCTAAGTGAGTTGCAGTGACTTCAGTTGTTTTGACAGTGGTAGCATCAGCTAGTTGTCACTCTGGCATAGTGGCAATGGAATAGCTTTTAAGCAATATGATTCAGTAGAAAAGGGAAGATGTATGAGGACATTCATAATATTAAAAGAAATATTTGCAATCCCACTTCGTATCTAATTTTTAATTGGCCTAGAACCAACCAGGAGTATAAGTCTCATGGATAAATTTGGCCAACCCTAAAATCTATGTACCATTCCAACCCCTTCCTTCTCCCCCAAATTAACGATTCCACTTTTCTTCAAGTGTTTCCCTGGGCATTAGTTATTGTATTGATTCAGGATTTGGTTGGCCTGTAAATAGTCAGGGACAATTTTATTAGCTGGAACTAGTCTAGCCAACAATTTTTTTGTGGGTTGAGTGCTTAAGCTCTTTTATTTGTCATTCAGTTATAGTCAGTTATAAATTGTGGATCACACATTTCAGTCTGAGGACGACATTTTCATGGTACCTGGTGTCTTGGATCTTTTTTGATAAGCTACCTTGCCAGGTTTCTCACCACAAATATGAGATGCAGAGGGATTTGTCTTGAATCCTTAGAAAAGCAGTATGATTTTCTCAAAGTATAGGTCATATGTTGATGTCATTAGCATGGAAGGCCCATCTAATTATATAGGAAAAATAGTCCCTTGGGTGTGTACTGAGAGGGTATAAAGATAATCAGTCGGTACCAGTTTCTGCCTAGTTGTAATTAGTCTAATTGTGAAGAACAAACATTTTTGGTAGCTTTAAACAAATCACGTGATGGTTCTGAACTGATTTGTGACAAAACAGTTGACTTATAATTTGCATCGTTAGTGACGTGTCCCTTCCCATTTTTGACGTCATATGGGTGATGTGAGGCCCTGGGTATATATGTAACAGCAGTAATTGTGGGAGGCCTAGAGTTCGATTGAGACGTATGCATTAGATGTGTTTGGGTTAATACTTTTTAGGAGGATCTGGACCAGATATAAAATTCCACAATTGGCAATGTTGGCAGCCGTGGCAATGGTATGTGGCAGTTGTCTTTTTTATTTCTGTAAATTTCCTGCTTCTGAATTAGATCTCCAATGGGAATGGATATTTAGGTTGTAAAAATCCTTGGTACATTTGCATTGGAAAGTATAAATCCATGGATTATGTGTTCTGGAATTTAAGAACAGCATTAGTGGTTAGAAACACTTGAATGGCCCTGTTTTCAATACAGTTCTAAAACTGATTTTCATCGGTGTCTTTCCCCATGTAACCAATCTACCGGTTGTGTATTACATAGGTGTGTGTGCACAGGTATCTCTTTAGGAAGTACGGTTTGCACCTGTTGGGTATGATTGTTATGATACTAGGTTTTGAAAATACCTGTCAAGATCAAGATGTAATAAGGATAACTTAGTAAAAACGTGAGAATTTATGGGGATTTTGTGATGTACATTATATCATAATTAAGGTTAGGGAAGAACTTTAAGATAAGGAGGATCAAATTCTTCTGTAAATATTAATTGTTCTAATTTTAAATACTCTTAGTTCATAACTTTTAAACACAGTGCTTTGATTATATACCCTCAATTTAAAGACAACAAAACTACAAACTCCCCCACCCCCACAACCCAAAACAACTCCGAATCCAAAAAACCAAAACCTGTTCCTTGAACATTTCAAAATTGTTCTTGTTTGTATAGTACTGGGTGTGGAAATTCTGGAACCATTTTGTATATACAGTAGGATTGAGAACTGAGTCAAAATAATCTTATTATTGGGAGTCAGGTTTGTCTCTGTGGCAGAAGAGAGATACAAATATAGAATTTGGAAAGGTAGAAAAGAATATTGTGGTATTAGGGGCACCTGGGTGGTGGCTGACTCTTAATTTCAGCTCAGATCATGATCTCACAGTTCTTGAGTTTGAGCCCTGAATTGGGCTCAGTACTGACAATGCAGAGCCTGCTTGATATTCTGTCTCCCTCTTCTCTCTCTGCCCCTTCCCTGCTTGCTCTCACTATCTCTCTCAAAATAAATAAAAATAAATTAAAAAAAATAAAGAATATTGTGGTATTAGATTGGAATTAGATGTCTAAAAATTCATAGTATAAAAATATATATGCATTTCCTAATTCATGATTTAAAATACACCATATCTATAATAAAAGTCTATGCTTCTTAGTTTTATCTGCTGATTGAGCTAAGAAGCAATTACACACTGGTATAATGAGCAGTTAACACCCAGAGTTTGGTTTTGAAATACGATTCTCCACTAAAAACAGCTAGGGCAGGATGATCTTGTCAAAGTATATACCACATTTTCATGTAGTCAGCATGAGAAAACATAAATGTAGGAAAAAGATTCCTTGAGAGCATATGTTGAGGAGACATAAACTTATTGATATTATTGTACAGAACAAACACTCTAAGTAGATTTAAACAAACCACATCAGGGGTGCCTGGGTGGCTCAGTTGGTTAAGTGTCCAACTTTGGCTCAGGTCATAATCTCACATCGTGGGTTCAAGCCCCATTGGATTCTGTGCTGACAGCTCAGAGCCTGGAACCTGCTTCAGATTCTGTGTCTCCTTTTCTCTCTGACCCTCTCCTGCTCATACTCTGACTGTCTGTCTCTCTCTAAAAAATAAATAAACATGGGGCGCCTGGGTGGCGCAGTCGGTTAAGCGTCCGACTTCAGCCAGGTCACGATCTCGCGGTCCATGAGTTCGAGCCCCGCGTCAGGTTCTGGGCTGATGGCTCAGAGCCTGGAGCCTGTTTCCGATTCTGTGTCTCCCTCTTTCTCTGCCCCTCCCCCGTTCATGCTCTGTCTCTCTCTGTCCCCCCCAAAATAAATAAACGTTGAAAAAAAAATTAAAAAAAAATAAACATTAAACAAACCATGTGATGGTTTCTCAATAGATTAGAGACTTGCCTGATTCCAGGGTTGGGACACAGAAAATTCAAGATAAGTCTGAAGGACCTTATTTAATGGAAAAAAAAAAAAAAAAAGGAAGCTCTAAAAACTAATGGGTATTGTAAAAAGGACATAGGAGCCAGCTTGAAGGGATCTCAATGGCAAATCTGGGACAATCTAACTATCAATACAAATATAGCAGCAAAGGGGCTTCTGGGTGGCTCAGTTGGTTAAGCAACTCTTTTTTTTAAGTTTTTTTTTTAACGTTTATTTATTTTGAGACAAAGAGAGACAGAGCATGAACGGGGGAGGGTCAGAGAGAGAGGGAGACACAGAATCTGAAATGGGATCCAGGCTCTGAGCTATCAGCACGGAGCCCGATGCGGGGCTCGAACTCACAGACTGTGAGATCATGACCTGAGCCGAGGTCGGATGCTCAACGGACTGAGCCACCCAGGCGCCCCAAGCAACTCTTGATTTTAACTCTCACAATCGTGAGACTGAGTCTTGCATTGGGCTCTGCGCTGCCATGGAACCTACTTAAGATTCTCTCTCTCCCTCTCCCTCTGTCCCATCCCCATTTGTGTGTGCTCTCTCTCTTTCAAAAAAAGAACACATTAAATCAAATAATAATTAATTATGTATTTATGATAAATAAATACATGGGAGAAAAGGAAAAGCTCTTCTTTATCATGAAATATTATATAATACATGTAGGAGGAAAGATAGAGTTGGAAAAAAATCATCATTCTGCAAGTGCCATAATGATCACTGACTTAGGCAATAATCATTAAATGCTGAAATGACTAGGTGAAAGTTTGATGAGGAAGAGATAATTAAACTGTCTTAGAGTATTTCCTCACAGATTACTTATTAATTACAAAGGAAATATTGATGATGGAACCTTGAAATCTTGTGGAAGCCAACTGAGCCAAGCAATTGAAGTTAACATCACTAGCAATAGTGATAAATGACCATCATGTGTCTCTAGCTGTGGTACACTACAAACAGCATTAGTTACTTGGTTCTCCTGCCAAACATCTAAAAATTAATTATAACAAAACATCAAAAAGCCCATACTGATGGAGAGTCCATAAAACAACTTGCTTGTATGCTTAAAAAATATCAATCTCATAAAGGTAAAGACACATGAGAAACTGTGACAGATAAAGTAAAGAGACGTGACAATCAGTGATTGCAACTGGTGATTCCGGAATGGATTCTAGATCAAGAATGATGTATAGGAGATGAGTAGTATATTATATTATGACACCAAACCAATATTGATTTTTCTGAATTTGATCACTGGAATGAGGTTTTGTAAGAAAATATGCCTATTCCTAAAAGAGAAACATAAGAGTATTTAAAAATATAGGGTCAAAAATTAAAAACATAAAAATAAAGGTCATAATATCTGTAATCAACTTTTAAATGGTTTAGCATTAGTAATAATAATCATTTTATTATTTTTATGAATATATATAATATATATAAAGACAGAGAAAGGAGAGAGATATAAAGCAAATGTGGGAATGTTAACAATTAGTGAATACAGATGAAGGGCACATAGGGGTTAACTGTTCTTGGGACTTTCCTGTAACTATGGATTTTTTAAGAATAAAAATGTAAAAAACTTAAAAATATTATTAATTCTTTTTACCTCCTCAGAGCTTTTATGCTAATAGGCCAATGAGTGTCTGTTTTTGTTTTTGTTTTTGTTTTTTACAATGGATCTTTTATTAAGTAGGGAAACAAAGGAATTCTGCTTCAATTTGAGCAAATTCCACAGAAACTGTGCCCATCAATGTGTGCTTCTATCAAGTGAAACTGCCACTGACTCCCTAACCACAGGGGATACTTGGAAAACTGTTTCCCGGAGCTGATTCACATTACCTCGCACACGGTCAACTCCTGGTTGGTCTTTTTTTTTTTTAATATAAATAAAAAAAAATTTAACATTTATTTATACTTGAGAGACAGAGACAGAACACGAATGGGGAGGGGCAGAGACAGAGGGAGACACAGAATCTGAAGCAGGCTCCAGGCTCTGAGCTGTCAATACACAGCCAAACACAGGGCTTGAACTCATGAACCATGAGATCATGACCTGAGCCAAAGTCAGACACTCAACCGACTGAGCCACCCAAGTGCCTCAGCTCCTGGTTGGTCTTAAGAAGCAAGGGCAGAAGGCAAAGTGGTTCTCACAGATCTATGTTACAAGTAAACTCAGATTGGCTCCTTCAAGAGTCTCTTATGAGAATTTATTTTAAGAGGTCTGATCAGAAAATAGGGCAGAGGGCTGTGTGAGCAGAGCTGTGTGGTAAGTGGAATGTCCCAGTCTGTGACATTGTGGCGGGTAACCAGTCTGATTGGGCACTGTATGAAGATGATGCCATAATGCCACCATGGCTTGTCCAATTAGTGTGATTAAACTGCCCAGGTTTGGCTAAGAGTTCATAAGTGTGAGCCCCAAAGTAACCCCACTGGGCCTGGATAAGGTTGGCAGGTGGCATCTTGTGTCTGTACCCATCATAGAAGGAAAGGGCAGTGGTGAAGCAGGGCACGGGAATACCTGCCTGGACACCAGTGCTGACTGCCTGCTGCCAGGAGTCCTGGTAGTTTTTAACAGCTGAGTTAAAAAAGTCATCTAGTAGTAGATTCTGAAGTTATGGGTTTTGATCAAATGCATCTTTTATCTTTCCTAGGAATACACTCCTAATGGTGCAGACCCCCTCCATGTCAGGGTGACACCACCATAGTTGAGGGTGCAGCCAAATTCCATGGCTGCTTGTCTTAGCAGCATGAAGCCTTGTGCACATAAGATGATCGTGGAAGCATAGAGGGCCTTCTGAATGTCCTCCAGGAATGATTTCTTACCACCTTCAAACTGGATCTTTGGGGAACCCTTCAGCTTTTTGCTAACTTAAATCCTCTCATCCTTCAGAGATGATAAACATCAAGAAAAATTGCTTCTGGGGGCGCCTGGGTGGCGCAGTCGGTTAAGCGTCCGACTTCAGCCAGGTCACGATCTCGCGGTCTGGGAGTTCGAGCCCCGCGTCGGGCTCTGGGCTGATGGCTCAGAGCCTGGAGCCTGTTTCCGATTCTGTGACTCCCTCTCTCTCTGCCCCTCCCCCATTCATGCTCTGTCTCTCTCTGTCCCAAAAATAAATAAACGTTGAAAAAAAAAATTGCTTCTGCAAGGAGGGTGACAGGACCATGGTACTCCAAGGCTGAGATGGTGGTCCACTTTCCTGTGCCCTTCTGCCTCTCATTGTCCTTGATCGTCAGCAGCAGGTGTTTGCTATTGCTGTCTTGGAACTTAAGAATATTGGCTGTGATTTCAATCCTAGCTCTGTCTTATTCCATTCCTCAAATGCCTTTGCCATCTCATTGTGCTCCATGCCTGGAACATCTTTCATCAAGCGGTAAGCCTTATGGATGAGTTTGCATTTCCCCGTTCTCTATTCCACTGTGCACCATCTGCACAAAGTGTCCTGCTCCTTCATCTCCCACCCAGTCACAAAATGATGTGTGGCCAGCCTTTTTTGTCCCTCTTGGCCATCCTGGGCCCCTTCCTCTCCACCATTAACTCTACTCTCCACAAACAAGATTCTCTTGGCCTTGAGGTCTCAACACTGTGGTGTCCCTGTATCCAGAAGTTCCTCCATCAATGATGATGTCACCAGCGTCTAACAATGGTACTAATTTTTCAATGAAGTCATCAACAGCTTAACCAGCCATCACAAACAGTCTGATCGGCCTGCACTTCTTCAGCCTGGAGTGAGCATCAACCACGTTGGTTGCCTTTGCCCATTGGTCAAGAAATTACCAACTTTGGAGACTTTTCTATTAAAAGTACACACCACAAAGCCATGGTTATTCATGTTCAAAACTAAGTTCTGCTCATGACAGCCGTTCCAATCAGTGCACTACCAGCTGGGACTATGGTGATGGTATCAATGGAGCTGAGAGGAAGTGGCAGGAGGCCAAAGCTGAGTCCCGTTGCCGCCAATGAGTTTTGTTTTGAAGGAAGAGTATTGGGAGTGCCTTCGTGGCTCAGTTGGTTAAGGACCCAACTCTTGATTTTGGCCCAGGTCATGATCTCTCAGTTGTGAGATCGAGCCCCACATCAGACTTCACGCTAAGCGTGGAGCCTGCTTGGGATTCTCTCTCCCTCTCCCTGTGCCCTGCCCCACTTACGTGCATGTGTGCTCTCTCTCAAAATAAATAAAGAAACATTTTAAAAAAGTAAAAGAAGAATCTTGTATAACTTCTTAAGCATTTCACCTGTTAAGGGGGGGGGTAAGTTTTCCCCCTCAAAAATTAGAATGTTAGACTTTTAGCAAAGAAAGCTTCAATTTCACCAGAAAATTAAAAAATATATATATATATACATATACATGTATATATATATTTCTAAAACTTAATGAAAGCTTTGTTTTTGGGGCAACTAAATGAAATCTTGTAAATGCTCAAACTGGCCTTGAGGGGAGTCGTACCATACTTTTATCATTTTTGCTGGGTGAACATAATTACAGGAAAGGCAAGATTTGGTCACCTGTCACATCTCTCGGGAAATACCCCCCTCCAATATTTTTGAAAAGTCTGGATCAATTTGCCTTTGTCATTGTGGGTGCTTCGTGTGGCAAGTGTACACTCTAATAAATATTCTACACAAATGAATGTGCTTCTGGGGACCCAACAAAGTTGCAATCATGAATGACTTCTAAGTCTTATCTATTATCAACAGAGCTGTTAACTTAAAGCTTTAAATGAGGTAGCTTCTATAAACACTGCCCAGCACAAAATATACATTGATTATTTTTAAGATATGTGCCATCAACAAATAATGTATCAGGGTTTTTAAGAGAACATGAGTTGAATCAAGATGGAGCATTATGAACAGCTATTAATTTAAATTCTTTTTTCCCTCCAGCTTTATTCATATATAATTGACATGCAACATTGTGTAAATTTAAGATGTACAATATGTTGATTCGATATAATTATATATTGCAAAATGATTACCACCACAGTGTTAGCTAACACTTCTATCACATCACATGATTACTATTTCTTTTTTGTGGTGTCAAAAACCAAACTCTGCATACTGAATAAAACGAAGAAAGGTGTTTCTTGCAAGACTTTCCACCAGCGAGCTGCAAAACTCAAGGCTACGGGAGCAGTAAACCCTGAGTTGTTCACAAAGGGATTTTTATGGGGTCAGTGAGGACATTATTTTGCAGCTAATTGGTTGTCTAGTGGGTTTTTTCCCCTATTTGAATCAGGGTAGGTGAGTCAGGGGAACAAGAAAGTCCAGAGATGGCATGAACAGATGTGATGTTCGGGGACGAGCTGGTATCCTCTGCTGCTTTCTGGGAAGAGCTATAAATTCGTGTTAGGTTAGGTTACATTTCCTTCATGCACCTGTGCTGACCACTTCTATTTTGTCCTTGACATTAGTGACTCCATTTTAGTTTGGTTCTACAGTGGTGAGAATTTTTAAGATCAACTCTCTAAGCGACTTACAAGTGTATAACAGAGTATTGGAAAACTGTTAAATGGTCATGGAAGTCGTCTCTACCAGGAAGTGAAAGTAGTAATGTGGCTGGATTTAGATTGGGTCAGCAGTTGACAATTATATGAGAAACAGAAAAAGTAGATTTTTTGGTGGTAGTCAGGCTGGCTCGGAAGTGCTGGGTGCTAGTTTGGAGTAATGAGGCCTGTACTCTATTAGAGAGTCAGAGTGGGACAGGCGAGGCCAGAATACCTTCTACGGAGACTTTAACAAGTGGAGCTGCTGCCTTCCCACTTGTAAACATGATGAGTCAACACACAAGATCAAGAAAAATGCCAAGGAAAACAATGGGTTTATGACAAGGTTCCAGTTTGGGAGATAAGCATCACAAAGCACAGTTTTTTTCTTCTACCTTTAATGAGAAGGGTTTTTATAAATGGGGTGCCTGAATTCGAGAGTTGTTGTAAGGTCTACTTAAGAAAGGAAAAGGAATTTTCTGATTCTAGATGCCAAGAGAGGGTCTCTGGGCCATTTATATTAGTTAGCTTTCATGGTGATTGAGATTGTTAATATATGTAGAAATAATATTTCAATTATATCCAGTATCCATCCTTTATAAGGTAAAGTAGTAAACTCAGTGGCCTATCTGAGGAGCACCAAGGATTGTTTGAGTGAAAAAGGTATGTTAAGAATTTTAGCATTCTGAATTTGGGCCTACACTTGGGAAAGACAGTTTTAAAGAGATTTGTCAGAGGAAACTGGTCATTGCATCGATATAGCCTCAATCACAGATGCCTAAAGTTAGGAAACTATTACTTGGTTTAGAAAAGGCAAAATATTTAAAATATTTAAAGTAAATATAATAGCAAGTATAACAGATATTTGAAACCACAGGCTTTTCAGAAACAAAGAACTTTCATGTTAAAAATGACTTAAATTCTATGTATTTTACCACAATTGGAAACAGAAATAACAATTTAAAAAATGGTTTAAGAGCATAAAAAACACAAAAATTATACTCAAAGATCAATCTTTTTCTGAACTATGATTTTTAAGCTTTCTTTGTTTTCTAATGTATGCATTTATATATGCATGTATTTAAACATGCACAAATAGGCATAAAATTACTTAGGTGTTTAATATTAAAAAAAATATTAGCCTCATCAGCAGGTCCAGGACAATTGCTACCCTCACTGAATTTGCCATCCTAATAAAATTGCCTTGGTTACCTTGAGAAACATGTAAAACACACCTACCATACCATACCAGTATCTCTTTGCAACTACCATATCATCTATAGTAGCTTCAACTTAAAAAAAAACTAAGCAACTTTTAGTCATTCAGTTATAGAGAAAACTGGGAAGTAGGTAACTGAGAACTGTCACACACTAGCACCTTAGCAGGATTTGCTTTGTTTAGGAATATTACCCAAACTTATCCTTATGGAATTTTTCTGTATTTACATGACCAATATTTAAACTTCACTCAAAAGAACTAAAGTTCTACTTAAAAAAAAAAAGACAAACTTTTTGATAGGTTGATTAAACCGGCATTTATTTTCTCTTTATCTTATAATGTAGCAACTAAATCCATTAATATGATTCAGGTGAACTTGTTCTTTTTCTTTCTTTCTTTCCTCACGAATTTCAACTTTTTCAAGTTCTTAAAGGGCCAGCATTTCAAAAGCATTTTTACTTTCCTTTCTTGGAGTTTGCTTCCCTAGGCTAGTTTAAATAAGAGCGTAATTAGTCTTTATAAACCAATCATAATAGGAGTTCCTCTCAAATTGAGAGAATTTATAATATAATTTATTAATATTCCCTGGTATAAATGGCATATCAATACGTTTCCTTAGAATGTATTTCACAGAAGACATCCAGATGGCCAACAGGCACATGAAAAGATGCTCAACGTCGCTCCTCATCAGGGAAATACAAATCAAAACCACACTCAGATATCACCTCACGCCAGTCAGAGTGGCCAAAATGAACAAATCAGGAGACTATAGATGCTGGCGAGGATGTGGAGAAACGGGAACCCTCTTGCACTGTTGGTGGGAATGCAAACTGGTGCAGCCACTCTGGAAAACAGTGTGGAGGTTCCTCAAAAAATTAAAAATAGACCTACCCTATGACCCAGCAGTAGCACTGCCAGGAATTTACCCAAGGGATCCAGGAGTGCTGATGCATAGGGGCACTTGTACCCCAATGTTCATAATAGCACTTCCAACAATAGCCAAATTATGGAAAGAGTCTAAATGTCCATCAACTGATGAATGGATAAAGAAATTGTGGTTTATATACATAGTGGAATACTATGTGGCAATGAGAAAGAATGAAATATGGCCCTTTGTAGCAACATGGATGGAGCTGGAGAGTGTTATGCTAAGTGAAATAAGTCAGAGAGAAAGACAGATACCATATGTTTTCACTCTTATGTGGATCCTGAGAAACTTAACAGAAACCCATGGGGGAGGGGAAGAAAAAAAAAGAGGTTAGAGAGGGAGGGAGCCAAAACATAAGAGACTCTTAAAAACTGAGAACAAACTGAGGGTTGATGGGGGATGGGTGGGAGGGGAGGGCGGGTGATGGGCACTGAGGAGGGCACCTGTTGGGATGAGCACTGGGTGTTGTATGGAAACCAATCTGACAATAAATTTCATATTTAAAAAAAATTAAAAAAAAATAAGATGTGGTATATATATATATAAAAGAATGTATTTCATACTCAATGGAAAAACCTTATCACATTCCTGGAAAAAGTTGGGATTTCCCCCTTTTTCATTGTGTGCTCTTTTTAGTAGTATTTTTCCAGGAGTACTTCTTCAAGTCCAGCTATGGGCTCACTTTGAGGTGTTATTAATATTTTGTCTTTGGCATGAAAAAGCTGTTTTTACATCTTGATTTGCCTCATTTTGTATATTTCTATGGGATTCCTATTTCTTTTTCTGAAGAAAGAAAAAGTCTTGCACCTTGAAGATTTCTTGGGAGGTCCTTAGTCTTCAGACAAGCCAGAAGCAATTAATCCCATTCCATCTACATCCCCTCCTAACTGTATTTGTAAAAGTATCATACAAACAATTATAGTTCTTCGCTTTTCAAATAATGCAAACGCTTGCTACTCCCTTATTATTTTTGTAATGTCTTTTCAGATTTCTATTGAAGTGTCCTTTTTCACTACTGACATTGGTAATTTGTGTCTTTGCTCTTTTTTTCTGTATCATTCTGACTGTTGGTTTCATTGATTTTTTTCTATTGTATTTTGTTTCATATTTCATTGATTTGTACTTTTCTCTTTATTATTTCCTTCCTTCTGCTTGACTGCAGATCTCAGAGACAGCTACCTGTCCTAGAGCTGACAGTTATCAGGGAGGGTATTTTCAGTTCTTTTCAAAAAACTTTGACTGTGGAATGTGTGTGGTATGTAAATTTCTGGGTGATGGCTACTGGTAATGCTTTTGGTGTCCACCCCAGTTAAGGCAAGAATGTCCTATTCCCTTATTGTAATTCCCTCACACTTTTTGTTAAGAATTTCTTATAGATGGCATAATGTGTCTTATGTCACAACACATTACGGTGAATGGATCACCTACATTTTTGTGATGCAAAGAGTGAATGATCAGGGGATTTTGGATGGTGGCAGCCTGGTCCCTCCCTCCATTGTAAATATCCCTGTCATCCAATGATTTTATCTATTGATGAGGTTTGAATCAATTATTTCATTTCAGGTTATAAAATGTGTTTTTGAGAAATCTGTAATTTCTATATCACAATCCTATAATTTCATCCCCACCATTAGGTAAAGAACCTTCTTGCATAAAGAAGAATAATTTTGGATCTCTGAAATATACTTAATAGAGTAAAGGCAAGATGGACACTTAATTCCATCCTTTTAATTGACATTTTTTGAAGTAAAGATTTTTTAAATGCTGTGTATTAGATTTTTTTTTGCTTTCTTCCTTTTTTATTATTATTTACCCATTTAAAATACATCTATATTAAATGCCTTAAACAATTACATTCATTATACTTGACACTCCAGTCATTTCAAGTTTGGCCAATAGGCACTCCTTCATACTGGCTTCTGTGACCTTTGGAAATGACCCTTCGACTTTGACAATTTCCTTACTCCTTGACAAAGCAGAATGTTCATCTTGTAAATTTCCAGATCCACATTGAGAATCAGATATTTTTCAGAAGTCCCTGAGTCTTTTTACTTTTTATTATTTAATTTTTAAAATTTTATTTAAATCCAAGTTAGTTAATATATAGTGTTTAATATATATACAGTTTCAGGAGTAGAATTTGGTGATTCATTAGTTACATATAACACCTAGTGTTCATCCCAACAAGTACTCTCCTTAATTCCCATTAACCATTTAACCCATCCCCCACCCAATACATCTTCAGCAACCCTCGGTTTATTCTCTGTATTTAAGAATCTATTATGGTTTGCCTCCTTCTCTGTTTTTACCTTACTTTTCCTTCACTTCCCTTATGTTCATCTGTTTTGTTTCTTAAATTCCACATATCAGCGAAATCATATGATATTTATCTTCCTCTGGCTTATTTCCTTTAACATAATGTGTTCTAGTTCCATCCATGTTGTTACAAATGGCAAGATTTCATTCTTTTTGATTCCTCAGTAATATTCTATTGTATATATATATACGCCACATCTTCTTTACCCATTTGTCAGTCGATGGACATTTGGGCTCTTTCCATAGTTTGACTATTGTTGATACTGCTGCTATAAACATCGGGGTGAATGTGACCCATGGAATTTGCATTTTTGTGTCCTTTGGATAAATACCTAGTAGTGCAATTGCTGTGTTGTAGGGTAGTTCTATTTTTAATTTTTTGAGGAATCTCCATACTGTTTTCCAGCGTGGCTGCATCAGTTTGCATTCCCACTAGCAGTGCAAAAATCCCTCCACATCCTTGCCAACATCTGTTGTTTCCTTGAGTTGTTAATTTTAGCCATTCTGACAGGTGTGAGGTGGTATCTCATTGTGGTTTTGATTTGTATTTCCCTGATGATGAGTGATGAGCATCCTTTCCTGTGTCTGTTAGCCATCTGGATACCTTATTTGGAAAACATGTCTTCTGCTTATTTCTTCACTGGATTATTTGTTTTTTGGGTGTTGAGTTTCATAAGTTCTTTATAGATTTTGGAAACTAACCCTTTATCTGATGTCATTTGCAGATATCTTCTCCCATTCCATCAGTTGCCTTTTAGTTTTGCTGATTATTTCCTTCACTGTGCAGAAGATTTTTATCTTGATGAAGTCCCAATAGTTCATTTTTGCTTTTGTTTCTCTTGCCTCTGGAGACATATCTTGTAAGAAGTTGCTGTGCCTGAGGTCAAAGAGGTTGTTGCCTGTTTCCTCCTCTAGGATTTTGGTGGTTTCCTGTCTTACATTTAGGTCTTTCATCCATTTTGAGTTTATTAATGGTGTATGGTGTAAGAAAGTGGTCCAGGTTCATTCTTCTGCGTGTTGTTGTCCAGTTTTCCCAACACCATTTACTGAAGAGACTGTCTTTTTTCCATTGGATATTCTTTACTGCTTTGTCAAAGATTAGTTGGCCATACATCTGTTGGGTCACTTCTGGGTTCTCTATTCTGTTCCACTGATCTATGTGTCTGTTTTTGTGCCAGTACCATACTGTCTTGATGATTACAGCTTAGTAATACAGCTTGAAATCTGGAATTGTGATGCCTCCAGGTTTGGTTTTCTTTTTCAACATTATTTTGGCTATGCAGATTCTTTTCTCTGGTTCCATACAAATTTTAAAATTGTTTGTTCTACCTCTGTGAAGAATACTGCTATTATTTTGATAGGGATTGCATTGAATGTGTAGATTGCTTTGGGTACTATTTAACAATGTTTGTTCTTCCAGTCCGTGAGCATGGAATGTTTTTCCATTTCTTTGTGTCTTCTTCAATGTCTTTTATAAGCTTTCTATAGTTTTCAGCATACAGATCTTTTACCTCTTTGGTTTGGTTTATTCCTAGGTATTTTATGATTTTTGGTGTCTGAGTACTTTTAGAAGGAAATGGCGTTTGGAAACCATAATGCTAGATATGCTCAATGGGTGTTAGCTGTGCTCAGTGCCATTTGGTGGTCATTAATTCCAGCCTCTTCAGTGGGCAGAGCTAGGGCACTTGAATTTTTTCAAAGGAGAAAAAATCATGAATTTATTATGATATTTCAAATTCAGGATTAACATTAAAATATTTGAGTCAAGTTTTTGATTATGTGCTTATATTGTGTTTCTCTTACATGGAGTATTTTACTATATAATAATATTAAATTTAATTATATATTTGTGTGTATATACAGATAATGTCAAAATAAAATTACCAATAATATTACCAACAAACAAACTACCAATAAGATTTTTTTGAACTGTATTTGTCCATGAAATATATTCTATTCCATTAAGTATTGAAAGTTAAAATGCTATGTGAAAAAAGAATTGTGTGTGTGTGTGTGTGTGTGTGTGTGCGCGCGCGCACGCGCTTATGTCTTTAACTTGATATACAATTAAATTTATTTTTTCTTTTAGTTTTCATATTTTAGGGCTCTTGCTTCCATTCCAATCTATTCTGTTCTGTTCCTTCTCTTTTTCTATAGCTACTAATTTTTTTGTAAAAAGTTGTAATTCGTACAGGTTTAGTACAAAAAATGTACTAATGTACTTTTCACAAATGTAATTTGCTAAATAAACCAAATTCTTTTCTTATACAAAAAATAGTATGCTATATATGCTATTCTGCATTTTTCTTTTTCCACTTAATATATCTTGGAGATCATTTCATATCATTTCATATGTATAGCAATCTTCTTCAGTCCTTTTTATGATTGTACCGTATATTTTTAAAAATTTTTAATGTTTTTATTATTTTTGAGGAAGAGAGAGAGAGAGAGAATGAGCTGGGGAGGGGCAGAGAGAGAGGGAGACACAGAATCTGAAGCAGGTTCCAGGCTCTGAGCTGTCAGTACAGAGCCTGACATGGGGCTTGAACCTGGGAACCTCGAGATCATGACCTGAGCTGAAGTCGGACATTTAACCTACTTGGCCACCCAGGTGGCCTGATTGCACACTATTTAATTTACCATAATTTATTTAACCAGTCTGTACAGATGAGCATTTGTTTCTGGTTTAAAAAAATTTTTTTGCAATGAATAACTTTGTACATAAAATATTTCATAATTCTGCCATTTTTTGATGGATACTTAGAGGTGGAGTTGCTGAGTCAAAAATTGAGTGTATAAGTATTTCTTTTAGTTACTGTTGAATCATCCTTTATTGTTGTTACCTCTATTTGTATTCTCACCTGTCATGGGGTTGTTTCATTAAAATAAAATAATACATTGCCAACATATTGCATTTTTGCCAATTGGAAGTGAGATCTTAATAAAATTTTAACGTATGGATGGTGTTGAGCATCTTGTCATATGTTTCCTTCTTCTGTATATTGTTCGTTCACATTGGTTGTTTCTATTTGTTGTAGAGTTTTTTGCCTCAAATTTTAGGATATCTTCATGTTATAAAAATATCACCACTATGTCTATAAGTTATAAATATCTTTTTTTAGTTTGTCCTTTTTATTTATGATATTTTTTCTTATAAAATTTTTTTTATTTTAGTGTAGTCAAACTTATTTTTTCTTTTATTGTTTCTAAGTTGTGAATAAGGTATATTTTCCCAACTCCCAAGTTGTAAAGAAACTTATCCTGATTTTATTTTTCTATTGTATAATTTCCTTACTTTAATTTTTTGTATTTCAGATCTCAGATGTTTGTGGTGTTAGGGCGAAATGAAATTTCTTTTTCCACATGGCTATCCTTTATTCCAATGTCATTTAGAAATGTCTATCTTTTCCTCACTAATTTGCAATGCCGTCTTTGTTTTTGTAAAAGAATATATTTTTAAAGGTCAAAAGTTCATACAAATATTTCCGGTTTCAGAGCTAGAAGTTCTCTTTAGTATTTGACAGACACAAACTGCCTTCATTTCAAATAATGCCTACTCAAACTCATCCTTGAATTTGGCTACGTTTGTTTCATGTTAGGTCTTATCTAAATGTAAACAGGTTAAAAACTGAGGCAAAATTTCCAAGACACTATCCTATGCCATACTACAAAGACGTAGAAGTCATAGATTCTGTAACTAGGAACTTATAGTCTAATGAGAGAGACAGATAGATATATAGAGACCATTTCAATGTATTTTCAATATAAAGTTTACTGATCTATGCACAGCATTTGCAAAGATACATACGTGGACTTGGATTCTTCAAAACAAGATGTAAAAAAACAATGAGGGCAAGATAAAACAGTTATATTTATTTTATGTCTACCCCTTGATTATTATTAGCCTTGTATGTTTTAATTCTTAAATGTTTATTTATTTTTAAGAGAGAGGGAGAGAGAGAGCATGTGAAAGCACAGGGGAGGGGCAGAGAGAGAGTCATAGGCTCCAAAGTGGGCTCTGTGCTGACAGCAGAAAGCCTCATGTGGGCCTTGAACTCCCAAACCGTGAGATCATGACCTGGGCCAAAGTTGGACGTTTAACCGACTGAGCCACCCAGGGGTCCTGTTTTCATTCTTATTTCCAAAGTAGCACTAGAAGGCCTGAACATCTGGTTGAATAGATGCAAATAAGGAAAGAAAATTACACGTGTGAGAGTCACAGCCCAAGGATAATGAATTCTTTAGGTTCTAGTGAAGAAGCAGCTCTACATTTCATACTTAAGGCCAGAAAACAGAAAAAAATTGAATTATCTATTTATTATCTGAAAGTTTTCCCACGTAAGCCAATGTTTCCTTCTTTGGGTGAATCCTCACCTCCAGCACCTGCATGGCTTGATTAGATGGCATACTTGTCGGGGCACCTGGGTGGCTCATTCAGTTGAACTTCCGACTTTGGCTTAGGTCATGATCTCACAGTCTGTGAGTTCAAGCCTTGCATCAGGCTCTGTGCTGACCGTGGAGCCTGCTTTGGATTCTGCGTCTCCCTCTCTCTCTGCCTCTCCCCTGCTCACACTGACTTTCTCTCTCAAAAATAAATAAACATAAAAAAAAATTAGATGGCATAGTTCTCAACGATGTGGTCATGTGGACTTACTTTCTGCCTGAGGCTTTTAACTTTTAATTAACCCCCCTTTCCCCCTGTGCCTCCCACTTGGGATTAGAAGGACTTTTATTACTGGGAAAAGGATGATTTTAATTCTCTGCTAACTGGAGGATGCATCCTAATTGAAGGATGGATGCCTGGGACAAAGGCATATGAGCTGTTTCCTCACCGGAGAAGCTGTTCAGGAAGAGCTACTTGTAACTGTATTTCTCCTTCTGAACAAATGCCCATTCCAGACTAGCATTGTATATTAAAATGCTCCCCTGGGGAGATAGGCGGAAAAAAGGAATGTTAAAGAGACGTCTAGCTAATAGCTCATGTGAGAAATAGCATGTCATTTCTCAATCAATGTCATTTCTAAGTCTTGAAAGGAAATTATTTATGGGTAACGGTTACCTGCCCGTTCATACATCATTTGATCCATTTCTGCCCCCTAGGTTTGGTCAGATGGATTCAGAGATGTAATTTTAAAAAATCACCTTCAGTTGCTCCTTTGGAGTTTGGTTGGAGTGTTCATATGACTTTCCAGGCTGATGTATTTGTATTAATGGAATTGCTATAGTTGCCTCCTTAGCATGGTAGATGGGAATATTTGAACACGTACCATGGGGCATGATAAAAGCAAAAGAAACAAAGATAGAAAGAAAAATATAATTGAACACCTGTCTACAAAATGTGATTTGTTGTACTTTCACCTTCTAAATATACTCTCATCAGAAGAGGACACGGTAGCCTATTGTTTCTCAAGGGCTTTGAAGTCAGCTAATTCTTTTCGAATTCTTCAACTAATTCTTTGGCTCATGAGATAGATGAAGTATAGCCATTTCATATTAATAAGTATAAGTTTTTGAGTACTTACCTTGTACTAGGCATGGTGGGCTTAATGTATACACTGCTTAATTTCATTTAATACTCATGTTAATCTTATATGACATGTACCATTATCCTCATTACAATTCTGAAATTTAAGGGCTAAGAGTTTCGTAACTTGCACAGAGTGACAAAAGTACTAAGATTTGGAAGTAGGTCTGTCTGATTCCAAAGCATACATCCTTAGCAACTATGCTTTATCCAGGAGGAAACCTAAACAATGTTTTGGATTTGGAACTTTATTTTAGACTTAAAATATATGTTAGAAATTTGATGTGATATTTTGGGGAATAATGAGAAGAAATCACTTTCAGTGATTCGAGGTCTGGAAACCAGTTTCTATGGTATAGTAAATGGAGACTAAGCGTGCATATTTATTTAGCTATGTGTCTATGAATGAATAAATAGGCTTTTAAGATTTTGACTAAGAAATTAGTATTTATACATGTATAGATATAGATATATATAGGAATTCTTCAGCTGACTGATGGGATGGTTGCATTCTGTGAGATTATTATGAACTCAGTGCACAGTTTCTTATAGGATCAATGTTATTCATCATGTTTATGTATTAAGACCAATCCATAAAAAACCCATAATTTTATCTATTTGCTATGGACATTTCCCTGGACTCATAAGTGGTACCTGAAATATAGTAGATAACAAAAAAACATTTTGGTGCATAAGTAAATGAATGAAAGAAACCCGAAGAATAATACCAATTATGTTACACATGTAATGTTATTTCTATTATTGCTTCCACTGGAAGATACATTCAGAATTCTAACTTGAGATATCTGTAACTTCTCTTTCCTCTCTCCTTTCCTGAATACACAGAAGTATGAGCGGAGACCCTTCATCAGGTCACTGATCCAGTTTCCACAGTTTGGGAAGAGGTCTTCAGCAGGCCTGGATGAAGGGCTGACCAGGGAATCCCAGAGGTTGGGGGTAGAGGCTACAGGAAGGGGATGTTGGAGAAGCATAGGAGGTGGTGGTGGACTGTCAGAGCAGGTGCACATGTGTAGAAGAAAGGGAGGCTAGGAGATCTTTATTTAGGGTGAGGTGGAAAGAAGAACTTCTACAGCCTGGCCCTCAGCATGGAAGAATTGCATGTAAACCAAGATGCTGTGTGTGTGTGTGTGTGTGTGTGTGCGCGTGTGCATGCACGTGCAATGGGAAAATATTTTTATTGTAAATTCATAATAAACATCAGTCTCACCATTTATAGCCATAGCACAAGTATATGTTTTCACACTTCAAATCCCAAACCATTCATAAGAAGAATTCTTACAAGAGACAGGGAATTCAGCTACACCAGACTAAGGATTTGTGAGTCAGACAATGGCATTTAACAAAAGCTGAGGAAAATATAGCACTTAGTCCATTTTGGATTCATGCATATTTGTTGAGAAGAGCTCCGTGTACGCAAATGATGACTTGTAAGACAAATAAAATCCAAGGAAATGGGATACCTGTGATGGGATAAAATCCAAGGAAACAGGATACCTGTGATGGGCATGCTTGGGGACAGGCTCACGTGGTTTGTTTGTAATTACCAGTATTGACACCAAAAACTGTTAGTAACTCTAGAAGAAGCAGAAGATATTTTATTTTTTCCCCAGTTTATATATGCTTCCCTGAAGAACTTATTGCTTTAAAATTTATATTAATACTTCCCATGGTTGCATCAACAGTATCAGGTATTTGCAGTCTTTGTTAGAATTCTCTCTTTTGACCAGCACCCCAGTCATTTCGTAGTAGAAAGTCGGTTAATAAAAGAAGCCCTTTAATCCTTTCAGTACACCAAGATACAATTTTGTGCATTACAGTAGCACTGCTTACCCCCCAAAAATGTTCCAGAAAGCCATTAAGAAAGTATACAGATCTAAAGCTCAAACTACTAGAGTATACTCAATGGCTCTCAAAGTAGAATCATTCCTATCAAGAACATTATAAGAACAACTTCAATCTAAAATTACTTTTGTGTTTTCTCCTAAAATAAGTGAGTTAGAATGTGGGTCTTGTGGCTTCTCCTCAAATTTTCTTAGCCACCTTTTATTTTGGAGTGTATTCTTGTTATAATCAGCAATCACTTTTGTCATTTATCAAAATCCATTCATATTAATTTAAGCAACAATGGAAACATGTTGAAAGTAACACCAACCTAGTGAAAGAAGTGAAGTCACAGCTCACAAAGAGCTGGAACCAGAAATGGAAAGTCATTCCAATTCACAGCATTCTAACTCTCTTTGTCTCCCCTCCTATGGGTCCACAAGATATTTCTGTTCTCTTTCTCTCTCAGCTCCTTCATTTTCCTCTCACTTAGCAGGTTGAAATACTTGTGCACATATTGTAAAATGGCCTTCCCAGACCCCTATCTATCCACTCAGCTTGATGCTAACAGAGACAATGTGGAATCACCAAATAAATTCCTGGGAGAGGAAATCTGAGTGGCTCGAGTCAGGTTTCCACTCCTGGTTCAACCATCTGTGGCCAAGGAAGAGGCAGGGTGATGGCTGCAAGAGTCCATTATTGAAGATTGCAGTGAGGCAAGTTTTAGAGGAAGAGGAGGAGTAGGAGGAGGAGGTGCTGGGGAAGATAAAAAACAACAACAATAGCAACAAATGCTTGCAGAGCATTTACTATGAGCCATGAACTCTCCTAAATGCCTTGCATGTAGGAGGAAGGCAACTCACATAGTAGGAAGGGATTGGTTTCTCAAAAGGTGGTACATAGTTTAGCATTTCTCAAAGTCTGTGTAGACATTTTAAAGATTGCTCTTTGTGTGTCCAAATAATACCCTAATGTAACTTTTGTGACTTTTATTTAAAGAAAAGAAATTAGGGGCGCCTGGGTGGCTCAGTCGGTTAAGTGTCCGACTTCGGCTCAGGTCATGATTTCACAGTTCTTGGGTTCGAGCCCCACGTTGGGCTCTGTGCTGACAGCTCAGAGCCTGGGGCCTCCTTCTCCCTCTCTCTCTGCCCCTCCCCCTGCTCCTGCTCCACTCATGTTGTCTCTATCTCTCATAAATAAATCAACTTAAAAAAAAATAGAATAGAACGAAAGCACAAAACAGGGTGATGCGGGAATGTGACCAGTGATTACCCTATGAATATTGGAAAATAGGATAAAAATGCAAACTACATTTTGTGTGTTAGTGTGCAAGTGTGTGTGTGTGTGTGTGTGTGTGTGTGTGTGAGAGAGAGAGAGAGAGAGAGAAAGGGAGAGAACAATGATTATTTTCAATCATGGTTCAGAACTGCAAAGCTGTGTTTTACGATCACTCATCATCTGAGGTTATCTATATCTGATTTTTAATAGAAATTCGGCAACCTTGTACTTCCAAATACTTACACTTTCAAGCATGAAAATGAAATTATTTATAGATTTATTTTCTCTGAAGTTTATGGAAAAGCCTTTTGCAGAGCTATTTATTCCTAAATCTTGTTGGAAACTGCCTCCATGGCCTCATTATTCTAGGGTCTTGAATTACTCTCATCTATGGACTTTGGACGTACAAGTTTCTTCTTTGTCAGGTCTTTACTCTCATCGATTTTTATTCTTGTGGGCAGTGTCCTCTTTAACTCTTTAAAAAAGCCTAATTACCTACCCAGTTATAGAACCCATCTCATTTATGAGATGAGAGATGAGAGAGAGTTTAATAGATCTCAAATTTGTATTTCTGAAATTAGGAAAATTTTGCCAGAAAAAATAGAAACAAAAATAATGAAATTATGCCTCACTTACAATGGTGACACAGTGAAATACCATGCCAAAGTCCTTACCGCGGTGACTGGCATGTGAAAGTCACATTGTGTGTGGGTGTGTTTGTGTGTGCTTACTTACACAGCACAATGAGAAGTGGGATGGTGGAGTGGTTAAGAGCCAGACAGCTTTGTACTCTTTGGTCACCTTCTGTGGCAAGGAGTCTTTGCTGATGAGTTTTCCCAGTTTGAAACCTGAGGAGCACTAGATGGGTGAGAAAGAAAATCATGGGTTTTAGCCTACTTTTGGGTGTCCTTAAGGGTCTATTTTGATATTAAACATTTCCAACTTAATAAGCATTCCTGGAAAGAACCCAGTAACTTCAGGGTGAATTTTTATCAAGAGATAACTTCACCTTTCTCAGCCACTCTAAGGATAACAGCAATTTATCTCACTGCCATGCTTTTTTTTTTTCCTCTATTTTAATATAAGCAACTTCTTGTACTACTCTGCATTTTTATCTGTGTCTGTAAGTCTGGATTTCTTTGAAATTCTTTTATGGTAATAAGGAGATTCACATATGAAGAATGTTAACAAGCCTAGCGAGAAGATTGCAAAGGACTGTTCTATAGTTGGAGTGTGCCCTCCCTCTCCCAAATTCATGTGTTGAATCCTAACCCCTAAGGGTGATGGTATTAGGAGGTGGGGCCTTTGGGAGATACAGTTACCTCTTTGTATTTTAGATAATAGTTTTTGAACATGTACACTTCAGAAAGGAATATGAACTCATGGTCAGGAGATCTGGGCTGTGGTCAGGGTCCAGGTGTATAAACATGAGCATGTCAATGCCAATTGGACATCATAACTCTGATCTGTTTTGTTGATTAAAAAATCTGAACTATATGAAATAACCTTGTAAGTTATTGATCATCAGGAGTTGCGTAGAATACTTGACTCTTGAATATTTACCATATGCTCACAGAAGAGTCACTTAGCTTTTTTTATACATGTTTTGAACGATAGCTTTGGCAACACCTAGGTCTGGGTCGAAGCTTAGATGCAAAGGAGTTTATTGTTTGTAATTACCCTCTTGAGAAGAAATGTCTTTAAAGAAAATGGGGGAAACGACAATTGAAACATCCTGTTTTAAAATCTCATTCTTTGGAGGGTGCCTGGGTGGCTCAGTGGGTTGAGCATCTGACTTTGGCTCAGGTCATGATCACATGGTTTGTGGGTCTGAGCCCCATGTTGGGCTCTGTGCTGACAGCTTAGCACAGATGCTGTGTTCACACTCTGTCTTTCTCTCTCAAAAATAAACATTAAAAAAATAATAAAAACAAAATCTCATTCTTTGAAAAAATATTGCTTCTCACTGCAAAAGGCGGTTGTTCTAATTTGCTTGATCAAATAAATGTAGTTTGTGCCTGTCACCACTGGCATCACAGAAGGAAAATGATCCCCTATCACACCTGAAAAACTATCGAGAAAAAGGCAAAAGCGAAGAAATGCAGTTGCCTTATGCAGTATAGAAGGGGATTAGTCATAGAATTAGATATGGATGAAATGGCACCTCGGAAGAAATTGACTCCCCAATAAGAATTCAAATCAGAGAACTGAGTGGGTCACAGGGGCCTCCTGAAATCCAAGACCATGTATCTGCATGCACACCTGCTTCAGGATTGCTTCCTTTTTTAGAGTAAATTCACTGCTTAGAACAAGTACTGGGAGTCCAGCTTCCAGAAATGAAGGAAGCAATTATTTCCTGGCAGAATTACTGGGCAAGAAACCTTGTGAGAATTCTATCTAATTCATGCTCAGAAAAGGTTTCTTTGGTAGGGAAGGGGAAAGCCCTATGTGTGACTATCATTTGGGTAACTTCCAATTTGGGACTTCTGGTGGCGGGATCTCTCATTATAGCTACATAAATGTTGTGAGCCGTCTTTGAAGGAAAGCAGCACGGGAAAGTGGGGTGGCTTATTGGACTCTCTCCCTTCATGGCTCCCTGGTTCCCACAGCAGCAGTCACTGCCCTGGAGAAGATGGACTGACAGTGTACCTCAGCCTCTGGGTTCACTTCTGTTTCTGGAAGGCCGCAGAGAGCCTTATAAAATTCCACACCTGAAGACTAACTTTATTTTACTCTTCCTGATGATCAGGCCCTAATTTGTTTCTAGTAGCCAAGCTCTTGCCTACTTCCTGTGGGCAGGTCACTGCCTTATTTCTGTTGCAGAATCCCAGGGAAAGCCTTGCCTGTCCTGGTTCCCTTCTAAGACTGCAACCACACTTCACCCCATCCCAACCCTTGTAGGGACTGGAGAGTGGGCTCTGAATCTCAGTGACCCTGGCCATGTACTTGCTTTCTATTGGAGCCTGCAAGACTTTCTCAACACAGTGGACCACTGTGCTGGGACCATCGCTCATGTCTGCTGTGTTCTGGACTGTAAGACACCCTGAAGCAGGCGCCAGCTCTGTCGTGTTCAACATTGTGTCTTGAGGATCCTGAATGTGCATGGCATATACTAGGTGTTCAGTGAGGCTTTTTGTTGTTGTTGTTGTTTATTTTTGATTTTCCTGCTAACATCTCTTGGAGTCACTTCTGTTGCTCTGACTAATCATCTTATCTAGTTCGGCCATCTGAGGTCAGACCCTCCTCCTGCAGATTGATTCCCAATGCGGACATACACAATTTAGTTGGAGTAGCATACTAATTATTATTCATAGCAATGCTTAGCACTTTTCATCACCAAAATGTCTTCCAATTTTAGTTAATTAATTAGCCCCGGATTTGTGTGGAGGTGACTATAAAATCTGATGTGTGATGATAAATCATTGCAAAGTAGCATGACAGTTTAAATAGGAAAGAGATAAATGTGAAGATACTTTCAGATTAACTACTGTGGGGACGTCAACCTGAGAAGTGTGTGATGTCCCCCATAGTTTCTCAGATTAGCTTTGCACAATCAGTCAAGGATTACCTGGGTTCAATATTGAATCCACCAATTACTGCCTGATTATCACGGGCAGCTTTATTAACCTGTCATCTCAGTCTCCTTGTATATGAAATGGGGGCTTTGATAGTATCTGTAGCAGAAAGCTATGAAGATTAGGTGAAAGAACATGTAGAACACCAAATACTGTGTTGGCATGTGGTAAGGGCTCCACAGATACCTAATAATTATGTAACTGTAAATTACAGCTCAAATCAGAAAAGTTAAATTCCCCAAAATTCTGAAGCAATGAACATTTACTTTTTAGTGTAGTACAAAGAATGAGCCAAAGGACCAGGGTTTCCTTTTCCATTTAAATGGGTACACTTGACCTGAGCAGGCTGTACAACTGTTTCATGTGAACTCTTCACGGTTCACATGAAATACGTGGGAATGGAACCCCCTGAGTTGGACCTCGTATCCTGGCATCTCAATTTCCTTATCCGTAAGATACGTATATTAATAATAATAATAATAATTATTATTATTATTATTTAATTTTTTTTCAACGTTTATTTATTTTTGGGACAGAGAGAGACAGAGCATGAACGGGGGAGGGGCAGAGAGAGAGGGAGACACAGAATCGGAAACAGGCTCCAGGCTCTGAGCCATCAGCCCAGAGCCTGACGCGGGGCTTGAACTCGCAGACCGCGAGATCGTGACCTGGCTGAAGTCGGACGCTCAACTGACTGCGCCACCCAGGCGCCCCAATAATTATTTTTTAAGGATATAAGGATTAGTCAAAGCAACGTTTATAAAGTTTAGTGCCTAGCATATGATAGGTACTTGATAGTGTTATTATTATTATTTTTTTGGAAAAATAAAAATGTTTTTGGTCCTTAATCCCATGTGCAGAGTTAGATCTGAAATCATTTTTGTTAATGAATATTCAAATATATGATACCCAACTTGTTTTGAAACAATTGTGTTTTGAGCTACAAAGGCCTGGAGAAAATTGCCCCTTTATAAAAAAAAAGTGAAATAATCTCCAGAACTTTAGTTTTCCATTCTTTAATTTTAAATTCACTTTCCTTCTTGTGTCCGTTCTCTGTATCCCCATTGCCATCCCTCTCCTCACTTGGCTCTGCCAGTTTTGAAATGTGCCCCAGGGTTAGCCCGGCTTCTGGGTGCCTGTGGAAAGCCTGGAAGGAGCCACACGAGAGAGTTCCCCAGGGGTCTGTGGCCAGGCAGCTGGGGAAGAATCTACATGATGGAACTAGCACCAGGTTACCCACTTCCCAAATTCCTCTACAGTTCTTCCCCCAAGGCCGCTGCAGACAACTGGGCAGCCCGTCCACTGGGAAGAGGAGATGGGGGATGAAGTCCAGCCGCAGCCATCCACGCACCGGGCTGTCTAGGGTGTGGTGGGTACGCACGGGGTGAAGGGGTGTCTTTATCTAATCCACACAAAGACATCACATGGGTTGGCAGAAACTCTGCCTTCTTTTTGGGAATTCCTCAAAATTCACCCCAAGTAGAAAGAACAGAGGTCCTTTTATTCCATTCTAAGGACTAATTCCTATTTCAGAATGTGTTTGGCGCCTTCCCTCCTCTGCTCTGTTGCTAAGGCTTTTCAACTTGCTCGGAATGTCTTTCCCCACTCACTCCCCTGTCGTCCGATCGAAGGCAACCTACAACACTCATCTCAGACATCATCTTTATGAAATTTGTGTGTCGTCTCGTGGCAGACACATCCTAAAAAGACCTCCAAATGAGTCATGCTTCTGTGTAACTCTCTCCTCTGAAGTGCAGGCAGAACTTGTGGCTTGCTTCTGGCCAATAAAATATGGAGAAGGAATGGGAGAGTTACTCCTGTGGTTACCTTAAGTTATAGAGACCCTGCCTTAGCAGACTGGAGAGAGATTGTCCTGTTGGTGTTGACGAAGTAAACTGTTTGTGACTTTGAAGAGAGCAAAAAACATTTTATAGAAGTAAAAAAAATAAGTTTATTCTGGAATGGCAGAGGAATTGCAATTTTGGGACAAGCCAGCTATGGTGGGCTGCAGGCAAGTCTGAAGAAACAGAGGGAAGTTCAGCTATTCTTAGACTTTAAGAGGAAAGTGGGGGAGGGTTGATGTGAACTAGTTCACTGGAGAAGAATGAACGTTGGTGGTTGTGGAGGTTTCTCATTGGCAGCAAGCTGTGGTTCCTGTGTGCTGCCAGGCAGAGAGGGATCTTCCCTCTTTTCCTTAAAAGCAGGAGATAAAATTCCTATGTGAAAAATCTTCTCCCTGGTCAAAATTATTATCTTACCTCGTCCTGCTGGTTAAGCAGGCTGCCATGATTGTAGTTGCATGAAATCTCCCCCATCAGGGCTCTGACTCCATTTTAAGTAAGGTTTTCTTTACTTATTTTCACACCGCCCCATCTGAGAAGGCTGGTGAGAGGCCTGGGTAGCCACCGCCTTGCAGGCGGCCTCTAGGAGATGAGGGCAGCCCTGGGCTGACAGCCAGCAAGAGAACAGGGACCTCGGTCCTACATCCACAAGGAACTGAATTCTGCCAATAACCACGTGAGCTTGGAAGGCACCCTGAACTCCAGATGAGAAGGCAAGTCAGCCAATGTCAGGATTTCAGCCTGATAAGACACCGAGTAGAGGGCCCAGCTAAGCTGAGCCGGGACTTTGACCCCCAGAAACTGAGATAATCATTACGTGTTGTTTTAAGCCACTAAGCTTGTGGTAATTTGTTTCACAGCAATATAAAACTTCTAGCACCTCCTTCAATGGACGTAGTGCACCAACATGCCCCTGACTGCCCTTATGATGTGTTGTCATATTGCTGCACTTTTATAATACTTTTATGAAAGTATCTATCAGACTATATTGTGGTCGATTTTTAACTTGTCTGTTTATTATGCTTGGTTTGATGACCCCAGGTTGTAATAGACACCTAGGCAGAGAATCAAGACATATAAAGCAACACGTATTTGTAGAACATCTAGCAGCGAAGAAAACCACTTGGCCAGGTAACATCTCAAAGTTTCAGTCCTTGTCCAGCTGGACATTACTATCAGGTACCTTTTGCTATCGCCCTTAACTGTATCCCATGAAGAAAAGAATATATGCCATTGTGTCCATTTGTAGGAATGGAGAGAAAGGGTAAAAAAGGCATATTTTGATAGTTTATAGGATAAAAATGTATGGAGGAAAAATATTTCTTCATAAAGTGAGTGAACAGTTTTTTTTGCTTATTTGAAAAATGTTCAGCATTGCTATGAACTTCTTTTAGAAGAAAGAAATATAATTTTTGCTTTTTTATTTTAGAAAATAGAAAATTTCATATTTACCCCAAATAAACATCTCATTTTTTCAGTGGAAACAGAGCAAGAGGGTGACATGGGCTGTTCCCAACTTATCCTCACAAGAAGACCAACTAGCCACTATCCAGTGATAGGACACCATTGTGAAATCCCAGAAACCCAGGTATGGTCTGAAGCAAACCCCCTCCCCCATCACAGAAATCTGGAAGGACTGCATTAGAAGGATAATAGGAGAGGCTACAGTCTGACTTTGTTGCCCCTCTTCCAGGACTGCCTTGTGCTGCATCAAGGGGCCCCTGGACTTATGGTTTCTACAGCAGAGAACAAAGAGCCCAAGGTGAACATCCACCTTCCCCATCATTGTCAGGCACTTTCCAGGGAGCCCACTTGGACATTTCTTCAGAGGAATCACTCATGGGCCTTGACCATTGAGAATCAGATAGAAACAGAGAAGGGCTGCCCCCCCTTCTTATAGCAACCAGAGCTGTACCTGTTAGGATGGCTATTCTCAAAAAGACAAGAAGTAACAAGGTTGGGAAGATGTGGGGAAAAAGGGAATCTTTTTACATTGTTGGTGGAAATGTAAATTGGTGTAGCCACTATGGAAAACAGTATGGAGGTTCCTCAAAAAATTAAAAATAGAGGGGTGCCCGGGCTCAGTTGGTTAAGCTTCTGACTCTAGATTTTGGCTCAGATCATGAACTCATAGTTTGTGAGTTTGAACCCCATATTGGGCTCCATGCTGACAGCGTGGAGCCTGCTTGGGATATTCTCTTTCTCTCTCTCTCTCTCTCCCTCCCTCCCTCCCTCCCTCCCTCTCAAAGTAAATAAATGAACTTTAAAAAATGTTTAAAAAATTAAAAATAGAACTGCCATATAAGTTAGCAATTCTACTGGAATATAGATCCCAAAGAAATAAAGTCACTATCTTGAAGAGATATCTGCACCCCCATGTTCATTGCAGGGTTATTTATAATAGCCAAGACATGGGAACAACTTGTGTCCATTGACAGATGGACATTGACTTGTGTCCATTGACAGATAAAGAAAAGATGGTTATATATAACATCTTTTTCTTTATATATATAAAGAAAAATGGTTATATATACAATGGAATATTATTCAACCATAAAACCAAAGGAAATCTTGCCATTTGTAACAACATGGATAAAACTTGAGAGCCTTATGTTAAATGATATAAGTCAGAGAAAGACAAATAATGTAAGCGGAGTCTAAGAAAGCCAAACTCAGAAACAGAGATAGAATGGTCATTGCCAAAATCAGGGTGTGAGAGGTGGTGGAATGGGTGAAGGTGGTCAAAGGTACAGACTTCCAGTTGTAAGATGAGTAATTCTGGGGATATGATGTACGACGTGGTGACTATAGTTAACAACAATGTCTTGTATATTTGAAAGTTGCTAAGAGAAGATTTTAAAAGTTTTCACCACACATACAAAATTTGTAACTGCGTGAGATGATGGAACTGTCAACTAATGTTTTTAGTGGTAATTATTTTGCAACATATACATATATCAAATCATTAAGTTGTAGACTTTAAACTCATACAGTATTATATGTCAATTATATCTCAATAAAGCTGGGAGAAAAGTACATTTCCATAGTAATGTGGAATGAGAAAATGGCATAAGGTGTTATGAGTAGTAAAGACAGCCCTCTGATGTGAAGAATGACTTCCAAACCCCTGACTTCCTCCTTCCTTTATGCTCTTATGCTACTTTGAATAAGGCTTCAGTAAAGCAGTTATTGTGCTGTACTGGAATTTCATGTCTGTTACCACCACCTGAGAGAGGCTGAGCAAGAGCAAGCATGGGAGGAACACAAAGGGAAAGCCCATGCTGCAGCTGACAGCATTGAGAAAGAGAGCTGGACCAGTGGCTGTGAACATCTGGGCCCTTTCCCCAGAAGTAAGAGCCCCAGTGAGTGTCAGACTCTCACCCTTCAGATTAGTTGCTTCTCTTCCAATGGGTAATCGTAGAGAAGGCAACAGGAAGTGTTCACTGCCATATTCGATGGAACTGAAAACAAGGATGGATTAGGGATTTAATGCCCACCCCCCACTCCAGTACTTTGACTAAAAGCCCTCCTCCTTTAAAGTATTTATTAACGTTTTCAAGCTTTAACCCTTGTGGTTGTAATCTACAGCAATTCTCTTGACAAAGAATGAGGTCCATGCAAACCTAAATATCATAAAGTAACAAAACCTTGAGGGTTTTTTTTAACCCTATGCAAAGGACCCATGGACCCTTGATACTTCATAAAGTCATAAAATCCTCCTTTTCATCTCCTATTGACTGCTCAACTTAGCCAGACAGCACAGCACCTTATCCCCTCAAAGCCCACTATCTTTTCCCCTACCCACCCCTCTTTCAAGCTCAAGTGTAGAGGCATTTGTCCTTATTCTACTTGCCCTATACCTCTGAGCTCTCAATTATGTAGATTGCCTGAATTTCTTTGCTAAATTGTCACTTCACCCAAGAATATTCTTATATTCTAAATCTGTGCTATTCTTCCAATATGGTAGCATCATTGTGTCTACTGAGCACCCACAGTATGGTTAATCCAATTTGAAATACACGGCAAGCCTATACACACTGAATTTTGAAGACTTAGTGTGAAAAATAATATAAAATATCTCAATAATTTTTAGATTGATTGCGTATTGAAATAATATTTTGGATATAATGGGTTGGATAAAAATATATTAACATAAAAAAATAAACCAAGTGCACAGGATTCATCTTCATCCAACATTTTTGAAAACTTGAAGTGAGAATACTTAATTTTACTGTTTAGTATTTTTAAATACTCAAACCCTTTTCTCTCTAGTGCCCGAGCCCATCATTTTTCAAGTTTTCATTTGGATCATTATAACCTCAATAAATGAACGGACCTATTTCATTGCCATCAAAAGAAAAAAAAACTTATTTCACTACAGCATCAAAGAAGATTATGAATAATTATTCATATAACCTAAGTCTGCAAGGCAATTAGAAGAGCAATTCAGTTTTATTTTTACTGTATTTGCAAAATTCCTCCTCTGACTCTGTTATTGTAGGTCTGTGCTTCCAAATATGAAAAATGGATATAACCTGATTTTCAAATGGAAAAAGATGAAGAGAAGAACTGCCTATAAAATCAAACATATCCAGTCAAATGCATTACTCGGAAGTATATCTTATTTTATTCTTTCTCTCACTGTCTGTCCCATCGTTTAAGAATAAAATGAAGCCACTGAACCATTTTGATCTGGGGCCATTTGTTGAACTGATCTGAGGCTAAATCAGGAAGTTGGGAATGCTTGCGTCTCGCTTTTTTTTTTTTTTTTTTTGAACCTTCCTTACTCTCTTCCATTAATCTGTATTGTCCTCAAGCCACTTGAGGAAGATTCCCCCTTGAGCTGAAAAGCTTGGTTCCTCCTTCCTGGATACTATTCCACTTCAGAGGTTTTCTCCCTCCCAATCCAAAGTTACCCATGCCTAGTCTCATCATTTTATTAGGTAATAGGCTAGTGATTCAAATAAGTGAGGTTGTTCTGAGAAGTAAATGGCTTTTCCTCCTGAAAGGTGGTAATTCCTTATTTTAGATGACATTTTAGACTTTGCAAAATACTTTCCCATGCATCTCATTTGACATTCACAGTAACCTAGAAAGCAGATATTTCTTTCCCTATTTTTCCAGGGAAGAAACTGAGAGGTTACATGACTCCACCAAGGTTAGATAAGCAATTACAAGAGAATCCAGGTCTTTTGATGCAAGGCTTTTCCCTTGAATAAACTGCCCTGTTTATGGATAATATATTTTTAACCAAAGAAAAAAGCCGATGTAACTTCAGGCACTATATTAGTTACATGATTATATATTTTTATTATTATAAATTACATTACTATTTTTAAATGTTTGTTTGTTTTGAGAAAGAGAGATTGCGTGTGCCCATGAGCAGGGGAGGGGCAGAGAGAGAGGGAGACAGAGGATCTGGAGTGGGCTCCACACTGTCAGTGCAGGAGACGATGTGGGGCTCAGATTCACGAATGCGAGATCATGACCTGAGCTGAACCGGCTGAGCTGCTGCTCAGGCGCCCAAAGGGGGTTATATTATTAAAAAATCCTCGTTACCCCTCAAATCATATCACATTGTTAATGTTTTCCTTTGCTTTTACTTGTGATTCTTAGCCGAGTGAATGGCAATTATGTGTGATGTTAAAACACGTCAGATGTTACCTGCCCCCCCCCCCCCCCATCTCAGGCTTAATGAATTAAAATTTCCAGTAGATGGGAAAAAAAATTGGTAGTTTAAAAAAGTCCACTGGTGATTATCATGCCTATCCCTGGTTAAAAATCCTTATCACACGTGGGTGCCTGGGTGGCTCAGTCGGTTAAGCATCCAACTTTGGCTCAGGTCATGATCTCACAGTCTATGAGTTTGAGCCCCGCGTCAGGCTCTGTGCTGACAAATCAGAGCCTGGAGCCTGTTTCAGATTCTGTGTCTCCATCTCTCTCTTCCCCTCCTGGGGACTGGTTTGGATTCTGTGTGTCTCCCTCTCTCTCTTCTCCTCCCTTGTTCACACTGTTTCTCTCTCAAAAATAAATAAACATTAAATAAATTAAAAAAAAATATCTTTGTCACAGATCCTGACCAGTAATGAATTTTTGCCTTATCTTGTGGTACAGGGTTTAGTGAAAGCGTGGCCTAACCTCAGTCTCACTCTTGGTGGAGACTTCTCCCCCAGCAGGCTTTCCTGTGCATGATAAAAGTGAATGACAGTGAGACAGGTATCTGGTGATCAATTTAGGGATGTAGCAATGAACTAATCCAGCACTGAGACTGCTTCCCAGCATTCCACTATTAACAAATCAGGCAATAGTGTTTAACAAATAGATTATTAGAATAATAGGATAGCTTAAATGGAAACCGTTTGGAAGTTACATGTTTCTAGAGTTTTTGAATACTGTGAGCTTATTTAGAAGACTAAGCATTTGCTGGAAAGCGTCAGTGGTAGTATAAGTTGAAATTGGGTGAGACTGAAAATTAACATAATACCTATACTTTTATTTCATTTTCTTCCAATTAAAACACTGCTTTGCTAACCACCTCTCTTCTTTACCACTCATCTTTAAATGAACCATTGCTGGGGCACCTGGGTGGCGCAGTCGGTTGAGCGTCTGACTTCAGCCAGGTCACGATCTCACGGTCCGTGAGTTCCAGCCCCGCGTCGGGCTCTGGGCTGATGGCTCGGAGCCTGGAGCCTGTTTCCGATTCTGTGTCTCCCTCTCTCTCTGCCCCTCCCCCGTTCATGCTCTGTCTCTCTCTGTCCCAAAAATAAAATAAACGTTGAAAAAAAAATTTTAAATGAACCATTGCTACCTATTTTCAGAAGATAAAAGTATATTAGTGTATTAGTTAGGTATTGCTGTGTAACAAATTGTATAACAATTTATAGGCTTAAAATAATTTTATATTCTTATGATTCTATGAGTCATCAATTTGGGCAACTTTTGAGCTCAATTGGGCTGATGGCCTTTTCTGGGTCAATCACTTGGTTGTAGTCTTCTGGTGGCTTAACTAGGACTCAATTGCCTAAGATGGGCTCACTCACAAGTGAGGTGGTTAGCAGTCTATCCAGATGGGGTGCTCTCTGCTCCACTCCAAATGGTCTATCCAGTAGGCTAGTTCAGGGTTATTCACACCGTGGTCTTAGGGTTCCAAATGGAGTCAAAAGAGAACATGCCCTAATGTGCAAGTATTTTTTTGAGTCTTTGTTCATCTCATACTTGCTAATATCCCATTGGCCAAAGCAAGTCAAATGGCCAAGGCCAGATTCAAAGGGTGGAGAAAAAACTTTACTTCTCTGTGGGGGGAGAAGGGAGTAACATTGCAAGTATGTGTGAATATTAGAGGTCATCTTTGCAAATGACCTACCATAGTTAATAAAAATTGATATATGGTTATTTAAAACACAGAAATTCAAATGGCAAATATAGTAAAAATAAAAAATAGCATAGAGGAACAGAGTAGATTTTAAAATGAATTGAAGCATTTATTCTAAGCATCGAGCAAATATAAATTTAAGTAAACATTTTTTAATATCACTTAGATCTTGCTTTTTTTCCCAAAAGGGTTTTATCCACTGGGAAAGATTATGTTAAACATCATTTAAATATTTAAGCCCTGAGGCATACCAGGTCATGAATTGTATTAACTTGCACAAAATGAAACTTGCACATAAATGGCCAAACATAATTTTCATCCTAGAATATTTTATCATAATTATGAAATATCATATTAAAGTATGAGTGAATTGCTTGAGCAATGTCACCAGTTCAGTGCTCTGACTGCGAAATGAGCAGTATTTACTCTTGAAACCTTCACTCAAATAATGAGGCCCATTAATTCTGAGCAGGGTTTCAGTTATTGCTCTGAATTTAATCTGATCTTTTAATTCTTCTCTGCCTATAAAAAATTCATAGACTAGAGTTTGATGTACCACATGTTCCTGGTAAGCACACACCTTGCTTCTAATGTGCGATATATTTAAGAACAAAACAGGCGGGGTAAATGCTTGATCTTGCTGTGAAGCACAAAGTACATGACCAAAGAGAGCTCATTAAAGTCAGATAGCACCTTATGTGAAATTTTATGAGGGTCTCTGCCTAACTACTCTTGTGATAGTGTACTTACTTTGGAATTAAACTACTACAAAAATATTCCTTTCTTCCTCTGTGCTTTCCAAGCTCTGACATCATTCATTGCTGTCGCTCTGGTTTGTCTTCCTCTTTGCTGATTCCTCCACACACACTCAGTCAAGTTCAGCTCATCCAATAATTTCATTCATAGGCTACCCATTCCTGTTCTCTCACTTAACCTTTCCCATGGTTTATTTTATTTTATTTTATTTTATTTTATTTTATTTTATTATTTAAAAAAAATTTTTAATGTTTACTTTTGAGACATAAAGATGCAGAGCATGAGCAGGGGAGGGGCAGAGAGAGAGGGAGACACAGAATGCAAAGCAGACTCCAGGCTCCGAGCTGTCAGCATAGAGCCAGACGCAGAGCTTAAATCCAGGAACCATAAGATCATGACCCGAGCCTCCAAGGTCGGATGCTTAACCAACTAGCCACCCAGGCGCCCCTATTTGTTTTTTTAATGTAAGTTTTACTTCACTGCTTGAAACTTTCTGTCATATTCAGACTTTCTTTACTCCTTCAGTGGAAATGTGGCTTCTTCAAATAAGACTGTATCTAACTATACATATATCTAACAATTATGAAATATATATGTGTATAAATAACTCTATAGCTATATAACTATATATCTCTATATCAATATCTATCTATCTATCTATCTATCTTGCCTTCTTTTATTATTCTGGTAAACCCAAAAGGGCTTGCCTATTCTCTATATTTCAATACCTTTTGCATTTCAATTATTTCCTGCCATTGGTTTGCTTGGACATTGTAACCATGCTACTGCTCACATTACTCTCTCATATTTTTTCTAATCTCCTACTCAGTACTTAGTAACCTTAATGTCCAAATCAGTTTGTTACTCAATATACTGCCAGCAACCTTACCTTCCACTTCCTAATACTGCTCATTATCACTCTCATATCCTGGATTTTGTCATGATCAACCCCGCTCCGTCTCACAGATTGCTAACTTGTTTTTATCTGACACTCACCTGACATTTCTTTACATCTGCTAAGTCTTATTCTTACCTTCTTCAGGAACGGGCACTTTCTCTCTCCTTTGCCTACTTTGCATTTCTACTTTGGTGCAGCAGAAAGAGTAACACTCAGAGAGTCTGAGCCTCAATCTTCCTCCACCAAATGGTAGTGGCATGATCTTAGCTAACTGCTTTGGGTCTCGACTTACTTTTTCCAGCAATGGAAACAAAATAAAAATCTATTTCACAAGATGAAGTGAATTCTCAAAGGATGGAGTTGAACTCCTGGTGAAGATTATTGAACACATCTATAAATCTTATTGAAGCTATTATTTGCTGTTATAAGAACAAAAGTAACATTTTAAACAAAGTACCGTAACGAGTCGTCATCAAGTATGTCTACTCATGTTGCAACTATAAAATGATGTCATGTTTGTGGGCCTGTGGAAGGTTCTAGGAGGCTTGACAAGTGTAGGTCTGATCAGGATCAGATTTGGTGAGAACTGAATGAGCTACTAATTGGAAACTATTTGGGCACGTAGATTTATTTACCTCTTTGCCTTTCCGTGGCACCATTTCTCTGAGCAGCACTTGTTCTACGTGCTTTTGCTTCTAGGTCATGGAATGTTGCCGAAGAAAGTCATGCAATGGTGAAATCATTTACTACACTGTAGATTGATGATCTCCAATTTTAGTTGGGCTTTACCACTACTTTCTTCTCTTGTTTCATGGATCGCTTTCCCTGGGCTGTCATGTTTTTCTCCTCAAGCTCCCAGTATCACTGTCCCTCTTCCTTCAGGCTGACTGATCTCATGAAGTAGGCCTGCACGTTTTCACTAGACTTAGCAGCTTTCTCCAAAGGTGGTTGCCTTTCTGCAAAGGGATGCCTTTGCATCATGAGACCTCTGTCTTTAATTAATGATGTATCATCGCTGTCTCTTTCCAGGTAACCCAGAGAGACAAATTTGTGTCCTTTGCTTTTTTTAATTCTTTGTATATCCAATTACTTACCAAATCCTATTCTCTCTCATATTTTTCTCATCAGGGGTGCCTGGGTGGCTCAGTTGGCTCAGGTCATGGTCTCACGGTTCGTGAGTCTGAGCCCCAAGTGCAGAGCCTGCTTGAGATTCTCTCTCTCCCTCTCTCTCTGGCCCTCTCTGCTCTCGCTCACTCTCTCAGAACAAATAAATACACTTAAAAATTTTTTTTATGTGCCTTAGTTCGGGTTCTTATTCAGTTTGTATTGCACATTTATTTCAAACTGCACTTCTCCTCCAGAGCCAAGCCTCTTGATGGCATACCCTGTGCTGGGCCCAGATATTAAAGGCACTGCTTAGCCTCTATTATTGCATGGTTTTAAAGTACACGTCTAATAATTTATCATCTGAATTTCTTATCTATCAAAGAAGACATGAGGTAATTTTTTTTTTTGGTCTGAGTATGAAAAGATAAAAGATATCTTTTCATTTTTAAGACTTAGCTGAGGCATCAGCTCCTCAAGGAGACTTTTCTTGAGGGATAAATATTTCTTTTCGAGGCTTTTGTGTTATTTTACTTACCTTTATCCTAGTGGTTACCATATTATATTAAAATTATCTCTTTAGATACTCGTATCTCCCACTGGACTATCAACTTTTCAAAGGTAAGGGCCGTGTCCTTCAATTTTGTAATTGACATAGATGCCTGTGTTATCTCTGTAGGTGTTCAATAAACATTTTGTCATTTGGGTTGTTAGAAAATGATGAAGACTTTGGACTTTAGTCTATGGGTTTTATCGGTTTCTATTGTTTCTCAGGATAAGCTCAGATACATATTGCGCCAGGTGAAAAATTTTCCTATTCCCTTCTGGAATTTTCAATATTTCCTTTGTTAAATTATCTTTAACAATGCATTCTTTTATTTAAGTTATAGTTTAACTTTACATAAGTATGTTATTGAATTCTTCAGTACACAATCAAGAACCATCAGTCAACACTTTGCTAAGTTATGATGTCTACGATTGCTTCTCATTGAGACGGTTTTTAAAAGTGCAACTTGGAGATCATATTATGGAGACCAGTCTGTATTTGTATTGTGCTCGAGGTGATGCTGAAAATGTCAAGGCAAAAGAACGCATAATTTAGCTGATGCATTCACTTGTTTTGCTCTTATCATTAAATGTGATGGGCCACAAAAGCTACTTCTTTATGGAAAAACTCATACAATGGAAACGTAAAGCCCTCGGAACCAACGAGCCCCTTACATCGGTCAGTCAAAAACACAGATAAAAAATGTGATCTGAAGAAGTTTCAATTTAAAGTCTGGAATTTTACCAAGACTAAAGTTTTCTCCAATCCATATTCTTTTTGATCCAGTCTACAAAACTGCTTTTTGTAATGTCAAATAAAAGAAGCCTTACATAATGAGTGACTTTGGCGAATCCATTTGTGCTGGAAATGGTGGCACTTATTTGCAACTTGGAGCAGAATGAGAACAAAATCAGTCTTTTACAATGATGTCATATACTCCAGAATTGCTGACATTTATTCTAATAATTTGAAGTGGGTAATGAAGGAATTGGAAGCCACTCCGTTTTCCTTCAACATACAGTTGGAGGAAACTACAGATGCCTTAGTGACCTCATTTTTGGATTTTCACATATTATGCATGTACTGATATCATTTTGTGGGCTTTTTTTTTTTCTGGAAATTGCAAAATTGACTTCTTCTAAATCGTTATTTTGCTAAGAAGAAATTCAAATGGAAGAAAATTCCATTTACTCTGCCTGTAGAGGGAGTGTCTGTAATGCTTGAAAATACATCTGGTTTTGTTGGTTTGTTGAAGAATGATGTCCGTTGTTCCTTCTCTGTTAGCATACATGGCATCAGAGATTCTGAGAAGAATCCCCAGAGTCTTGTCTATGTACCATGCAAGCCATCCACTTTAGGAGAGCCAGAATCTTAGATCAGCATATCTTCAATTAGCTGGTTAGAAAATAATAGTGGAATAGAAATATGCCTTTAAAAATAACCATGTAATATAAAAATCCACATATATATATGCATATACATATATAATAATACATATAATTTTAATGTTTATGCTTTAAAATACATACATAATAATATATAATATAAATTAATGTACATTATATAAATATATGCATGTATTTAAAATATATAATACCTGCCTTTAAAATACGTATACATTTGCAAACATATATAAATTAGTATACACATCATACAAATAAACATTGTTTCTACGAAGAGCAAGCTGCCTCGTGATCAGCAACATATGAGAATGCCTTCCTTCCTACTCCATTGCCAACACTGAGAATTATCATTGGAAAAATATTTTCCACTTTGACAAGTGAGAAAAGTATATTATTATTATTTTAATTTTCAAACCTCTGTTACTGTGATCATTTAAAAATATCTTGAGGATTTGTCTTGTGAGGTTGATAGTTCATATACATTGCCTATTTTACCTTTTTTAAAATTTTATCTTTTTATTTTTTGAGAGACAGAGACAGAGAGCTAGAGAGAGAGAGCCCACAAGAACTGCGGAGGGGCAAAGGCAGATGAAGAGAGAATCTTAAGCAGGTTCCTCTCCCAGTGTGGAGCCTGATGCAGGGCTGGATCTCATGACCTTGAGATCATGACTGGAGCCAAAATCAAGAGCTGGACACTTAACCAACTGAGCCATCCAGGTGCCCCTACATTGCTTAATTTAATATGGAAGTATTTATCTTTTGCTTAATGATTGATGTCTTTGTAGTCTGTGATGTAGTATGGATATTAAGGCTTTCTCAGTCTCGTATATTGTGAATTTGTTTTTTGTTTGTCTTTTGTCTTTACATTTTGTATATGATGATTTTTTAAATGCTTTCTTTCTTTAAAAAACATGTATGTCATTCAATTCAATAAGCCCATGGAACGTCCTAGCTGCGCTTTGAATTGAACTGACCCTGAGAAAAGAGATCTTAGAGAATTTGGTTTTGAGATATATAGATGGGTTGGGATTCCTGGATGCATATTAGTGTTTCTTGTTCCTTATCTTCCCTATTCCCTAAGTTATAATAGGTCATTCTTTCAGATACCTATGGAAAATAGTCTAGGTGTTCTAGTACCCATTTACAGATAATGAAGTAAAATCACAGAGTTCCAGCTTTTTAGAACTTAAATTTCTCCTGAGTAGAGTTTTTGCTGAAGGACATTAGAAATTCATTTCGTGAACTATATTTGCCTGCTTTAGTGAGCAACGAACGACAAATTCAGTCCAGAGCATCTTGATTTTTTCAATGAAACGAAGATATCAGATATTTTGCCTTACTACATTGATGAATGACTCATATCAAGATAATCCATGCAGGGAAAAATATAACTTGGAGTCTAGTTCTTATTTTTGAGTATTACTCATGTTCATTACATGACAGGATACTGAAGTATGACGCAGGTATTGAATGAATAGGAAAGACAGATTTTCCAGGCTAGTAAAATAAAGGGAAGACTGGAATTCTCCTTAAGCTTGCTTAAGGAGAGAGAGTAGGGATTCCATTGGGGTGTAAATTCTTCCTAGTGAGGGGTGCATCAAAGGTCTGATGATATAAATACTCTCCCTAGACAGCTTCTTCTAGTCTAAGAAGAGAATGGAATAATTGAACACAAAATCTGCATCCTTTCACTTTAATTGACCTAAATAGCATTCTCTTTGGAGTCTGTCTCTTAAAGGAAGTTGCTGCTACCACTAATACTTAAGAGCAGAGGCCTGGGTGGCTCAGTTGGTTAAGCGACCGACTTTGGCTCAGGTCATGATCTCACAGTTTGTGAGTTGGAGCCCTGCGTCAGGCTCTGTGCTGACAGCTCAGAGCCTGGAGCCTACTTCAGAGTCTGTGTCTTCCCCTCTCTGTACCCCTCCCCTGCTCACGCTCTGTGTCTGTCTGTCTCTCAATAATAAATAAACATTAAAAAAAAAAAAAGAGCAGAGGTCAGGTCAGTTGTACAACAAACTAAAGTGGGCAAGAGTTGGTAAGGGAAGAGACAATGGCAGATAGAAAACTTGTATTTTGTGTCAGATTGAGATTTGATTTCCACTGAGTTGTTGCGATCTTTTGTCCCTGCCCTGGATTTTGGGGCCCTGACAGAGGAATAGGGAATCCTATGTCCCAGGAGGAGCAATGGTTTTCTGCTGATTTCTACTTAGAAGATCACCATCTTACGTCATCATACCGGCTGCTGGAATAATGAAAAGGCAACTTTCTTGGTTCTTCTGCCTTTTTTCCCTTCACGGCACAGGCGTGAGTTTTATATTTCCCTCTAATTACAGGGCATTAAGTTAGAACTAGCCGTTTACACCTTACAAATGAATCTTATGTAGCATTTTATCACCTAGTTAATATCTCAAGTCAAAGTTTTATTATACTATATCACACGCCAGAGATTTTGTAAATTGAGATTTGGTAAAGTTGCCGTTGTAAAATCTACCACAGAAGTCAAATGGGAAGACCGAAGAGAAAATTCACTAAGATTATTTTTTAATAGAGAAACTACGCGGGAACAAGAATAATTGTAGTAAGACACTAACTGATTTATAAAATCTTTTGGCTTCTTAATAGATGCTCTGGGAAGGGAAGATAGCTTCAAATATTTTCAAATTATAGGCGATTAGAATAAAATAAAGGTTAAACTTTCACTGCACATTTAGAAGTATTTTAAGATGACCTAGCCACACTGACACTGGGCTGCTAATGCATGTGCTAAAGAAGTACTTGAAGGGGGCCCGAGGATACGTGGAACGTGGCAAAGTACTCATTTCAGGTGAGTGGAACAAATGCAAGAAGTAAAAATTGTAGAAACTGACTTGTTAAGTATTCATTTGGCAGAAAAAGAACTATATTAATTTTAATTTCCTCAGAGAGGGAACAGGGAGAAAGCCCAAGTAGTTTAAATGGATAATCATAATAGTAATAGTGGTAATAAAGCAACTAAGCATATAATTCAGGTTATGGATTACAGAGATTTACTTTTTAAATGTTAAATAAATCATATTAGCAGTGTCACCTGGTAGGAATCTTTAGAGAAACTATTTTAAAAAACAGGTAAAAATGAGTTGCATTTAATAGGTGATTTTTGTGTAAACGGTGCTTTTAGAAGCTGATGTTTGTCTTATACTTTTGTTTATGCTATGTACCTGCGCAGACTAGTAAATACTTAATAAATGCAGACTTTTTGAGGGTAGTTTAAAATTTACTCACAGTTTTTAATTAGTATTCTTTTCAGCTATCGTGTTTACAGGGAATACTTTCTGTGTATCTGGCTTTTTGCTAGGCACTTTGTAGATTTATGATAACTATAATACCCTTTTAAGTAAGTCAGAATTTTTTTTACAGCTTTATTGAGGTATAAGAGACTGAACTTCTCTCAAGTGTTCAATTTTATGACTTTATATATATAAATATATATATGCCTGTGAAACTACGACCATAGTCAATGTAATGAACAGACTCATCACCTTCAAAAGTTTCCTTGTACTTTTTTTTAATCCTCTCTTCTGCCCATCTTTCTCTTGTCCTCTATCAGCCTCTGATTCGTTTTATCCCCCTGTAGTCTAGTTTGCATTTTCTAGAGGTGTGCATAATGGGATCATGTATTACATACTAATTTTTTGCCTGGTTTCTTTTACTCAGCATGATTATTTTAAAATCCATTCAAGTTGTGTTTCAGTTGTACATTCCCTTCTATTGCTGAGTAGTATTCCATTGTATGGATATACCACAGTTTGTCCAGTCACCTGCTGATGGATATGGATTGTTTCCACTTTTTGGAAAGCATGACTAAAGCTACTATGAACATTCTTGTACAATCTTTGCATGGATGTATACTCTCATGACTTTTAGGTAAATACCTGGTAGTGGAATAGCTGGGTCATATGGTAGGAATATGTATAACCTGTAAAGAAACTTCTAAACTGTTTTTCCAAAGTGGTTGTACAATTTATATTCCCACATATTTGGTATGGTCAGTCTTTTTTATTTTCTCTATTCTTGTTTTTTAATTTAATTTATTTATTTTTAGTGAGCACGAGTTGATTAGTGTGACACACTGAATGAATAGTATTATCTGAATCATAAACTACAAAATCAGGAAATCACTAAGAGATGATGAGGTTAACACATTTACCAGATTAAAAAATGTATATATATCAAAGAAGAATAAAAAAATTGGCAATAGAGAGATTTTATCCTATCAGATGTGCTTTTTAAAAATAATAATGTCATCAATAATCTCTAGTGGAATTTTAAATGACCTATTGCAATCTGAAACTGATTAAAATAAATAGTAGTTCCTTGTAAATTCATGCCAAACATTTAATGAAATGTATCGAACATAAATGACTTACTTTTAAATCCAGCACTCCAAGCAAAAATGTCGGAAAAGATTTTTCATTTTCACTCTTTGTTAATTGAAAACTAAACAAATAGATCTCCAGAAGAACAGAAGATTTTGGCCATTCTAATATGGGCTATTCTGGATTGAATTATTTCCCCCACAAAGTCCTAACCCCCAGGACCTCAGAATGTGGCCTTATCTGGAAATAGGGTCATTACAGATGTAATTAGTTAAGGTGAGGTCATACTGGAGGAGGATGGGCCCCTAATGTGACATGACTAGTGTCCTTACAAATAGGGGAAATTTTGACACAGATGAGCATACATGCAGAGAACACATGTGAAGATTGAAGTTACATGGCCAAAAGGCCACAAGCCAAGAAATTAACAAGAGATGGCTGGAAGAGATCCTTTCCTGGTATGTGTGTAATTTTTTTTTAATGTTTATTTACTTTTTTTTTAAGAGAGAGAGAGAGAGAGAGAGAGAGAGAGAGAGACAGAACGTGAGTGGGGGAGGGGCAGAGAGAGGGAGACACAGAATCAAAAGCAGGCTCCAGGCTCTGAGCTGTCACTAACTTTTTTTTTTAAGAAATGCCAAGCTGCCTTCTTAAGGCAACAGTTGCATTTTACATTCCCTTCAGCACTATATTACAGTTCCTATTTCTCTCTGTTCTCACCGGCACTTGGCATTGTCATTTTATTTTTATTTATTTTTACTTTTATTTATTTTTGAGAGAGAGAGAGGGAGGGGGGGAGGAGCAGAGAGAGAGAGGGAGACAGAGAATCTGAAACAGGTTCCAGGCTCTGGGTTGTCGGCACAGAGCCCAATGCAGGGCTTGAACTCAGGAACTGGGAGATCATGACCTGAACTGAAGTGGGATGCTTAACCAACTGAGCTACCCCGGTGCCCCTGATACTGCTGTTTTAAAGTTTATTTTAGCCATTCTAATATCTTAGGAGTTTTATCTCATGGTAGTTAAAATCTGTGTTTTCCTAATGACGAATAATGTTGAACATACTTTCACATGCTTATTTGTCATCTTGTATCTTTGGTGAAGTGTCTACTCAAGTGCTTATTGGCATAATTGTTAGTATGTCCGTTTATCTCTTCATAGACATCTGGGTTGTTTCCACCTTCTTGCTATTGTGAATAATGCTGCAGGGAACACTTGTATCTATTTGAGTCCCTGATTTGAATACCTTTAGGTATATACCCAGAAGGGAAATTGCTGGGTCAATTCTATGGTAATTCTATGTTTAACTTTTTGGGATAATTCTGTTTGGATTTCTGTTTTTATATTTAAAATAGGTCTCTTACAAGCAGAATGTAGTCGGCACTTGCCTGTCTATCAATCTGGCATTCTCTGCTTTATAATCGGGATACTGTATTTGTTTCTAGGGATGCCGTAATGACGTGCCACAATTCTGGAAGCATAAAATCACAGAGATGTCTTTTCTCACAGTCTGGAGACTAGAGGTTCCAACCCAGGTATTACAAGGGCTATGCTCCCTCTGTTCCCTCTAGGAGAGGATCCTCCTCTGCCACGTCTAGCTCCTGGTAGCCCCAAGTGTTCCTTAGCTTGTGGCCACATAACTCCAATCTCTGCCTCTGTCTTGACCTGGTGTTCTTGTGTGTCTGTGTCTTCACATTATCTTTTCTCATTTTATGGGAATAGCAGTCATATGAGATTAAGAACTCACTGTACTTCAGTATGACCTCATCTTAACTACTTCAGCAACCATCATACTTCTGGATAGGCTCACACTGAGCCACTAGGGGTTAGAACTGCAATATATCCTTTAGAGAGACACATTCGATCCATAACAGGTGTCTTTGTGCATGCACATTTAATGCCAATGTTACTGTTTTATGGTTTCAGATCTGACTCCCTTCTATTTGTCCTATATGTTCTTCCCCCCCTTTCTTTTTGCCTTCTTTTGGACTAAGTACTTTTATTATCCTTTTGGCATATTTTCTACGACTTAAAAAATTTTTTTTAAAGTTTATTTATATGAAAGAGAGAGAGAGAAAGAGAGAGCGAGAGACAGTGTGTGATCAGGGAAGGGGCAGAGAGAGGGACAGAGACAGAATCTGAGGCAGGCTCCAGGCTCTGAGCTCTCAGCACAGAGCCCAAGATGGGGCTCAAACTCATGAGCCCCGAGATCATGATCTGAGCTGAAGTTGGACGCTCAACTGAACGAGCCACCCAGGTGCCCCATCTACAACGTTTCTTTTTAAAAATCAATATTTAAAAAGTTTCAATATAATTCTTTAATTTACCACAGACCATGTTTGAGTAATATTTTATTATGTCATGTATGGTATAAGAAATTTATAGCAATACATTTCCCTTTCCTCCCTCCTCGTCTTTGGGGTTCTTATATGTGCGTTTTACGCACATATACGTAACTCATGTCACGTATCTCACAATAGAGCGTTCTTATTTTTCCTCAAAGCAGATCATTATTATTTAAAGATATGCAAATATAGGAAATGGATTTAAAATGGACTCACATATTCTATTTCTGGGGCTATTCACTCCTTTGTGTAGGTCTAGATTTCCATTTGTATTGTTTTCTTTCTGCTAAAATGATTTCCTTTGCTTTTTCTTAAAGTGCTTTTCTATTAATTTTGAATTCTTTTAATTTTTGTATATTGTCTTATTTTTTAACGTTTTTATTTTGAAGTAAATATAGACTGCAGATACTTGCAAATAGTAGAGAGATTCTTTATACCCTGCACTCAGTTTCTCCTAAAGGTAACATCTTGCATATTATAGTACAATATTAAAATCAGGAACCTGACATTGAGACAGTCCATACACCTGATTAATATTTTCACAAGTTTTGCATGCACCTGTATGAGTATATAATTGTATGCAGTTTTATCACATGTAACCACAAAGCTCCCTCATGCAGTCTTTTCACAGCCACACACATGCCTCGATCCATCCTGTCCTTAGTCCCTGGGAGCCCTTAATCTTTTCTTCATCTCTGTGAGTGTTGTTTTATGTTAGTGATATTTTAAGAATTTAGTACTTTAAAAATCTTTCTCCATTGTCTGCTGGCTTACATAGTTTTTGAGAAGTCTGTCATTATTCTTTGCTCTCTTATATGTAATGGTCTTTCCTCTGGCTGCTTTTAAGATTTTTCTCTTTATTATGGTTTAAAGCAATCTGATCATGACTGTACATCCTTTGATGTAGTTTTATTCATGCTTTAGCTTCTTGGATCTGTGGTCTAATAATTTTCATCAAATTACAAAAACATCATCAGTCATTATTTCTTCAAACTTTTTTTTTTCCCTCCCCTCTCTCTTCTCTCTTTTATGTATGTTATGTCACTTGTATTTGTCCACATCTCTGGAGTTTTGTTTACTTTTTAAATTTCAATCTTTTTTCTCTCTGTGTTTCATTCTGTCTGATTTGTTTTTATTGTTATGTCTTCAAGTTCACTGATCTTTTCCCAATATGCTGTTAATCCCATCCACTGTAATTTTCATTTCAAGCATTGTATCTTTCATTTTTACAAGTCTGACGAGTCATTATTAGATCTTTTATTTCCTTATTTAACACCATCAATAATTTCTCTAGCCTTTGTAAGCTATGGAATACAGTTACGATAATTGTTTTAAAGTCCTTGTTTGTTAATTTTATTATCTGTGTTATTTCTAGGTCTATTGCAATTGAAGAGTCATATTGTCTAGCTTCTTTGAATGCCTTGTAACTTTAACATTGAATGCCATAATATGCCTTTTATAGAATATGAATTTTACTTTGTTATGTTCTACATGTTTTTGTGGTTTATAAACTCTCTTGAACTTTCTGGGTCACAAGTAAGTTTCTTGGATACATCTTGATCTTTTTAAAGCTTGCTTTCATTTCTTTTTTTTTAGATGGGACAATGCAGCTTTTATTGTTTGCCTAATTTTTTTTTCCAGTATTGGAATAATTGCCTCTGACTCCTTTACCTGATGCGTCGTGTGCTATGAAGTTTTCTACCCTAGTGAGTGAGAACATATGACATCCTCAGCCTTGGGGGAGTGACAGGGTTTCTTCCTTACACTCCTCTTGGTTTTTTTCTCCTGCCTTGGGTACAACCCACAGTCTTTATTCAGATATACTGCTCGGTACTACCTGAAGACTCAAGGGCGAGGTGCCATTTTCAGATCTCGGGAGCTCTGTCTGCAGATCTCAATCTCTGTGCAACTCTTCCCTGTGAACTCTAGTTGCTTTGGCCTCCTTGGCTCCTGGCTCTGACTCCTCAACTCAGGGAGAGTCCTGGAATCCCCTTGTGTTCCAGCTTCCTCTGCTGCTGCCTGGAAATCTCTGAGCAATCAGCTGAGGTAATCAGAGGGCTCACATCATTTGTTTCCCTTTTTTCAGAAACAACTGTCCCGAATTCTTGATATTCAATGTTTCAGCATCACTGTTTTTATATGTATATATGTTTTTTTTTTAATTTTTTCCCAGGTGGGAGGAAAAATCTGGGCCCTGTTACTCAATCTTGACAAGAAACAGAAGTCCCAGTGAACATTTGTAAATGAATAAATGTCAGAGAATTCACTCATTGTATATATCGCTTAACCTTGACTATTTCTTTCAAAGCTTTTATCACAGTTTAAAATGTGCATTTATAGTTTACTTACTTGGTTATTTATCTCTCTAACCATGCCATAAGCTCAAAGAAGCACAGACTATTTATTATTCACCAATGTATATCTAACACCAGGTTTAGTTCATTGTTTTAATGAATAAACCAGTGAATTAAAGATTTTTGAAGAAAGGTTTTTAGGTGTAGGTAAAATGCAGCTTACCTACCATACAAATTTTCAGAATTCAAAAGTGAAAATCCAGTGAAAATCCACCTGTATTTCCTTATTGCCACTAAGGCTGCAGGGCTGTGTCTTATCTAGATCTCCTCCGTGTACGTGAAATAGCACATTATCTGCTTCAAGGTAAAATTATTATTTCCTCAGGAGAAGGCAAACACCATATATATATCTCCTTTGATGGTAAAAGATGAATATCACTATTATCATTGCAGACTTCCCTAGCTACCTGTTGTACTGCATATACTTTCTTTAATTTTTAAATTCTTGCTTGAATTTACAGAGAAATGGATCAAAGACATTTCTTGAAATTGAGTTTGGATGAGAAAAATTCCTCCTCTGCAAACATCCAAACCATATGGTGTAATGGAAATGGAAACAAAATTGGGCTTTTGCTTATGATTTGCAGGGGAAAATAACAAGAACTCATCATTTTTTAGGCAATGGATTTGAGCTTCCAGATCACCTTCAAACTTTTATGGTCAGCCTGATTTCCTTTGAGTTTTAAAATTTGAAAGAGAGATGTTTTTCAACCGTGTACTATGAAAAATGTGAAACACACAAACACGGATGGGATAGCATCGGAACCTTCATATACTCTGTGCCCGGCTCCAATAATCACCAGCTCTTAGCCAATCATATTTCCTCTCTATCCTCACCAATTCCCCAGATTATTTTGAAGCAAATTCTATACATTGTATCATTTAAAAATCTCTAGCTCTAAGATATGCTTTAAAAATAATTACATACCATTGTAACACTTAAGAGTAAACTTTGATTTTATAATTAATTATAATTGTGTTCAGATTTCCCTGCCTCTTAGATTATTTTAATATACAATTTGTTTGAATAAGTTCTAAATGAATGTAATACATTGCAATTGTTTGATATAGCTCTCAAGTGGCTTTTAACTATATCTTCATTATCTCTTTTTTCCACTTGCAATGTATTTGTGGAAGGGGTGAGTTCCTTTGTTCTATAGAATTTCCTACAGTCTGGATTTTCCTGATCACATACCTGTGAAACTAACACTTCCCTCTGACCCCCTGCTTTTCTGTAAGTTGGTGGTAGGATCTAGAGGCTTGATGAAATTCAGGTTTGACTTTCATGACAAGGTTACTTCATAGGTAATGTATACTTACAACAGGACACACAAAATATCTTGCTTTCTTTTAGTGATGTTGGCTGTCATTAATGATCAGTGCATAGATGCATTAATTCATTAGTGTTTGTGAAATAGTCATATTTAAAATCTATCATTCTTTTTTCATTTGTTAGCTATAATGCTTCTCTAAAGACACACTTTCCTCATTAAGTGTTTGTTATTCAGATGCTTAGGTCATGCAGGAAAAACAGGGTAAGTGTTCATTCTCTTTAGCAGTTTTCAGATTCATTCCGTGGTTGCCTAGAATCCTCAAATTGTGATCAATGCGATTTTTTTTAATGAGAAATTACTTTTATAGAATAATTAGGCCATCTGGTCAACTCTGGTCTAACTCACTAATTCTTATAAGGGTCTTTGGATAATAACAGTGAAGAAATAAAGAAACATATAAACTGAAATAAAAGAAGGCTTATGATATACTAAAAAAAAGCGTTAAAATAGATGCCACAACGGCCTTCTGCCTCCCCTCCCGTTCCCAGTTGACTTGTGAACTAAAAGCTATATCTTTATATTTGAAAAGTTAAAAAACTCCGTTTTACTTAAGATGGCATGATATATAATATGCAGTCTTATATTAAAAGTCAGTGTCTTTAGGGGCACCTGGGTGACTCAGTCAGTTGAGCTTCTGATTTCAGCTCAGGTCATGAGGTCATGTCAAGAGGTTTCATGAGTTTGAGCCCCAGATCGGGCTCACTGCTGTCGGTACAGAGCCTGCTTCGGATCTTCTGTCCTCCTCTCTCTGCCCCTCCCCCACTTGCTCTCTCCCCAATATAAATAAATATTTAAAAAAGTCAGCTTCTTTAGAAATTATGACAAAATGCTCAGACAGAGAGACGCACAAGCCACTTTGGTTATTCTCTTGGCTTTTTGACTAGTTTCTTGTGTTGGTGCTTATGGCAAAGTAAAGGACAGTACCTGGGTAAGTGGCAGGTGTCAGAAATCATTGTCTGAAATGTTTCTCCTTTTAAAATGTTCGTTCGTTTATTTTTGAAAGAAGAGAGAGTGGGGGAGAGGCAGAGAAAGAGCGAGAGAGAGAATCACAAGCAGGCTCGGCATTGTCAATGCAGAGTCCAACTTGGGCTCAATCCCATGACGGTGAGATCATGACCTGGGTTGAAACCGAGAGTCAGATGCTCAACTGACTGGGACACCCAAGCCCCCTAGTCTATGAAATATTTCTAAAATATCACGGAATAATTTGTGAATAGCAAACCGGAGCCCTTGTATTATTCCCACATTCAGTTTTCAACGTGCAGATTTACTTGATGCTGTTTATAATACTCTATGTGATATACGTCTAAGATCTAAAAATCACACTCATTGCCTGATATCCTCCCTCAATTTCATGGCTTCCCTTTTGTTTATTGACAAGGGATTTATATTCCCTAGGATTGACAAGTTGTATGTTCCGGTTACTGAGTAAAATAATTAAAACTTAACTTCATGTGTCATCACTTTTGAATTGATATTCAAGTACGCATTGCCCAGGACACCAGACAGTCCTTTACAGGAAACACTTCTTGCATCCATATGGTTCTCTGTCATTTTAGATAATAACAATGTCTTTATAGTGATTATTAGTATAAATTATTTATGTTAGTGACAGGAACATGAGAAATACATTAACCAGCAACTGCCTAAATGGTGCATAGCACAGAACTTATGGGCACTTTTAGTCTTACTTGGATGCCTTTTCTTTCAGCTTGATTGGAGTTTAGTTCCTGTCTTTGGAATTATATCTGTTCATATCAGTGGAGCACAGACCACAGTGCCCAAGTGGCAACGGAACACATTTCTCTCTGGAAGACTCAAGGATGACTGGCTCCATTCTCGGTCATTGGCATCAGTATCATCATGATCATAGCAAATACTTGTTGGATGTTTACTGTGGTTGAGGTGGTTTTTTTTTTTTTTTTTTTTTTTTTTTTTTTTTTTTTTTACAAATGCTATGCTGTTTAGTATCTCAACAACATTGTGAAGTGAATCTGTCTGCAGACCCAATACTACATAATTAGCTTCTGACTTGACCATGAACCAGTTTGTCTCCTCCAAACGATGAGAGACCACACTGCCTCAGTTTCTTGATCTTGAAAATGGGGATAATAATGTATCAACATTACAGGGTTGTTATGAGGATTAAATGAGTTATTACCTGCAAAGTGCATAGAACCACAAGTGCTCTACGGTTATTAGCTGTTAATGGAACTGCTGAACCCAAAAGTAACCTAAATAATGGACATTTTGGCCGGAGAAGAACTTGGCACAATAAGAATACTTTGTGCGTTATTAACCTTGATGGTTTGTGGAATGCATGACACATTGTCTTCTGTCTTCTTGACATTGCTACATTGCCATCTGTGGTTCAGCCTCTGCAGCCCCTGGACTTGAAGCAGCTAAAAAAGGGAATTGAGACTGGTGTTTTTATCTTTTATTTTTATAACTTTTTTAAGCTTATTTTTATTTATTTTGAGAGAGAGAAAGAAAGAGCGTGCGAGTATGCAAGTGGGGGAGGGGCACAGAGAGAGGGAGACAGAGAATCCCAAGCAGGCTCTGGGATGACCAGGGCAGGGCTCGAATTCATGAACCATGAGATCATGACCGAAATCAAGAGCTGGACGCTTAACTGACTTAAGGTGCCCTTAGTCTGGTGATTTTGGTGAGGTGACAAGAAAATTTACATTATTTGCCTCCTGGAATTCAAAAAGCATCTTTATTTAGATCAGTTTAATAATTTGCACAGTTTGTGGGTTCGAGCCCCACACTGGGCTCTGTGCTGACAGCTCGGAGCCTGGAGCCTGCTTCAGATTCTGTGTCTCCCTCTCTCTCTGCCTTTCCCCTTCTCATGCTCTGTCTCTTTCCCTCTCTCTCTCTCTCAAAAATAAATGAACATTAAAAAAATAAAAGTAATAATTTTCTGTAGTACTGAAAGCCATTCTTATTAGTCAGTAGAAGCCAGATTATTCTTTAGTAACAAATTAAGCCTGAAATTGCTGGGGCTTAGCCCAACAAAGATTTATTCCCATTGGATTTTTGCCAGTCAGAGACAGAGACAGAGAAAAAAGACAGAGAAAAAAAGCACATAAACTTTTTATTACCTCAACCCAGAAGTGATGCATGTCACTTTTGTTCACATTTAATTCTCCAGAACTAGAACATGTTCTTACCTAACTATAAAAGGGCCAGGAAATGTAGAGGAGAAAATGGAATATTTAACACTGCCTTCTCTTCCACACACTCCAAATGGCTCCTGAATACTTATTGATTACAGGTCTAAGCATTTGTTGCGAGTGATCCTGTAATTGTTGGTAACGAGAGATTGGTAAAACCACTCCCTGGATGGAGTTCAGGCTATAGGAAGGGTTGGTTTGGGCTGTGACACTCACTCACTGATTGGATCATAAGTGGGTACAGGATGTAGGTGGTAAAGAATAAATGTTGTCAAAAGGAAAGAAGTAGTCTTCGTGTTTTGCTGAGACATTTCTCCATTATCCCTTTGGACTTGGCCAAGAACTAAGGCATTTTTTCCTCTTTGCAAAACATAATTTAAAAGTTCTGGGTGGGGCACCCGGGTGGCTCAGTTGGTTAAGCAGCCGACTTTGGCTCAGGTCATGATCTCGCGGTCCGTGAGTTCGAGCCCCACGTCAGGCTCTGTGCTGACAGCTCAGAGCCTGGAGCCTGTTTCAGATTCTGTGTCTCCCTCTCTCTGACCCTCCCCTGTTCATGCTCTGTCTCTCTCTCTGTCTCAAGATTAAATAAACATTAAAAAAATTAAAAAAAAAAGTTCTGGGTGAATGTGATATCCCAGGATCTATGTATGTATGCATATGTGTGTGTGTGTGTGTGTGTGTGTGTGTGTGTGTGTTCACTTAAGTATTTAAATACCAATCCTGGGGATTCCTGTAATAGGTTCTATTATTATGTTTGTTTTATAGTAAAGATACTAAAGTTCAGAGACAGTAAGCAACTTGTCCAAAATCCAAAATCCACAGCTAGGAAATGTCAAAACTGGAATTTGAACCCCGGTCAGCCTGAGACTAACTTGTGACCTCTTCTTGAAGGCTACGCTGCACCTCCCACACCTGGCATTTCCTCCTCCCTTTTTCTTTCTTTTTTTTTGTAATATCTTTTTTGCTAGAATGTTTTATTTCCCACCCCTCATGCCCAATACCTAGTACCTTACTTTCTTTAGCATAGAAATTCAATAGATCTTTAAAATATTAAAAGAAGAAAAACCCAAGCTAGAATTGAGGCTTAAAAGCAAATTGAAGTTTTGTGTGATGAGCCCCAGACAATATCAGAATGTGAAATTGTGTGATGGAGGATGCTATGTATACTGTGTCTTCTGCATTGAAGAGGCCAATCCTCATACAAAACTCTCTTTTGAAAGGCTGCTTAGGCATAGAGCTGATAGACCCCATCCTGCACCATCACCTCTGTCCAGAGCTGGTCTGACCAAGAGAGGGCGTTTGATGCAAGGATAGCCAGTCTATAGCCTGACCAGAACCCTTTAAATTGTTCCGGTATGAAACTTCGGCCAATGGAAGCTTGATATTTATGCAGAGAGACCATTGGTGATTTGGTAGCAGTTTTATAGTGTGGCTTGATGTCTGAGGAGAAGACAGCACAAAAATCAGATGAGAGTTCAAGGTAGAAACTGTGATGGAGTGGAATCCATCTAAGAGACAATGGACAGAAGTGCACAGTAGTGGTGGCAGGTGGAACCCTTGAGTCTTGTTAAGGGTAGAATCCAAGAAAAAAGATCAGTAAACACTTTCTGCTTAGGGATGGGATAACCCTTTTGCTGAGCTGTGTTGGATTCTGAGAGGTGGTCCACTTCCCATATTCTGTTTTAGTTCTTCCTGTAAAATCTGGTGGCCAGACTTTTCTTGGCTAACATAAGGCTGGTCACTTGGCTGGCATTTCTGTTTGCCTTATGTTCATGTGATGTCACCTCTTCCTGCAGGTGACCACACTGGTTTTTATAAACAAGGTCTAGCACTTTCCTTTCTTTTTCTTTCTTTCTTTCTTTCTTTCTTTCTTTCTTTCTTTCTTTCTTTCTTTCTTTCTCTTTCATAACAATTATCCTCCTCATGCCTGTGAGAACAGATTGGTTTTGAAGTTTAACAACTTACCTTTATGTTTATGTGTTATAAGTCTATTTAGGGAAGGTAGGGATGTGGGTCATATGAATGAAGGTACCAGATTTATGCCCAGGTTATTTCTGAATGGAATAGAAATAATTATTTTGCAAAAAATCAAAAGTAACTCTTTTGTTTATTTCAGCAGTTCAATTGAAGGTTTTTTTTTAAAGGTAAGTGCTACATGGGGCTTAAAGTCACAACCCTGAGATCAAGAGACACATTCTCTGTGAACTGAGCCAGACAGGTGCCCTCTATTTGGGTGTTTCTTAGTGAGCTATCACTCTGTCTTGCTTCTGGTACATTTGTTGTTTTTTTTTTTATGCCTCTGTGGACAAAGAAAATGGTTAGTTACTTTTTCTTTCACTTTTATTTTCCCAGTTGTATCCCTCTTCACCAATTCTACACCTCTCTTCATCTTTTCTTATAATGTACAAAGAATTGCTTTCTACTACTCCAGGAATCTTCCCCACAAATGAAACGTGGACCTAAAAGTGCCAGAGAGTGTCTTTATACATGAATTGGTATTAAATGGAAAGAGATTTTTAGCTTATATTTTAGACATTAAACAACATAGTGGCTTAAAGCTAAAGAAAAAAAAGGGCTTCTTTTTCTTTTTCCCTAACTCTGGTGTGCAGAGCAACCCTTGAATGAAATTGTTTTATTTATATTTTATAGTAGAACTCTACTGTAATACTGGGATAGTGGCCAAGGAACTGAAGGTTCTCAGAAACACAAAGAGATTTACTTACCCCTGCTGGGCAGTATGTGAAGCTCTGAAAAAAATGTGACCTTCAGCTGGATATCACTGGGTTTACATTTTTCTAGTAACTATGTGACCACTGTACTCAAAATTCTTTTGTTAAACTTAGATTTTTAGTAAATCTCACAGAACTATGGGCAATATTTCAACTGCTTATTTATCTACTTATGCCAAAAGAATACTCAAAAATGTCTTTGAAGATTACTCTTAAGTTTCCATCCAAAGCTATAAACAACTTGGGAAATACTTTTGGTGGCCGCTTTGATGTGAGAATCAGAATAAATGCCGATGTTTCAGTTGAACTATAAGTCTAAGACCATGACCTATGGACACATCTTATCTCGTCCCTTTGAGTTTCTATTTTGTACTTATTACAAATATTTCTCAGACTTCTATTTAATATCACATACTGTCAACACAGAAATTGGTTAAGATTTCTATGACAATGGTAGGTATCTTTTAAGATCCTCCTGATTTCAGAAGTGTCAAAATGTGAAAATATTAAGCAATATTTGACTACCCTCCTTGTTGCTTATCAGGGAGAACAATTCCTAACACTATTGCAGCTTTTGCACACAAACTCTGATGATATCTCCCTCCTTTCCACCTACAGATAACTGTGTTCCTCTAATTTTGCCAACTATATGCTTTAAATAGTCTATTTTGAACTATTTTATAGATAGAACTATAACACAGGTGTTCTTTATGTGACTTGCTTTTGATACTCAACAGTGAGATTCATTCATTCCAATGTAGCTGCCATTGTTGTTATAGTATCCCATTTTCCAGGTGATGGACAATTAGGGCTATTTTCAATGTTTTGTTCTTGTAAATGATTTTGCTAAAAACATTTCACAGTTGGTCTTCTAAGGTAAATGTGTGAGGGTTTATATCCAAAAATGGAATTGCTGAGTCTAGATGGTAATCTTAATCTGATTGTCAACAAATGCTGTGTACTTCCTCCCTTCCCTGAATATTCTGGAGGGGACATGAATCCTGTTCTTTTTTTTTATCAGTGGACAGGATTTAATTTTATATTCAGGGACTTGCAGAGGTAAAACAAGGAATACAAGAGGGAGGTGGTGGTACTTCTCAGCCCACAGAATGACTTTCAGCCATAACTGGGGGGAACCAAAGGCAGATAATGGTTGAGGCAGATTGGGTACTCCTCTGTCTCTATTGACATGGGTGTGAGGTAGGGCTCTGTTCTACTAGAAAACTGGGGTGTCAGACTGCAGCACAGTTGATGTCATGGAATCCACTGTGAGGTCTCTACTATGCTATGGAATAGGTAAACTTAAAAAGAGAGCACTTCAAAAAAAATAACATTTCATTCTCAGACTTTATGATTTTATTTATTTATAACTAAGAAGACTAAGGTGGAAACAGCTTGGTTCCTATGCTTTCAGTCCTTCTGATGGGCTTCAAAGTTTCCTGTCTCCTTGGTCTCAGGTGTCATGGTACAAGGGATTTCTGCCATGCTGCTCTCCTCCACAGTCTTAGACATAATGTTCACCTCTGAAGCATGTGAAGCATGGTGGGCTTTGAGGTTCTTTAATAAAGAATCAGTCCTGCTGGGTGTCTTATTTTTAGAAATTGTGGTCACTGTGGTCAAATGGACTCTAATGTTCTTCAACAAAGGGCAGTTTTTCTTGGACTCAGGGAGGACCCTGAGCTAGTCATAGATTGGATCCTGCCCAACTTTTGAGATAACTGCTAGATGCCTCTCTGCCTCAAACACAGTGTTATAAAACAAAATTTAATAGAGTATATTTGAAGATCTATTGGCTTTGTCAAGTGATTCATGAATCTAGCAGCATTTCATCTAGCAAATAGAGAGATGCTCCAATGAGTTGTACAAAATGGAAGGTTTTTATAGGTAGGAAAACGGGCTGAAAACATTATTAGCAAAAGAAAAGAAAGGATTGTTTCAGGCCAGGACATCTTCATTTTGGGGGGAAGGGAACAAAGGGAGTTTTTATTACGCAGATTACATCACTAGTGCTCGTCAGGAAATTTTAGATTGCTGGTTAAAAGGTCACATTTTCCTATGATAAATTGAAACTGTAATTAAATCTTGGTTTGCTGTCATGGGGGCAAATAACTCTGTTTTGAGCTCTCTCTGTTTCTCTCTCTCTTTCTTTCAGAGACAGAGAGAGTAAACTAGAGTGGGGAGAGGGGCAGAGGAAGAAAGAAAGAATTTTAAGCAGGCTCTACTCTCAGTGTAGAGCCCAATGTGAGGCTTGATCCCACAACCCCGGGATCATGACCTGAGCTGAAGTCAGAAGCTTAACTGACTGAGCCACCCAGGCACCCTGGGCTTGTTCTTTTTTAATGCAGTACTGTCCATTTTGTCCCCAGATGAAATGGCCTGAGTATTGGCATAACCCTTTGCTGTTGGTTTTAGGAGGTGAATAACTTTTTTTCCAATAAATGAAAAGACCTCTTGTATCTGAAGGGACACACAGCTTAAGTTAGAAGAGTAACCAGGCCAAGCTTCAGGTGAGCTTTTTTTCATGGTCATGAGTGGATAACTTTACCCACTTCCAGAGAAGCAGCTTGGTTAGCTCTAAGGTCTTCTTAGGCTTGCTGCTTTTGCCCTGGTTGGCCCCACCACTTTAGCATGTTCTTTGCCCAGTGTGGAGCTGGTGAGGACGAAGCTTGACCCTGGGGAGTGTGACACTCAGAGTTAGCATTCCCACGTGGGTGTACACATTGACCACTTCTTTTTTGTTGATCTGGATAAAGTTACTCTGAAATGTTGGTGCCTACTTGAACATAGCATACTCTCTGGCACAATTGTGGCTGCAGTTTCTTCCTGGAGATATTAAGCATGTCCACATGCTATTCAGGATTTTTATCAAGACAGCTCCTAGAGGCTCCACCTTCCCATGCATGGCATCTCATGGCCCTCGGCTCACTGCTGGTGGGTAAACCTTGTCATCCCCAGGTGCCACCCTCCTTTTTTAAATTTTTTAAATTTTTTAGTGTTTATTTACTTTTGACAGAAAGAGAGAGAGACAGAGGTGTGAGTCCGGTAGGGGCAGAAAGAGGGAAATACAGAATCCGAAACAGTCTCCAGGCTCTGAGCTGTCAGCACAGGGCCCTATGCAGGGCTTGAATTCACAGACCATGAGATCATGAGCTGAACTGAAGTCAGACACTTAACCTACTGAGCTCCCCAGCCTCCCCACCATCCTCTTTTTGCCTCAGGGTCCCAGGAGGGAGGGGACACCCACAATGACTAAAAATGGGTGGGGGACCAGGGGCACCAATTACAGAACACTCAACCATGTTTTCCAGGGACTCTCTGGTCACCTGGACCCAGATGGAGCCTTGCCTGGGGCATGAGGCATGGAGTGGCCCGGGGAGTGACCTCACCTTGGAGCCAGACACACCCACTCTCTGCTGCCTCAGCAATTTGATCTCAGGGAAGAGAGAGGTCCCCCGCAGAGGCAGCTGCTTATCTCCCTTCAGAGCCTCCAATCCTGCCTAAACTCAGTGAGGCCTCTTTCATCCTCTCTGGCTCACGGTGACCTATTACCAACACACATCCCTTTGCTCTCGTCCCCACAAAGTTGGCCCTTATGTGCCTTCTACCATTGAGCCTCAGACTGGGTGACACTGCCCTTAGTTGAACGGGGCCAGATACTTCATTTTTAAATGATCCTTTGCCTCTTGCAACTGTGTGAAATAAAAAAAAAAAAAACAAAAAACCGAAAAACATATATAATGAAATCAAACTAAAGATTTTGCTTTCCTCTCAGAAAGAACGGAACTGTTGGTTGGTATATCAACCAACTGCTGATTGGTAATGGATGGTAATAATGGGACATGAATCTAAGGATAGAAGAGTTAATAGTAAGCAGATTTGATGAATGGGCAAGTTTGTCAATATGAAAATATGTTATCTTCTCTCCAGAGGCAGATTCACTGTGACACTCACAAAGCTCAATCTTCAAGACCCTCACTTGGCTAGGGCTCTTCCAAGATCCTGGGAAGATTTGCTAGCAATGTGTTGTGTGATTATACAGGTTTTTTTTTTTAATTTGCAAAAGTTAAATATTTTATTTACAATCAGGGCTGCTGTCTAGTTCCACCATAACTTTCTTACAGTCACACCTACCCTTATGTTGGGTGGCTGTGGACTGGCCAAAGCGTTTTTGGGATCTGACTAATAAGAACTTCAGCGGGGCATAGATTTCAGTGGGTTCAGTGGGATTATTTATGTGATTTGCAGTCAGTTCCATGTATCTATCCGTGTTCAGGTTGTGCTGTGACTTCCAGGAATTCTCTTAGGACATTTTGGGCCAACTTACCTGGGTCATCAGAAATTGCAAGACCAGAAGCTGCATCGTGCTCTGTGATGTTCTACTGTCTCTGGCCATAGGATACCTAGAGGAGAAATAAGGTTTGAAATTGTACAGGGCTGGAAGCTAGTCTAGAAAAATATTCTGATCATCAAATGTATACAATGAAAAGTGGAGGATTTGGTGTTCAGATATGCCTAGGTAAAAGGGAAGTTCACTCTTGTCAGGAATTTACTGTAGAAAATACCTTTTGTTTTTTAACTTCATTTGGTGAGAGACGTGTGAAACAGAATTTACCAGAATTCTTCTTTCTAGGGTACCAATTTGGACTACTACAAATAGTGTGTACCTCTGTGTGTAAAGTTGCATGTTTTATGTCTCTTGGTGCATTGCATTGTGTCTTAAGTTTATCAGTGCATCTTTTCCTAATGAAATCTGGCAGTTCCAGATAAAACCACACTCAGCAGAAAGGCCTGAAGAAGCAAATGTCCCAGTGACAAAACTCCTGGGTGTATTCCTCAGGAAAGTAATGTATTTCTTATAGAACGATTTAATCACATTTTATAGTTCAGTGTAACTTAATGGTGATTTTAAATTCAATTTGAGCTGCTCTCGTGTATGCCTGAATCCAAATTAATTTGTATGTTTTCTGGAATTATTAGCCCTACGAAAATTCAAACATGATGGGAAAATTCAGTGGAAATACAAACCAAAATAAATCTGGCAGAAGCTTCAAGACGCCAAAAACTCTTTTATAACACTACAAAGAAAACAAAATGTCTGATGGTTAAAATCATGAAGATTAAGGAAAAAAATCACAACCCCAAAAATAGATAACAAAAAGGAAAAAGAGACCTTAAATCAGTATTTGCTTTTATACTTAATTTGGTATTTGGGATTTTATATTGTTTCCAATATATTCATTGTTTTAAACTTCCCAAATTATTTGTTTTAAACTTCAACATCTGGGCTTATTCCCGATTCTCTACTCTTTGGAGTAAACTACAGCTGCAGGGGAAAGGACTCTATGAGTTAGCCATGCTTCTCCTCTTGTGTCTAGTGGCCGAGGAAACTTGAGCACACTCCCTCCTGTGTAGATGGAAGGGGCTCTGGCTTGGGATGTGATCTTTGCTGGGGACTGGGGACCAGGGCCCGGGGCTGAAACCTCACTTTCAAGTGATGTGGAGGAGAGCTAGCACTGGCAGTGGAGAACATGAGGACTTGTTTGTCGTGGAGGAGCAGAGCCCCTCTTCTCCACATATTGTCCCAGGCAGAAACCCAGGTCCGCTGGAATAGGAATCTCATTCTCTGCTTAGAAATCTAATTCTCTAGGGGTGTCTGGGTGGCTCAGTCGGTTGAGGATCCGAGACTTTGGCTCAGACCATGAACTCACTGTTCCCGAGTTCGGCCCCGCATCCCAGCTCTGTGCTGACAGCTGACAGCTCAGAGCCTGAAGCCTGCTTCAGATTCTGTGTCTCCCTCTCTCTCTGCCCCTCCCTGCTCACACTCTGTCTCTCTCTGTAGCTCAAAAATGAATAAACATAAAAAATTAAAAAAAAATCTAATTCTCTGCTTCAATTTATTGCAAACATGCAAACACAGGATGATTTTTCTTCTGAATCCAGGGAAATTATGTCTTTTACATTTGGTGCATTATCTAATTCCTTGAAGCATGAAGAAAGATATGTAATAATATTAATGATGGATTCTGTTTTGTGTTGGTTTCTGTGTTAGCATCTCCCTCCTTTCTTCCCTGTCTTCCTCCATTCCTCTCTCCTTTTCTTTCTTCTTACACTCAACAAATCTTTGTCTTATGCTATATATATGTATATATATCACATCACTTGGATGACTAACATTTAAATTGTTGTTATGAATCAATGTTGCATTAAGTATTAACGCTTTTTTTCTGTAGTATACATTTACATAGGTAGGATTGCTGGGTTAAAGGGTGTATATATTAAAATATTAATTTTATAAGCAATATAAGCAAGTATTCTTTAAACTATGTTTTTAATATTCTGGATGTTATCAGTCATTTTAAATCTTGTTAAGTGATGGCAGAAAATGTTATGTTATTGTTATCTGACTTTTAGTGACATTTAATGTCTTTTTTATATATAGTTTTTCATATTTTCTCTTTGCTTATTCATATAATTTATCCATTTAAAAATTAGGTGGGTTGTATTTTTCTTAATAGCATATAGGTTCTTATCCCATTATAATTAATATTATCTTTTGACTTTGTTCAGATTTTTTTCCCTTCAATACTGAAGCTTTTAAATATTTATCTAATCAAATCTGTCAATTTTTTTCTTTTATAGCTAAGCATTTCTTATATTGTTTGGATGGTCATCTACATCACAATATTATAAAACTTTTCTTAATATTTTCTTCTAGTATTTTATTTTACTTTTATATTTGTATATTTAAATATCCTGATGTTGAAGATTATTTGTGGTGTTAGATTTGATTGTTTTCTTCCACACCGATAGCCAATTTTTCCAGCACTGTTTATTGAATAATTTTTTTCCCCAATGAATTGACATGCCACCTTTATCATAAATGAAGGTCTTTCATATACTTGGATTGCTTCCTGATTTTTGAATTTGCTTCACTGATGTTTTTGCCTATTCCTGTGCTCATACCATACTGCAGTTTTGTAGTGAGTTTAATAATATGTAGTTGTAGATTCATAGTAAGTTTTAATAATATGTAAGTAATCCCTGGTCACTAATCTTCATTATCAAAATTTTTTTGACAGACCCCATGCCTTCATTTTTCCATATACATGTTAGACACACCTAGACATACAAGTAAAAAAAAAAAACTATGGAATTTTGTTTATAATTGCACTAAATTTTCTCTGTTGATTTAGGAAGAATTATTGCTTTTATTTTACCTCATGTATTCAGGTTTTACATTCTGTTCTTTGATAAACTATTGTGGTTTTAGAAATATAGGTTATTTTGATTTGGATTATATCGGGTATATTATAATTTTTGTTGCTGTGAATTAAGATTTCCCTCTTTCATTTTTCTATCCTTTTCAGTGCTAACTGGTTTGGTACGGAGTCTCCTGGATTTCTATGTATATAAGCATTTCATTTATAAAAATAATTATATTTTCTTTTTCATTAGATCTTTAAAAATGTTGACTACCAGTCACATAAGACATCTCTATCTAATTCTTGATTCTAGGAGAAATATTCTTAATATTTCACAATGTAAATAATTTTAACGATAGTATCTGATAAAAACTTGCATCTTGCATAGTGTTGCTACTTAATAATTTTTGAGGAATAGCTGAGGAATTAGATTGTTTTCACATCTTTTTACATAACATTTTCTTCCTTCGCTTTTTAATATAATGAATTATTTTGATTGATCAACTAATGTTTACTCATCCGTTCAGTCATAAGGCAAACCCTGCACAGTCATTGTGTATTATTTCTTAAAATACACTGTTTGATTCAATTTGTTATATTTTACTTAACATTTTATATTCAGAAGTGAAATTGACCTATGTTTTTTTTTTTTCTCTTCTCTTCTTTTCTCTCCTTTTCTCTTCTCTTCTCTTCTCTTTTCTCCTTTCCTTTCCTTTCCTTTCCTTTCCTTTCCTTTCCTGTACTTTTATCAAGCTATTGTAAATGAATTGGGAAGCTTTCTGTCCTTCTCTAGGTGCAGGAATAGGTTGAAACACACAGTAATTACTCACTCATTGAAGGTGGGGTAGATGTCGGGAGGGTGATAAAGTAGATTGTCCTGTACATGACTCCAGAGTTCTCCCTGGCCAAGCATCTGGGACTGCATTAGGAGGGGCTGTGTTCAAATTCACCCTCACCAGAGCTGTGGTTCTATGGTTTTCAGGGTCTTTGGGTTCTGGACATCTGGTTTCCCCAGCCTGAACTGCCTGTTTGTTCTTAGGCTTACTCTGTTTGGAATCAAGTACTCTTGTTTGTCCTGAGTCTTAAAACACAGTTCCTACTTTTGCCCTATAAAACAAGGAGATCTAACCACATTATTAGGAACTTGTCTATTTTATTACTTTATTTTAATATGTCAATTCATATCAAATGTATTTATTTTTAAATATTTAAAAACATCAATGTGCTTGATTTATCATTATTCGCTACTTTTATTTTATGATTTTATTTAACAATGTGCATATAAACACATTTGTCAGACATTGTCCAAAATCTCTGCAACTTTGAATTCATTTAATTCTCTTTTTTTTTTTTTTAAATTTTTTTTTTCAACGTTTATTTATTTTTGGGACAGAGAGAGACAGAGCACGAACAGGGGAGGGGCAGAGAGAGAGGGAGACACAGAATCGGAAACAGGCTCCAGGCTCTGAGCCATCAGCCCAGAGCCCGACGCGGGGCTCGAACTCACGGACCGAGAGATCGTGACCTGGTTGAAGTCGGACGCTTAACCGACTGCGCCACCCAGGCGCCCCCATTTAATTCTCTTAATAGCCCTATATTGTAGTTATTATTTTTTCCCACTTTATATATGAGAGAAATGAGGCACAGGGAGATTAAAACTATTGCCCAAGTTACTCAGCAAAAACTGGTACAGCTGCAATTAGATATGCAGGAGCCCAGGGCAGACTGCCCCCAGATGTACTCCAATGGCGTATTTTTATCATTCTGAATTAAAGCTGCTTGGGTAATAGCCATTGTAAGGACACTCAAACTCATCTGTCTCCCCAAAAGCAGGAAACAAATCTCCCATATGAAAAATACCCTCCTTGTACTAAGTAAAAAGACATCCTTATCACCAGAGATAAGGATTTTGGAGAAAGCTGTAGAAATTAACCTTCTCACTTTTTTTTTTTTTTTTTATTAAACTACTGCCTAGGCCCAAATTCTACTTAGAATTCCTTACTAATTAGACCTCCCAAACACCTGTTTTCCTTATCTTGTAAATTCCTCAAAAAAAAAATCATCTTTTTGTCTAAAGTGTGTAAAAACTGCTTGCCTTGGTCATTTCTTTGGGGTCACAATTTTACTATTGGGCCTCCGTGCACGTGTGATAAAACTTTGTGTTTTTTTTTTTTTTTCTCCTGTTAATCTGTCTCATGTAATTGAATTCTTAGTCTAGCTGGAAGACCTTGAACGGTAGAGGCAGAATTCTGCCTCCCCTGCAGAACTCAGCGGTTTGGCTTCAGCGTCTGTAGGTGTATGTCTCCAATCTTATATTATCAAGTTTAACTGTTATTTATATTAATTTCCTTCTTTTATTTCCTTTTGTTTTATTATTTTTCTAGTTTCCTAAATTTAATATTAATGATATTTATAGTCAGTCTCTCATTCTTAAATATAAAAGCATGTGAAGTTATGTATTTTCCTATACTTATGATTCTAGAACTTTCTCATAGGTAATGTTTTTTATTGCTGATTTTTAGTTTTATTGCATAATGTCCAAGAAATGACATTTTTTTTTTTCTTGAGTGAAAAATTTTTCACACATTTTTTTTTTCTTGAGTGAAATAGGGTTGTTCTCTCTGGTCTAGTAAATTATCACATTTTTGCAAATATTTCTAGTAATAAAGGAAGGATGTTTATTGTCTCTTAAAGTGTAAAATACTCTCTTTAAAAAATGTGTATTTTTTAGTCCAACTTTAGGATTACATTATTCAAATTCTGCATATTTTTACATAGTTTTCATTTATATGATCTCAAATACTTAGATATATAAAATTCCTGTCATAGTTTATCAGTGTCCTGTTTTTAATATTCGCTTTGTTTTATGTATTTTGCTTTTATTTTTATTCCATAAATATGCAGTTTTTACATATTGTTCAGAGATTATAATTTTTAAAGCATAAAATACTATTTTGAATTTCACTTTATATTCTTTGGCTCTATATAATTTTTGCATTTACTTGATACACTTTGCCTGTTTCTTTTATGTTCAACCATTTATCTTCTTTTGTTTTTGGTATATTTCTTACCATTACTGAAAATAGTGTTGTTTTATTTTATTTGCAAACATTTTCTTGCCCAGGACTAAGACTCCTAGATGTTTTTTATATTACAGATTATATCTCTCTGTCTCCTGACATCCAAGGTTTCAGTGAGAAGTCTGATTCTTTTTACTTTGAAAGCCAGTTTTTATTTTGGACTGGTCATATCATTTTCTCTTTACTGTTAAATCTAAGACATTTCACAAAGGTATATTTAGATATAGATCTTTTTTTTTCTCTTTAGACTCACCTATTACCTGGAGATTCTCTTATACTCTGAGTTCAAGTTTTTCTTCAATTCAGTAAAATGTACTATTATTTCTTTAATTGGTTGTTACCTCTTTCATAGTATGTTTTCAGAAGTTGTTTTCTTCATGTGTCTCTAAACTTATTTTTTAATAGATTTTATTTTCAGAGCAGTTTTGGGTTCATAGCAAAATTGAGCAGGAGGGACAGAGATTTCCCACATACCCACTGCCTCCCTCACGTGTGTAGCTTCCCTCATTATCAACATCTCCCTTCAGAGCTCTACATTTGTCATAACTGATGAGCCTACATTGACATATCATTATTAGCCAAAGTCCATGGTCTACATTAGAGTTAACTCTCCGTGTTGTACAGTCTATAAGTTTGGAGAAATTTGTAATGACATGTACCCATCATTACAGTATCACACAGAGTATTTTCACCGCCCTAGAAATCTTCTGTGCTCTACCTATTTATCCTTTGCCCCTTTCTAACCTCTGGAAACCACTGATTTTTTTGTTGCTGTGGTTGTCTCCATAATTTGACTCTTCCAGAATGTCACATATTTGGAATCATATAGTATGTAACCTTTTCATATTGGCTTCTCTCACTTCATAATATGCGTTTAAGTTTCCTTCATGTCTTTTCATGGCTTGATAATTAATTTCTTTTTAGTGCTGAATAATATTCTATTCTCTGGTTGTACCAGAGCTTATTTATGTATTGACCTACTAAAAGACATCTTGGCTGCTTCCAATTTTTGGAAACTATGAATATAGTTTTTCCTATAAACATCCATGTGCAGTTTCTTGTGTAGATGCAAGTTTTCAGTTCATTTGTTTAAATACCAAGGCACGTGATTGCTGGATTGTGTGGTAAGAATATGTTTAATCTTCTGATGAACTGTCAAACTGTCTTCCAAAGTGGCTGTACCATTTTGCATTCCTGTCAGCAATGAATGAGAGTTCCTGTTGCTACATATCCTCACAGCATTTGATATTGTCAGTGTTCTGGATTTTGGTCATTATAATAGGTGTATGGTGGTTTCTCTAAATTCTTTATTCATAATTTTATTTAAATTTTTTTCCTTATGTGTGATGAAACAACTTCACTTGATTTTCCAGGACATAAAATTGTTTTGTCACTCCTCTTTCTCTTTCTCTTCCTTCTTCTTCTTCTTTCTTTCTTTCTTTATTTTTTTGGCCAATGTATTTTCTAATTGTAATTTGATAATTCTAATTCTTCCATTGTATTTTAATTTTCAATGATTAGCTTTTTGTTTGCCCGTTTTAGAGTCTCATTGTTTTGATCACATATCCTCTTACTGCAAGCTTCATTAGTGGGTTTTTTCTGTTTCTTCCATTAGCTTTGGCCCAGTGGGGACACATATACAGGTTGGCTTTCCTAATCTTTCTCTTTTGGGTCCCTGAATCCTCTCACCTGGCCTTTTCTCCTATTGCTTTTGGCAGATCTTGTAGTTTTTCGCTCCTGGGAAGGTGAAATGGATGTGGATTAGGGATGGTGAAAAGTAAGACAGATATTTATTTTCCAGTAGTCCCGCCAACCTCAGAAGGACAGACAAGATGGAATCTCTGTATCAAGTCAGGGATGGAAAATCTATATTCTTAGGTTTCTAAGCGTGAGGGGGAAGGAACAATCAGATTGTTACAGTCTTGTTCAGTGCTTATTGAATTAGCTCAAGATGGTCATTTTCCTTTAGCACCGCCGCCCATGCAGAGTCAACCAACCTCTCTTACATTGGCATTTGAGGGAGTTCTTCTTCATTTGCAGAAAGATCCATGCTCTGCTTTCTGGGCTGTCTCAGGGCCTGTGGTCTTTACCTCATACTGAAGCAGGGAAGGAGCAGCTGGTCTTCCTTTCTTCTCCCTGACATTGCTCACAATGGTACATAGTCATTAAAAAAAAAAATCATTTCTTAGGTATATTTGTGACCTTTCCAAGCTCCCCAGGTGAGCCTTACTTTTTTTGGTGATATATAATTAAAAGATAACATTGTGTAAATAACAGGTATATGTGTTGATTTCATACATTTATATATTATAATATGATTAATGCTGCAGTGTTAGCTAACACCTTTATCATGTCATAGTTATCATTTCTCTACTCATGGTGAGAACAATTAAGTTCCAATCTCCAGTATTTTTTAGGTAGAGTTTCCTCAACTGGGAGGGAAAAGGTGACATAAACTTGTAATTAGGCTCCCAAGTTCTCTACCTTTCCCCCTCACCTTAATTTTGAGAAGGGGAATCTGAAGCCCAGAGAAGAATTGTCTAGGATCATAAGACTATAATTAATGCTAGGTATTTAAAAATATACTGAATGAGTAAAGAATTGTAATAGACATAGAAGTACTTATTGATTCAAAGCTTACCATATTGGAATACTCTAAGCATCATTGGAAGACTGAGGATGATGTAAGAGTCACCTTCAACTGCATGAGCAGTTTGTTCAGGATTCACATTTAGTATACTTTTGAACGTTAAAAGGACTACCCATGGTGTAAATCCTCTGAGCTCACATATAATGACATCAAGTTAATGAAACACATTTTCTTAATGAAGAGTGAGGGATATCAAGTTGACTTGAACCACTATGTAGGTGAGTAGCTGTTATAAACTTAAGCAATCAGCATTAAACTTATTAGTGACAATTAGTATGCACAGCTTATTCAGCATATTCAATTAGCACCTTAATGTATTTGGATTATATTAAGTGAGAGGATGATCTTTTAGTATAATTAGTAAGTGAAGTGAGAAAAAAAATTCATCTGAGGCTCTCGTTAGGAGGACCTTGTTAATTTGCTGAAGTAAAGCTTAAATAATTTTTGTGAACTTCTGGATATTTGTTTGATTTGTTCAGTATCAGCTAAGTGAGTAGTATTTAATAGAACTGTTTGCAATGACGGGAATATTATGATGTCCAAGATGGTAGCCACTAGCCACATGTAGCTAATGAACTTTTTTTTCACAATTAAAAAACCCCAGCTTCGTTGAGATATAATTTATATACCAGAAGATTCACCCATTTAAAGTGCATAACTTGATGGTTTTCAGTATACAGATTTGTGCTTCCATCCCCATAATCTAATTTTAGAACAGCCCCATCACTCTACAAAGAAAACTTATACTCATTAGCAGTCCCTTACTGCTCTCTCACACCCCTTCCAAGTGCTGGGCAACTTCTAATATACTTTCTGTCTCTGTAGAGTTGCTTATTCAGGATATTTCATATCAATGGAATTATACAATATGTGGTCTTTTGTGACCGGCTTCTTTCATTTGGCATAATGTTTTTACTGAGCTTTTTAAGTGTGGCTAATGTTGGAATCTAAAATTTTATAATTTAATTTGATTTATTTAAATAGCCGTATGTAGACAGTATAGACCAAGTTGCTCAAATGTTCAGAGATGCCAAATAAGTCACTTCTCAAGTGTGAAGAGGAATATGATTTTTCATGGATAATATTTTACTTGAATAATGTCTTAAAATTTAAAAAAATGTCAAAATTACCCTATGATTTCAGTATTATTTTCATTTTGCAGTTGATGTAATGCAGGCTTTGAAAGATAAGTAACTTGTACAAAGTCACATAATTAATAAGTATATTTTTATTTTTGATTTTATTTATTAATTTCTAGGGGTTTTTACATTATGATCAGAGAATGTTACTTGTATTATTTTAACATTTTGGAATTAATTGTGATTTTTATTGGGGCTGTTGGTCATTTTATGATGGTTTTATGTAAACATAGATCGTAGTTTTTATTTCAGGGAACGGAGTTTGATCTATAGTTAGTCTTACTTTATTATGTCACTTAGATCTTCTATATTATTCCTTAATTTTTTTCTTTCTGCTCTGTCAAAGACTAAGAGAGGTGACTAAAATTCTACTTTTGTGTTTTTCTTTGTAATGCCTATAGTTCTTGTTTTGTGATATATCTTCTGATGCACTGATAGTCTTGACCTTTTAAAATCTTTACTATGAATATCTGCTTTTAACATTATACAGTGACATTTTGTCTTGTTTATGTTTTATGACATGAATTAAAACAAGTTGATATTAAGGTTACAATGGATTCTTTCTTTTTTCCCTCCTTTTTTTTTCTCTCTCTTTTCTCTCCTCCTTTCCCCATCTTCCCTCTCCTACCTCTTTCCCTTCTCTTCCTCTTCCCGCTTCTTTCTTTCTTTTTCTACATTTGCTTTAGATAACTTTGTCCACAGTTTTCTTTCTTTTCTTAAAAATATGAGTTTAATCCATTTATATTTATTGATACGATAGGTATATTTGAAGCTAGTTCTTTGAAATTATTTATACTTTATGCTTTCACTCTTTCAAAAATCATATATAGTCCCTATTCTTCACTTTCATTGTGTAATTCTTTATGAATAGGAAATAATTCCTATATTTAAGAAGATTTGCATTTTTGTTCCAGTAGTTAACTTATAGCTATTATGTTATATATTTTTGTTAATTCTCTAATACTTTAGACGTTATCTTTTACTTCCCTGCTATGAACAATCATAAAACTAGTGTATTTCTCTTTTCTCCACTATATTTTAGTTAATTTCTTCATTCTTAGTACTTTATAATGATAAACGTTTATGCTTTGTTATTTTAGTTGAAGGCTTTAACAACATCTTTTGAATTCTAGTTGTTAAGATGGAGAAATTAATATACCTATTCTAACTTGATTCATTTCCCCTCTGCTCTCAATTTATGTTAGATTATTTGTAAATGTCAAGGTATAAAACACATAATACATTTCACAGAATCAAAGATGCCACCTATTGTGAGAAGCAACATACTTTTGGGTCACATTTTCAATGGTTTGTTAAAACTAATCGATAATTATAAAAACCAAGAAAAAGAGGATTGATGTTTTGAATTAAGTGCTTTGTCATGAGTGTTTGAGACTGAAATATAAATTTGGAACATGGTATTTGAGAACAAAAAGGCAAGATTAGGTTGTAATCAAACTGAAATAGACATCAATCTTCATTGCACGTGCTGAAAGTTGGAAAAAACTACTTGGAAAATGAAACTTTGATGGGATTAAAAAAACGTTTTATTTATTTTTGGGAGAGAGAGTGAGAACTGGGGAGGGACAGAGAGAGAGGAGGACAGAGGATTCAAAGTGGCTCTGTGCTGACAGCAGCAAGTCTAATTATGGGCTTGAACCCACAAACCATGAGATCATGACCGGAGCCAAAGTTGGATGCTCAACCAACTGAGCCACCCAGGTGCCCCTGATGGGATTTGTTAAAGTTCTTTTGTTTCAACATATTTGATTTTCTTTTTTAGTACACAAAATATCTTTTTTTAAAAAATGTTTTTATTTATTTTTGAGACAGAGACAGAGCATGAGCAGGGGAGGGGCAGAGAGAGAGGGAGACACAGAATCTGAAGCAGGCTCCAGGCTCTGAGCTGTCAGCACAGAGCCCGACACTGGACTTGAACTCACATACTATGAGATCATGACCTGAGCTGAAGTCGGATGCCCAACTGACTGAGCCACCCAGGCGCCCCAAGTACACAAAATACCTTTAACACCTAATTTATGATTTGTGCTCTGTTTTTTTTTTTTTTAAGACTGAGTGTTGATTACCAGAAAACTGTGTATTAATTCTTCTAGACAAGCCATATAAAGAGAATTAAACAAACTTTTGGAATACAAAGAGTCACAAAATCTCCAGTAATCATAAGTAATGGATCTGATAACTGAGTTTTTATTCTTTATTTTTGTATGCAGTTAGTATTTCATTAGAAGAATAAGCTTGAGTGGAAATAGAAGCCCAGGTAAACTTCTACAGTTAGAGCAAGAAAGCCCAGAATTGCCATAGTGATTTTTTTTTTTATGCTTCCGTTCTCATAATAACTTTAGGGATATATATCTCTTTTCTTGTTATTTTGATTCATGACTAAGACACATTCTTTTGTTTGTTTGTTTGTTTCAGAGAGAGCTTGTGTGTGCACATGCAAACAGGGGAAGGACAGAGAGAGGGAGAGAGAGAATCCCAAGCAGGTTTTGTACTGTCAGAGCAGAGACCCACAGGGGGCTCCATCTCATAAACTGTGAGATCATGACCTGAGCCAAAATCAAGAGTCAGTTGCTCAACCAACTGACTCACCCAGGTGCCCCAAAGACATTACTCTTGAGTAGCTAAAATAGCTAAATAATAAAGACAGGCTAAATAAAAATAAAATAGCTAAATAAAAATAGCTAAATAATAAAGACAGGCTAAAAGGAGAAAAAAATTATGGAAATAAAATAGATTATCATAGTTTGCAATATATTTTAAGATTGACTGTTTTCATGATTCAATACTTATAATTATCAACATATTTATGATAATATTCTTCAGTTGGGTAGACTGATACATGGATATTTATATGACAGCTAATTTTAATTAATCCAATTTAGGTAAATATGATTCATTGGAAAATATGAAATTATGTCAGAGAAGTATAAAAAATTAAGACATTACATTTACAATTAGAAAAGAATGGGTAAGGGTAGTAAGATAATGGTGTCTCTTGTGATCTTTGCTTATTGCAAAGCTTTATCCCAATATTCTCAAGTTAATACTTGGATCAGACTCCCATGGGACATTTCTTTCAGTGATGATACTGAAGGGTGAAGATCTGCTCAATCTTATGGGATGAATGAGTTAGGTCTGGATTTAAGTTTTAAAATAATGTATCCAGCAAGAATGTGCTGTGTTGATTATTTCGAGCTCAATAGCTAAATATATGTTTTCCAAGCTCCAGATCAAGTTTGGCTGCACCGTTACCCTTGCACAATGAGCTCCCTGAGAGCTGTCCTGCTTATCCTTGTACATCACAGCATTTGTAGGACTGCACCGTTGGGAACTCTGGCTGGCACAGTGAATGTATGCAGGGAATAGTGTTAAAGAAACAGAAAAACCATTCAGGCAGCAGCTTAAATGCTACATACCCAGAGAAGGCTGCTTGTTTTCCAGTCTAAGACCCTCACTATCTTATCTCAGACCATTCTGTTCTTTTCCTTTGTACCAATCTCACAACTTCTGCATTTGCCTGTTGGCCTAATGTCTGCATCTGTAAGCAGACTATCAGCTCCCTGATGATGGGGTGGCTTTGTTTTGTTCAGCTCTGTATCTCAAGCACCTAGCTGGAAAAATAGAAGACCAGGTAAACATCTGCCGAGTGACTGGATGAATGAAAGAAAGCAAACGTATAGATTTTAGAAAGATGTCATAGGTATATAAAGTTAAGAATGCAACAGGGAAGATAAATGAGATTCATTATTTTATTTGCCTTACTGATTCTAATCAGTGGCTTGTTACTATAGTTCTAATATCATTGGAAGATACTGTATTTGAAATTTTTATTTTGTGTGTCGTATCAGATATGTAGATTCAGAATGTATTTAAAAATAATGGCAGCTAAAAGTGCTCATGTGGCAGCAGGTCCGTACTCAGAAGAGTTGACTTTCCCTTGTGCGTCTATACATCATTTTCACTGACTGTGCTGAGGACATATGTGTATGTCCCCATATAACTGTGCAGATGGTTCCAGCCCCACCAGTCTCAGCACCTTCATCTACCCAGTGGATCTGCCAGTGGATCTGCCACTGTGGATCTCACAGTTACACCTACCTACAGGGTAACTGTGAGAATAAAATGAAACTAAGTAATACCACTTTATAAACTGTAAAGCTCAACACAAATTGAAAGGATTATTATAATCGTTAGGACACACAGTCTTACCACTGTAAACATTTATTACTATTTTCCAAAAAATGCATAAACACATTTCTGATTCATAACTTTGTTGATAGGAATATGTGCACAAACATTTATGCACGTGTAGCCACAGGAGACAATTAGATCACAGCTGGATTCAAGTGCATTTTTTATGGAAGAGGAAGTTCTGCTCTTACTTAAATAGAGGGACTGAGGAGATTCCTAGAAGAAAAATTTTGCTTGTGTTGAGCTTTGCTTGGTACCCTGGAATAATGAGAAGGTAATAAAAAACAAATCTCCTGTCCAATTCTTATTGGACACTTTTTTTTGGTATTAAATAGTTTACTAATGCATCCCCAATCTGTTTGTTCCATTATTTATATATTTTTTGAGTCATGTCTTTACTTCTCAGAGTTTTAGGGTTAGTTTGCTGGGAGGTTTATGTGATGGTAATCATTAATCATAGAAACAATTGGGAAGACCAAGCCTACATTGTCATTTTTCCCCAGTTTGGTGCCTTACCCAATTTTTCGATTATTACAGTCTGCCAAAAAAAACCCGTGTGTTTATTAGAAATTGAAAACTATTACCACCCTACTGCACTACAGGGAGACTGATGTTTGATTTACATTTGCTACTTTGTTGCCTTTCAAGAACATATTAAAGCTTCCAGCTTCCATGCTTTTGTATTTTTGCTAATTTTTTTCAGGGGTGTGTGTTTAAACGCCAAAACTGAATTCTGCCTTTTATTTTTCCCACTGAAGACTTTCTGCAAACTTATAGCTAATGTTTTAATTTTGTTCAGCCAATATTTTTTGGGTTCTTCACGTCTAATGGGCAGAGAAGGTAAAATCTCCTAAAGAGTTCTAAGGCATAGTCTTGACATTGGAAAATGTGTGGTCTCAATGGAGGAAGGAAGCATGCACCCGGGAGAGAGGGAACAACAGAAGACCAACACTGCTGTTGGAGGAGTGGTGTGGACAGTACTGGGGGTCCTGGGAGAGGTGTGGACACTCACTTGTCTTTAGCAGATCAGAGAAGGGAGAGTACAAGGTGGCCTAGAGATTTTAGCAATGTCTTTAAGCATGAGTTAGGCTTAAAACTTTGAAATTTACAATTTTCTACATTTGGAAAAGACACTTTTGTTTGGAAGGGCAAGACTCAGGAAGAAGTATAGCCAAGAGACGTTCCAGAAGTGGGGTTCTTGAATGAAAATATTTTTAATTTAGAATTTCATGGTAATATTTAGAGATGTCAAACTACTGAATAGGAGTAAAACCATTTTTTTTCCACTGAGGAGAATTACCGTCATATATAAAATAGATAGAAGTGGAACTAGAACTGGCTTGGGAAAGTGGGTCATGTAAAGACAGCCCAGAAATCCACCCATTCTCCCCCCCACTTGTTGCCCGTGAGTCTCCCCCGAGGAACCCTGTGGCTCAGCAAGATACATTTATACAGACACTGCTCAGAATATTCAAGATGCTAATACACTGAGAAGGCAGAATTATCAATTACTGGCCAGGTCCTTACTGTCAAAGGTAGCATCTGAATCTTTGTAAGTGGCATCATTTATGTTTTTAGGTCACTTTCTAATTTTTATTGTAATATCTCGTGGTGCCTAAAAGTTGTGGAGGAAGGATTTATATGAGGCGAAATTAATATAACCATTCAAACCCTCAGAAAATTGTTTGGAGAGTGACAAAGTAAATAATATACATATGCCTTTAAAAGGTTTTTGGTTCAGAAAGCTTTTGGAGATTAAAACAAGCAAACAAAAAACCCCTCTAGATAGAGGTACTAATTGTCTAACCTGAAATTTGTTTTTTTTCAATATGTGAAATTTATTGTCAAATTGGTTTCCATACAACACCCAGTGCTCATCCCAAAAGGTGCCCTCCTCAATACCCATCACCCATCCCCCATCAACCCTCAGTTTGTTCTCAGCTTTTAATAGTCTCTTATGCTTTGGCTCTCTCCCACTCTAACCTCTTTTTTTTTTTTTTCTTCCCCTCCCCCATGGGTTTCTGTTAAGTTTCTCAGGATCCACATAAGAGTGAAACCATATGGTATCTGTCTTTCTCTGTATGGCTTATTTCACTTAGCATCACACTCTCCAGTTCCATCCACGTTGCTACAAAGGGCCATATTTCATTCTTTCTCATTGCCACGTAGTACTCCATTGTGTATATAAACCACAATTTCTTTATCCATTCATCAGTTGATGGACATTTAGGGTCTTTCCATAATTTGGCTATTGTTGGGAGTGCTGCTATAAACATTGGGGTACAAGTGCCCCTTATGCATCAGTACTCCTGTATCCCTTGGGTAAATTCCTGGCAGTGCTACTGCTGGGTCATAGGGTAGGTCTATTTTTAATTTTTTGAGGAACCTCCACACTGTTTTCCAGAGTGGCTGCACCAGTTTGCATTCCCACCAGTGCAAGAGGGTTCCCGTTTCTCCACATCCTCGCCAGCATCTATAGTCTCCTGATTTGTTCATTTTGGCCACTGACTGGCGTGAGTCTAACCTGAAATTTGCATCTGGTAACTCTATCAATTTGGAAAGTTTCCCCCTTCCACCACCGATCATGGAATCGTACACTTATTCACATCACTTCCTGCTACTCACTTTATATTTCTGTTAGAGCATTTTTAATATTGGGCTAATATTTTATTGTAGTTTGAAGTTCTGTCTGGTGGTTAAGTGCTCAGTTAAACCACAGTAGTCCCAAGGGACCCAAATAACTTACAACGATCTGGTTAAAATGTTGAAATTAGTATCTAATACTTATTGAGATCTTGTCTGGTGCTAGTCCCTGGGCTGTTTTGCGCACACATTGGCTCATTAAATCTTCACGGCAACTTTACACAATATAGCCCCATTTTATTCATGAGAAACTTGAGGCACAAGGAAATTAAGTAACTTAATCAAGGTCGCTCAGCTAGTACATGTCGGGATGGGTTAGATCTAAGTCTGTGAACTTCAACACCTATGATCTTCCAGGAGGCTGGAAGATCTGGTTTTGTGGTATACACTAACCAGTTGATAAGACTGGGTCATTTGTCCTGCTCTTTAAATGTAACCCTTTTGTATACATACATGACATTGAGGTCTGCTTTTTAGATTTTATTATTTTTTTAAAAAAGTTTTTATTTATTTTTGAGAGAGAAAGAGAGTGAGTGCACATGGGCAGGGGAGGGGCAGAGAGAGAGGGGAACAGAGGATCTGAAGCAGGCTTTGTGCTGACATCAGCAAGCCTGATATTTGGCTCCAACTCACGTGTGCAAGATCACGACCTGAGCCAAAGTCAGACGCTTAACCAACTGAGCCACCCAGGTGCCCCCACTGAGGTCTGCTTTTTAACCGAATGTCCCAACACACTGATTGCCAAACAGTGGATATGAAGAAGACTAGAGGAATTATCCAGTTATAGAGGATATATCCTGAGACTTGGGAATATATTTGAATAGTTGCAGTTGAGAAGTCAATTCCATTAAGTTAGAAAAAAATTCTTATATAAAGGTGAAAACATGCCTGGCAAGGCTGATAGCATATTTAGCATATGGTCAGCCTAGTCCAGAGCTGAACCTGTCTGCCTATGTTTTTAGTATTTAGCTTCAGACATCTCTGAAAACATCACAGCCAAAGTTGGCATTTTCAGGGCAGCCATGTTGTAAGTCAGGAAGGACACAAAACTTTCATTATGCAGTCAACCTCCTGTTGGCTTTTAGAATATTTTATAACTTTGCTAATTACAGACATCTGCAAGGCACTCAGGGTCCGGCAATTACACAAAAATTGAGGCAATGTGATAAAACCCTGGTGTTAAAAATTCATTTACCTTTTTAAGTCTTTTTCTCAACTGCGATCTATAATATGCCCCGCAGCAGGTCAGAGAGCCACATGACTGCTACAAATATTTGTGAAGAATTTTGAATGGGAAATGCTTTGCCAGTGACTCCATTTTCACATTTTATCTTACCTTTTGAAATATTTTTAAAACAAAACCCAAAACACAGAGATGAATCCCTTGAAATTTGTTTCTGAGAGTCAGCAAAAGCAATTATTCTTTAAAGGAGCTTCTCTTGAATTCTTTTTTAAAAAAATATTTATTTTTGACAGAGAGACAGAGGGAGAGAATGCATGTGCACGTGATGGGGGGATGGGCAGGGAGAGAGGAGGATAGGGGATCTGAGGTGGGCTCTGGGCTGAAAGTAGAGAGCCCCATGTGGGGCTCGAACTCAGCAACCATGAGATCATGACCTGAATTGAAGCCAGATGCTTAACTGACTGAGCCACCCAGCACTCCTTGAATTCTTTATATTTCCCCATCTTGACCTTAGGAATGTGGAAGGTATAATTTAAAAGTCAGGATATTTTTTTTTTTTTTTACTCCAATATGCACTTCATTGCCATCATAAACATCATCTGCAACATGTTTAGCACATTTGGGACAAAGCTGGACAGAGTGATTTTTTTAATGAGACCAAACAAAGAATGTTTTGAATTAGTTTGACTTCATGAAAGGGCCATGCTGATGAACCTTATTTGCCTCAGAATCTACAAAGAATGTAATATCTCCTTTATGGCTCTCAATGTCATATAAAATGTTGAATCGATATTTTATTGACCTTTCAAAGTTTTCCTATTTTAGGTTACAAAATGCAGGTAGATCTCCATTTTCTGAGAAGGTGACACCAATCTTTTTATATTTCTTCCAGGCTTTGTCTGCAGAGAGGTTAGAATAGCCTTTAACACAGCTTTTTCCGTTGCTGAACCGGAGCCATGTTTCTTCTGTAGTTTCTCACGGAAGATGCAATCAGTCCTGGAGGACTGTGGAGGAGAGTTCACGCCACTTGCTCTTCCTTGAATGGTCTAGACTGTCAGGTTCTATTTGGTAGTTTTCTCTCTTCTAAAACATGTCTTTTATTTTGCCCAGTTGTTTTTATGTACCCACAGCAGCCTTCCCCATTGTTCGTAGCAGTGCCCCTGACTTTTCCCTTTTCCATTTCTGTTCCTCTTCACTCTCTTCCCTTTCCTTCGCTCTGTTAATTTCTCTTCTTAACTCTTCTCAGTCTTTTTACCCTTTGCAGTTCAGGGCTTTGGTGTAACACAATTTGACATTTATAGTTCTCTCTTGGCAATCTGCAACACATCACATCTTCAGTGTTCCTTTTGCCATAGGTTATTCTTAAATATTTCTTATTTTTCTTTTCTTTCTTTCTTTCTTTCTTTCTTTCTTTCTTTTTACAGGCTTTGCATGTACTGAGCTTCAATGGCTCCAGACACAGCTAATGTGAAGGCCAAAACATGGAAGGGCTAAACCTATCATGTGTTTTAAGCTTTTTGAAATTTTCTTTAGCAGGTGAGAATGTTCACAATTCTCAGTATTAATGACCCATGGAAACTGGGGAGCAGGAAAGACATAAATGTCCATGACTTCCACCAGTTTCGTTGGTTTTCCTTGATCACTATGGAATTTTTAAATAGGTTGACTCCATTTTTTTTTTTTTTGCCAGAATTCTCAGGGTTTCTTTTTTTTTTTCTTTTCGAAGGCCTATTTCTGATACATATCAGGTTTGATATATATCAAAGCGATAACTCTTAAATGGAAACCACAATCCTAGGAGGTGAGAGAGCAAAGAACCGGTCTCAGTGTTGCTGCCTTCACTCTGGTCCACCTGGGAGTCTGGAGAACTGAGGACAGAGAGATCTGGGCAGTAGCCTGTCTCCCAGCATGCCTCCATCCTGGGGCTTATGAGGTAAATTCCCACTGTTTTCTATAGATAACCTTATTATGATTTAGTCAGTCATGGAGAACATTTTGCAAATAGTAACATCTTTCTGTCTTAAAATGGATTTTGTTTTTCTGTGCTCTCTTCCACTTGGGGCAAAGCAATGAAATTAAACAAAGAAGAATATCATGGAGGCTCTCTCTCTCTCTCTCTCTCTCTTTCTCTCTCTCTATCTATATATATATATGTATAATGTACATTTTCCCCCATTTTTCGACCAGACCAGGACTATCTGAAAAGAAAAGCCAGGCACATCCATTTAAATTTTATATCAAAGTTTCCCAGGCATGGTCTTGGGACCGCTTGTATCAGAATCACTTTGGAACTTGGTTACAACGTAGATCCTGGGCCAGTTTTCATAAATTCAAGCACCTTCTTTAGGCATGTGGACTGGTGTACAAGTTATATTTTAAAAACTCAATACCTGAAGCTGTTCCTAAATATAGTGAAGTTTAAGAACCCCTGTACTATGGGACCATCAATAGGTCCATCTCAAACAAAATTATCAAGTAGGTGAAACTTAGTCTCCTTTTTCTTAAATGTTTGCTTAACTGTGTCTTTTACCTGTAACTCCAAGCCACTTGCGTTTTTACTTCTCCCTGAAAAATCTCTTGTCAAACCAGGATAGCATTAGTTAACGCTATGTTAAAACAAAATGCAGATTCTGAAAAAAATTGGAAAGAGCTTGTAAAATCTGGAGCAGAGTGAGGACTATGGAACAAAGTGTTTTTCATTTACTAGGATAATCTACTCAAATCATAGGGCTTCAAAGAGGCAAGGGCTGCCATGTGTATATGTATTATCTATTTAAGCTGAAAATTATCAGCTTTAGGAAATTTCACTCCCTTCACTCCCTTAAACAGTTCACTCCCTTCACAGCTATGTCTGAGTTGCTGCATACATTTTTTTCGAGTTTTATTGAGATACAATTAACCTATAACATTGTGCAAATTTAAGATACACAATGTGTTGATTTGATACTCTTTTATATTGCAATAAGATTACTACGGTAGCATTAACTACACTTCCATCGCATCACATGATTACCTTTTTTTAGTGGTGAGAACATTTAAGACTTACTCTCTTAGCACTTTTCAAGTATACAATACAGTATTGTTAACTAAAATGACAACACTATGCCGTAGATTCCCAGAACTTACTCATTTTCTAACTAAAAGTTTGTTCCTTTGACCAACATCTCCCCACTTCCCCCAGCCCCAACCCCTGTTAACCATCATTCTATTCTCTATTTCTATGAATTCAGTCTTTTTAGATTCCACATAAAAATGATATCATATGGGGGCGCCTGGGTGGCTTGGTCGGTTAAGCATCCGACTTCGGCTCAGGTCATGATCTCACGGTCTGTGGGTTCGAGCCCCACGTTGGGCTCTGTGCTGACAGCTCAGAGCCTGGAGCCTGTTTCAGATTCTGTGTGTCTCTCTCTCTCTGCTCCTCCCCTGTTCATGCTCTGTCTCTCTCTGTCCCAAAAATAAATAAACGTTTAAAAAAAAATGATATCATATGGTATTTGTCTTTCTCTGTCTGACTAAGCATAATTTCACCTATCATAATTTCCTCAAGGTCCATACATGTTGTCCCAAATGGCAGGAGTTCCTTTTCCATGGCTGAATAATATTACATTGTATACACACACACACACACACACATACACACACACACACATATATATATATATACACACATATACACACACACACATATATATTGTATATATTGTACATTATGTATATGTATATGTATATTGTATACATTGTATATACAGACACACACATATATATATGTGTGTGTGTGTGTATATGTGTGTATATATATATGTATGTATATATATGTGAGTATATATGTGTACATATGTGTGTGTATATATGTGTACATATGTGTGTGTATATATGTGTACATATGTGTGTGTATATATGTGTACATATGTGTGTGTATATATATACACCATATTGGGTATATACAGCGTGTGTGTGTGTATATATATATGTATGTGGTATATATATGTGTATATGTGGTATATATATGTGTGTATATATTATATACACACACACATACACACACACACCACATTGGGTATATACAGTGCTTGTATGTATATATATATATATATATGTATATATATATGTGTTATATATATGTGTATGTATGTGTGTATAGATATATATACACACACACACACACCATATTGGGTATATACAGTGTGTGTATATATGTATATAAGGTGCATCTTCACCCATCAACAGACAATTTCAATGTCTTTGTTATTGTGGATACTGCGACAATAAAAAACATGAGAGTACAGATATCTTTTTGATATCCTGTTTTCATTTCATTTATATATATGCCTAGAAGTGGGATTTCTGGATCATATGATCGTCCTGTTGTTAATTTTTTGAGAAACCTCCCTCCTGGTTTCCATCATGGCTGTACCGGTTTATATTCTCACCAACGGTGCACAGTGTGTTCCCTTTTCTTTACGTCATTATCAACACTTGTAATCTCTTGTCTTTTTGATGATAGTCATTCTAACAGGGAGTATGTTAAATGAAAAAGCTTCTGCATAGCAAAAGAAACAATCAACAAAATGAAAAAGCAACTTAAAGAGTGGAAGAAAATATTTGCAAGTCATACGTCTGATAAGCGGGTAATATTCAAAATATATAAAGAACTCATGACTCATTAACATAAAAGGCCAAACAATCAAATTAAAAGATGAGCAGAGGAACTGTATAGACATTTTCCAAAGAAGACATACAAATGGCCAACAGGTACATGAAAAGATGTTTAATATCACAAGTTATCAGGGAAATGAAAATCAAAACCACAATGAGATATCATGTTGAATGGTTAGCATAATTTTTTATTAATGCTGTCAGAAATGACAGAGGTCTAAGTAAATAACCAACAGTGTTTTAAAGAGTATGAGTCTAGGGGTGCCTGGGTGGCTCAGTCGGTTAAGCATCCGACTTCGGCTCAGGTCATGATCTCGCGGTCTGTGAGTTTGAGCCCCGTGTCGGGCTCTGTGCTGACAGCTCAGAGCCTGGAGCCTGTTTCGGATTCTGTGTCTCCCTCTCTCTCTGACCCTCCCCCATTCATGCTCTGTCTCTCCCTGTCTCAAAAATAAATAAACGTTTTTTTAAAAAACAAAATAAAGAGTATGAGTCTGCTATAATTGATCGTACAATCAGCATTGCTTCTAAGTTAAACAGTATCAGAATTTTAAAAGGTAAAATTAACTGAAGATGCTCACAACTCCTAAAAACCAATACGTTTTTATTTTTATGTTTTCCCTTCTAGTACTTGTCTACCTTTATATTTATTTTTTAATTTAATAATGTTCTGTCTTTGTATTATTATATTATCATTTAATGTTTTATCATAAACTAGCATATTTTCCAGGCATTACATAGCCTTTAAAATTATTAGTTTTAATAACTACACAAAAGTCCACTGGCTTTTTAAAGTCATTCCCTAATTGTTCAACATTTAGATTGTTGCCATTTTTTAGTTTAGAAGTTTTATGTAATAGAAACCCTCATACTTATAGCTTTTATATCTCAGCAGTGGGACCACTGAGTCATCGGGTGTGAACAGTTTTATTCCTCCTGATAGACGTTGCCAAATGGCTCTCCAAAAGCATTGTACCAGTTTATGTTGCCATTAGTGATAAATGAGTTTGTCTTTAACAATCTAGCATTAATATCCCATTATCTACCTCTCTTGTTTTCTCCTGTAATTGTACGTGATAGATTTTAGATAGATTTTAGATCATGTATATCAGTAACTTTTGAAGAAAATGTGAATAAATCAAAAGAAATGTAGCATGGAAGTTGTTTTCTTTCAAAACATTAATCCACTTTTATACAACAGATTTTACATAGTTCCCCTTGATGTTGAATCCATTCTCAAGTTTTTTCCTCTAAAAAGGGGTTTATCTATAACTTCACCTTTTCCCCCCTGGGTATGGAGCTATGTATGCATATTTTATTATTATTTGCAATTGTTTACTAATATGCAGTTTATTATTTGACAAAAGATAGAATTTACTAAACTCTTCCTTTGTTGAATTTGTTCTAAAAGCATTCATGTCCTGTTTAAGATTCAATAACGCTGCCTTGTATAGTAAAAGATTGACCTTGCATATATGATATTACAGGAAGTGTTACAATTAATCATAAATACTCCAAATAAAAATTGAATTATTGATTCTGAGAAACAGAGAATTCAGGTTCAAATCATTTAAAATTTTCAAGGGGCAGGAAATCCCAATGAAGGAATACATTTCAGTCAACAACAGTCCTCTTTTATCTGGAAAATTTAACTTCGTTTTCTTAACTTGCCACTTTAAGAGGAAATTGGGAGAGAAAAAGGGAGCATCTTTTTTAGCATCCATATCAACCCAAATAAATCTGGAAATCATTGGTGTTACAGATGTCATACCTGGATAATCCTAACATCTAAGTCATTGTGGTCATTTATGTTCTGTAATAAATTACCCCAAAACTTACTAGTAAAAACCAGCCAAGAATTTTATGGGTCAGTAGTTTGGAGAGAACACAATGAGACAGCTTGTTCCAGCTCCGTGATGTCTTGGGTCAGCTGGAAGCCTCGAAGGCTGGAATTTGGTATCATCCAAAGGCTCATTCACTCACTTATTTGGTGGTAGATCAGGGGTTTTGGCTGGTTCAGTCCCCCAGACCTAACAGCCCAAGAGAAAGACATGTGGATGCATATCCTTGTAAAGACCTAGACTTGAAGTTAGACGGTCTTACTTTCACTGTACTGTAGTGGTCAGAGTGGGCACAAGCCCCATCCCCATAGATGAAAGCTCTTGGTGTGAGGACTGCTAAAGTCACTTTGAAAAAGAAATGAGGGCTGGGGCGCGGCAGGGGGGTAATGTTGCAGTCATTTAGGAAAACACAATATGCTGTGCAAATGATATGAAAAATAGATTTGACATATGCTATTTTTTTCTGAGCCTTTAAAAAACTCAGTGTGGAGGAGGTTTTGTATTCTACAGATAACAGTTATAAACTCTCTTAAAAGGGTAAAAAACAACTGTTTGAAGAAGGGAATGACACTGGTTGGCCCTTTGCCTGAGTGCAGAGCCCTGTCAGCATCATACAAGATAACTGACACTCTGGTAGAAATGTGCAGTCTTACTGGCTTGGTAAACCAGAGGATAGGGTTTGGATGACCACAGCAGACTGAAAGTAGAAGGGAATTCAGTCTCAGGAAGAGGAGAGCCAGAGAGCTGAAGATTTACATTCTACATATAAACTCTTTTCAATTCTCTGGCTGACCTCTGAGCTCCATATGTAGGGGTGGATGATAAGCAAACTAGCTAAGGATTTAAAACCAACCAATGAACCAAACAAACACTTTAACACAGATTTCGTCTTCCACTCATCAAAGGGATTTTAGTCCAGCTAAACTGTTTGCTAACACAGACCAATCAAACAGCCAATCAACGAACCAACTAACCATTATTCTTTTGAGGAAAATAACAGAATCCAGTGACTCTAAAGGTCTGGGCCTCATCCCCTGTGAAATGTAGACAAATACCTCTGGAGTAGGGCCAATCCTTCTAGGTAAACTGGTATAAATTCCTTTGTAATGACAAACTCTTAACCCAGGTACCAAGTTTCAGCAAAATTTGTTCAAAAAACTCTGTACAGAATCACAAACATGCCATCTCTACATAGCATAGTTAGGCTATGGGACTCTATTATACAAATTTCTAGAAGAGGTAAAACCAGTCCCTAATAATAATAAAAAAAGACTTAAAACAGTGGCTGCCTCTTGTGGGGGAGGTGGACACTCACTGGCAAGGGGTGCGTGGGGACTGTCTGGGAGCTATCTTGTTCCGTATCTTGACAGAGGTTTATGCTACATTGATGTTTACATTTTTTACAACTCAGTAAGCATCCAATGAAAATTTTTACATTTTGCTGTATATAATTTTATCTCAAAAATGAAACCATAAAATGGTAAACTCTAGTTAACAAAACAAAAGGAGAAATATTCAGAGATGAGCATAATTCAAAAAACATTAAAAAATTAAAATGAATTGTTGGGTGAGGGGTGCATGGGTGGCTCAGTTGGTTAAGCGTCCAGCTTCCACTCGGGTCATGATCTCGCGGTTTGTAAGTTTGAGCCCCGCATCAGGCTCTGTGCTGACAGCTCGGAACCTGGAGCCTGCTTCGGATTCTGTGTCTCCCCCTCTCTCTGCCCTACCCGCCTATGCTCTGTCTCTCTCTGTCTCTCAAAAATAAATAAATGTTAAAAAATTTTTTTTAAAAAAGATGAATTGTTGGCTGGATAAAAATATGAAAAAACAAATATAATAAAGTGAACTGTAGTATCTGAATAGTGAATTTGTGCAGGGCTGGGACTCAGGAGAGGCAAGGGAGGCACACAGCTTGCAAAATTGGAGACACTCACTTTAGACTCGTGCAAGTACATGGCGGGCCACTGCGAGCAAGTGCCTCTTTGAATTTTGCACCCTGTGTGCCTCTCTTCCCTCTTTCTAGTCCCAGCCTACTCCATCCACTATGGTCACACTTAACCTCTTGGTAGCAACTGGACCTAACTTAGGTGATAGTCATGGAGGACAGTGCTCAGATCTTACTGTGGGGAGTGCAGTTAGCCGAAAACCCCTGACTGCAGGGGCTTTTAGGATCTTCTGCTTTGAGTTGAAGTCTTGTGCTTTCAAGGCAACCCTCAACTAATGACTGAACAAAAATACCCACTATATCTGGCCTGTGAGGAACTCCTCTGTGGACAACCATTGGGCTAAATGAGACTTTCACCACAGTCTTGAGTCTTTTCCTGCCATTTTTCCTTTCCTTTTCCCCGTCACCTGTGTTGGACCTGCATCATGGTCTTAAGCCTTTCTCTGCTCACCTTGCCCCAGTTTTCCTTCATCTTTCACAGGTTTTGCTCCCAGCATATATGTACTTCTAAGTCTATCTTGGTGTCTACATCCCAGAGGATGCAACTACCATGTATAATTCCTGCCCAAGTTTGTGTACCTGTTTAGTTCCAGGTATCTGCTTTCTTGCCTATACAGCTCACCCTTTAAAAATAGCCACCAGTCCTCTGCCTTACTTGGACCCTCAGGCAAGGTTCTCCAAACCTGGGTCTGCTGTTTCTGTAGACCAGCTCAAGCACCTGTCTTCCGGCCATTGTCAGTCTGCATGTTCCTCTTGCTTTCTGTATTTGCTACTTCTGAACCCTTTATAGTCCTATTTCCTCCTTTTAACAATTAACAACCTTTTACTAGTTGATTATTTTTGAATGAAAATTTCTGTGTTCTAATTACTGTGTGGCTTCTGGTTTTTGATTGGACATGAGCAGCTATAGAACTGATGTTGAGAATGGTCCTCGTAGAAAAAGCTTTAAAGATGGAATTTTAGAGATTGGCCTGGTCATGTCCTTGGGATCTGGTGCAGTGCTGCACTTTTTATCAGGAGAAAATGGGATGATAGTCCATGACATACGGTAGCATCACGATTAATGAAACCATCCATCATCTGTCATTGTGATGAAGTGCCAATTTGAACCAAATGCCTTGAGAGCCCAAGTGGCTGCTGTACTTGACTGTTAGGGCAGCAGTGGTGACTGCAAGAACTATGGTGTTTTTCATAAGGAAATTGGATCACTTGCAGAAAAAAAACAAGTGATAAGCTAAGGTCCCTCTTTAAATTCTCTGCTTATGTCATGATCTCAGAATCAGAGAAATTTCATGGCTGAAAATCAAACACAAAATTAATTTTAAGCATTGCAGAATTACAACATCAGCTGAACCAAAAGCCTCAACCTTTTCTCATGTGAAATTTACATAATTAACTGTAAAAAATGAGACCCTAAAAACTAAAGTCAGGACATCTGGTTGGAATCGGATGGAAACAGTCTTGAGCTCCCCATGTTACTCTGAGTCTTTCTTGCCAGTGGAAATAGCTTTCCCTCCTGTGTCTAAGGGTATGGGAATTTCTTTGCTGGAAAATCCATGACAAACTCACCTTGGGCACAGGTCTTGCAAGGGGGATGTTCATGCTTTTTCATATCCACCCCTTGTTGCCACTTGACCTATAACTGGGGCCAAATCTCAATATGCTTCAGGAATCAGGTATAGAAGTCAAGAAGAAATAGAATTGCAAAGTTTGCTGATTATAATCCATAACATGGGGAATGTATGTGGAAGTGGATTCTGGGGGTGTTAGACCAAGAAGGACAGAAACGACACTGGAAGGGTGGGACTAAGTACATTGATATAGGTGCAATTGCTGAAATTTTGCATTGACTGTGCTAGCTCATGGAGCTGGAAGTGACTCTAACAATTTCTTTGGTTGGTTGACCAAACTCTAAACTCAGTGGTGGCTTATGTTTACTGATGCTGAGATACCAGTGCTTATATGGCATGATATTAGGAATTAAAATGCCCAGAATTCAATCTCTTTACCCAGGTGATGACAAATACATTAAGGAGGGGGTCACCTGCATCCTTAAAAAAGATCTGGGCTCACTGTCCTTTGTAGCCAAGCATGAATGCAGATAATGTTATCATTGGCATAGATTCCTTGATTTTAATAGAGATGATAGGATCTTAGAGTATCAGAAGTCAAGTGACCAGTTGAGGAAAGACAAGTTGTCACATTTATTAGAAAGGTCAGCAGGGACATAACGATAATCAGAACTTACAGAAAATTGATCACAGTTTTCCTAGGGATGGAGTAGATGGGAAGTCTATGAGAAAATGGCTTAATTATAACAGAAAACCCTTTAGGACTAGTGATTAAATGCTTGAGGAGGGTCATGGCCTTTCCCTAGGTGTCCAGACCTAAGCCTGTTCATAGATCCAGAGCTTCTTAATTGAAGGGAAAGTCAAGTTCTTTTCAGGAAGAATCCTGAAACATTGCCATAAGTATAAACTATGAATCTATCTTCAAGCTTGCATACATTTACTAGAGTGACTCTGCATTAGGAAAAAATTCTCAGACCTTTGGGAATTGCTAAACACTGTCTCTAAATTGTTGCTAATTCCTGGTGACCCCAGTGTAGTTGTGACCAGATGACACAAGGAGCCAACCCAGGTGTGACCCACAGCATAACCAGCTAGTTCATAGGCCCACTTTGTTACCATTTCACTAATTTCTGAATTGGATTGGAAATACTTGGCACTTGGAAGAATCCCCGCATTGGCCTGTGACCCATGGGTTAAGGGCCATTATGGTAGGAAGGGCTAACAGAAACTTCTGAACATTTCTGCTTCTCACCACAGTAGTAAACCAGAAGCAATACCGCATCTCTGGGAGGATTTTCACATATTAGTGATACCATCAAAGGCAAAAAGTGAGGGGGGTGGGTAACACCTATCACATTCTTTTTTAACTTGCTTATTTGGCCTATGTAGGAGTTGGATAGATTTTGGAGAACGACTGTGGATTATTGTAAATTTTATCAGATGGAGACAGCAGTTGTTGTTCAAGATAGAGCATCTTTACTGAAGAAAATTAGCATGGCCTCTGGCACTGGATATGCAGTTATTGACCTGGTCAGTGTTCTTTTCTTCATATTGTAAGGATCACCAAAGGTATTTGCTTTAACCTGAGCTAGTATTACACCTTCACTGCTTTGCCTGTCAGCCTACCTGCTCTCTGCTGCAATATAGCCTTCAGAGATCATTATTGCTTTGCAATTGGACCAAATGTCACTGGGGTCACTACATTGAGGACATCATGCTGTTCGGATATAATGCAACACGTGGTCAAGTACCTTCTTTTCCTCCCGCTGCCCTTCACCCGTTTTGCCATCCTCCTACCCTCTTCTCCTCTGGCAGCTATCAGTTTGTTCTCTGTATTTATAGGTCTGATTCTGCCTTAAAAAATTTTTTTTAAGTTGTTTATTTATTTTGAGAGAGAGCGAGACCGCGTGCAAGCAGGGGAGCGGCAGAGAGAGAGGGAGAGAGAGGACCCCAAGCAGGTTCCCTGCTGTCAGCACAGTGTTCGCGCAGAGCCCCAGGCGGGGCTCCACCTCACGAATCGTGAGATCGTGGCCTGAGCCAAGATCAAGAGTCAGATGCTTAACTGACTGAACCACCCAGGTACCCCCGAGACTGCCTTTTTATAAAAATTTGAGTATAGTCGACACAAGATGTTACATTAGTTTCAGGTGTAGAGCATGGTGGTGGGACAAGTATATGCATTATGCTGTGTTCGCCACGAGTGTAACTACCATCTGTCACCCACATCACGATTGTGATATCATTGGCTCTGTTCCTTATGCTGTGCCTTTTATCCCCGTGACTTACTCATTCCATAACCGGGAGTATGTATCTCCCACTCCCCTTCACCCGTTTTGCCTAATCTTCTACCTCTTCCCCTCTGGCAACCATCGGTTTCTTCTCTGTATATAGAGGTCTGATTCTGCTTTTTGTTTGTTTATTCAATTCATTTGTTCTTTTGTTCTTGTTTTTTTTTTTGATTCCACTTATGAGTGAAATCATATGGAATTAAAAAAATTTTTTTATGTTTATTTTTTTTTTGAGAGACAGAGAGAGAGAGAGAGGCAGATAGAGAGGGAGACACAGAATCTGAAGCAGGCTGCAGACTCCAGGCTGTTAGCACTGAGCCCTACCCGGGGCTTGAACTCCCGAACTGTGAGATCATGATCTGCTCAACCGAGCCACCCAGGTGCCCCTGTTTTTCTCAGGCTGAATTATTTCACTTAGCATAATCCCTGCTAGGTCTATCCATGTTGTCACAAATGACATGATCCCAGTCTTTTTTTAGGGCTGTGTAATATAACACACTCTCTTTCCCTCAACTACCACATCCGCGTGCTCTGGTGTGAGGACTACACCCCTGCACCAGCTCTGCCGCCCCTCAGCCCTCCAGCACCAGCACCAGCACAGGACAAAGATCATCGGGGATTCCTAGGCTGCAGACTAAGGCCACCCACCCCTCCTCCCCCCATGACCTCCCAGAGGGTCAGTGTCCGCACTACCCAGACTCTTTCCTCCTTAGCGTGTTTGTTAATAAAGTACTTTTTATGCCTTAGAAAGACATGTGTCAACCAGGAGCAGAGAGATAAAATCCTACCATCTTTCAGAAGACTGTTGTCTTAGTGAAGTTTCTGGAAATCCAACGCTCAGGAACACATTGCGATATCTTCTTCAAGTTGGAAGGCAAGTTGCTGCTGTCTCCTGCACCATCTATAAAGAAAAGAAAAAGGCATATTTGATAGGCCTCTTTCTAAGTTAAAATTTTAGATTTATAGAAGACATGAGCAGATAGTACAGAAAATTCCCAGATACTCCTTGACACTCCACCCTCCATATCTAATGTTCTTTAATTGGGATTTGTTTGATGTTTTCTTCGTGATTAGACTGGGGTTATGGGTTTTGGGGTGGAAGACCACTGAGGCAAAATGCCATTCTCATCACATCACATCAGGGGTATACACCACCAACATGACTCATCACTGTTAATGTTAACCTTGATCGCAGGCTGAGGTGGTGTCAGATTTCTCCACTGGAAAGTTCCTCCTTCTCGCCTTTGTTTCCCACACTGTCCACAGCCCACACTTAATGAGTAGGGAGTTATGCTACCTCTCTTTGAGGTTGAAATATCTACATAAATTATTCGGAATTCTTTTGCCTAAGAGTTTGTTAATTCTCCCCCATTCATTTTTAAATTTGTTTATTAATTACACTATGGGCTGACTGATCTTATCTTATATTTGGGGTTATATTAGGTTATAGTCCAATTCTATTTTATTTATTTTGATGCTCAGATTGTTGCAGCTTTGGCCACTGGAAGTTGTTTCTCTGGTTCCGGAGTTCCCTTGGCATGCTATGTCATGTCATTGTGGGGTGGTTTTTGTTTTTTGTTTTTATTTTTTTAGTATGTCCTTACATTCTGGCATTGCAAGATGCTCCAGATTCGTTTTGTGTTTAATTTTACTTAAAGAAGTATGTTTGACAATGTGCCTGCCCAACATCTATTAATATTTCAGTTAAAAAAGCATTTGCTACACGCTGGGTGTAATATCATCTATTTTTGTCAAATAAGCAGGTAACAATCATCCTCTTGGTTATCACTTATATGCGTCTGCTCCTTTGCTTTTTACAAAGCTTCTCCATTCCCATGTATATTAGCTCATTTTTTAATGTCACAAACATTTTCTGTGACATGTATGGCAGGAGTTATGATTTCTGGTTCATGGATAATGAATCTTATCTTGACTTTTAACAGTTTTTTTTTTTAACGGAGAAATTAAACTCTAGTTTGTTGTCACGAGTACAGCCTCTGCGAAATAGATGCAGTCATTTGTTCAGATTCTTTCTTAAGCAATTCTACAGGGTTTTCCTGATTATGGCAACACGTGACCACAATGGATTTATGTTTTGTTCTTTTACAGACTGATTTTTCACTCCCTTTCCCATTTCAAGTCATGAAAATAATAGACAATTTCAGTTACATAAAGTCTTGGCATATTTCAACTCACTCCAGAATGTAATAATGTAAATTGAGGAAAACTCTACGGAATATATTGCAAGTGCTCCACATCCCTTCTTAAGCATAATATTTTCCAGGAAGTGAAATAAAATCCCCATATCACACTATGTAAAATATTTGATGTAAATTAAGAACGTTAATAAAATTGTGAGTTACGGCATCAAACATGCTTTGACACAACTGCATGGAGACTTTAAAGACTTTAGTAGAGTCCTGGTCTTACAAAACATTGCTTTATGGTGAACTAATGATGTTGCAATGATCTCCTGTCAAATGTCTTATGTGGTAAGGTGTAAACTAAGCTTGTTTTAATTTTATTATCTTTTTTTTTGGGGGGGGGGATATAGACCCCATTGCTTAATGCATAGCTCATATATTTTTATAGGATTATGTTTGACGGGCTTTGAAATTATAGATCACGATCTTTCCTTTAATTAGAGAGAAAGCCTCCATTTATCTCCGCGATACTCAAGTATTTGCTTGTGAACATCAAGGGAGAGCACTGAAGAGTGAGTTTTGCTACAGTGACCTGCAAAATTAATAGCTTCAGAGAATCTTTCGGGAATACTCTGGGAAGAGTGCACAGCTCCACTCCATCGGCCTCAGCTGAGCTGAGCTGTCCCACTGAGCTGTGGATAACAGATGACCACATTTAGACATTTTAACTGAACTGCTTTTGGCTTTCTTCAGGTTTTGTGAGGAAACGGCCTTAACAATTCTCAGAAGTAAAAACTATGTTGTCAAGATGTTGTCAAAATGCTGGAATTGAGTTTTAGCCCCCAGTGGAAATACGTTTAAACTACATTTAAGGTTGGTTGTTTTATCACCAACCTTAGGTTCTTTTGGAGTCTGTTGTGTTTTGGAGACCCCATTCATTTTCCCGTTCATTAGTGACCTGATCTGAGGGGAATGGCACCTGTATGAAACTCCACTGCTCCATTCCCGCTGCCCATTGTGATGGCAGGGAGCTGTGCGAGGTGATTCTTCACAGCCACATGAGTTTTGGAACAAAGCTGACACTTTATGCTGCAAACAATATTCTACTGGATCCACGACACGTTTGTATGGCATGTAGGAGCTGACAAACCTGGGGCGGACAGTTATCCTATAGCTTGTCACCTGTCAATAAATTGCCCAGGTCACCGTGTTGATCAACGTGGACTACAAATCCTACCCTGTTTTTCACCTATCACATTCATGGTTTGTCCAAGAAATTATCTGACATTTTCCCAGGTTCTTATGTACATCTTACAATTGTTAAGTAATACTTGGCAACGGCATTTAAGGTCAGGAGTTTCAGGGGATTAATCAGTTTGTGAAGGTAGCATCTAATCTATTTAAGGGTTTTAATTCATCGGAATTTATTGATCTCCAACTATGTATGATATACTTTGCATGAGGGGGAAGATATGAATAGTTTCTGTTTTTAAGGGGCCCAGAGCCTTGTCATAAAAAATTATTAAGTAATAAGTCAAAGGAGATTAATGGTATAATAATAACCAAAGTATATTTATCAAGAGAGTATTTCCAACTGGGAGTCAAACTGGATTCATGGAGGAGAGAAAGTGCTATTTATATGGTGCCAAATTTACATAGTTCTCATAAAAATGGTATGATACTGGTATGATCCCCATTTTAACGAGAAAGAAAATAAGGCTCAGGGAAGCCAGGTACTTGCCTAACGTCATAGAAGGATAATATCATAGTGGGGGTCATCTTTGACTCTCAAACCTCTCCTTTTTTTTCAATTAACCATTATCAAGCTCCAAAAGTAGAGGTGCCAAACCAATCTATAAGATTGTTAGTATTATATCCTGGTTTACATATGAGAAAATGGTGGCTCAGAATGTATAAGTGGCCTGGTTTGTATTAAATAGACAACAAGTGGTGGATCCCGGATTTGTACTTAGGTCTTTTTTTTAATATTTTTTTTATTATTATGGATACTTTTTTCCTTTTTAAAAATTGTACTATGGACATTTAACGTGAGATATACCCTCTTAACAAACATTTGAAGGGCACAATACAGTATTGTTAAGTATAGGCACAGTGTTGTACAGATCTCTAGAACTAATTCATCTTGCATAGATGAAATTTATACCTATTGAGTGAGGTAATTCCTGATTCCCACCTCCTCTTTTCCCTCATAATCCCCAATCCCCAATTTGAATGGTGATAGTCCAATTATTTTATTACATCCTTATATGCTACCTGGAATACTTCTGTAGAAAGAATTTTTTTTTCTCATCAACGTTTTGAATACCTGAGGTACAGTTTTTACTGGAAACATAAGTTATCTGTAAAATTCCCTTTATTTACTAGTGTTTATAAAATTTTTTTTTTCAACGTTTATTTATTTTTGGGACAGAGAGAGACAGAGCATGAACGGGGGAGGGGCAGAGAGAGAGGGAGACACAGAATTGGAAACAGGCTCCAGGCTCCGAGCCATCAGCCCAGAGCCCGACGCGGGGCTCGAACTCACGGACCGCGAGATCGTGACCTGGCTGAAGTCGGTCGCTTAACCGACTGCGCCACCCAGGCGCCCCTATTTACTAGTGTTTAGAATAATGAGCTGGTTTTCCCAGCATCCTCCAAAGGTGATCACTTTTTTTTTCAATTTTTTTATGTAAGTAAAATCATGCAGTATTTGTCCTTCTGTGACTGGTTTATTTCACTTAGCATAATGTCCTCCAGGTTCATTTATATTGTTGCATATAGTAGGATGTCTTTTTTTTTTAAAGTTGAATAATGTTCCATTGTATGTATATACCACATTTTATGTATCCATTCATCTACCACTGGCCATTTAGGTTATTTCCATGTTTTTGCTCTTGAATAATGCTACAATGGATGTACAGTGCACATATGTCTTTGAGATCCCGATTTCAATTCTCTTGGAAAGATACCCAGAAGTCAGATTGCTGGATATGGTAATTCCATTTTTAATTTTGGGGGGAACTTCATGATGCTTTCCATAACAGCTGCATCATATTACATTCCCACCAGTAGTGTATTGTGGACAATTTTGAACACACATTGTGGCGAGAAAAGAACGGGGCATCTGCCTGTACCCGTTATTCAGACTTAACATAGTTACACTTGTTCACAGTCATACTTGCATTCATTTGCACACCATTAGTGTCTCTGCCCCCAGAATTCTTTTGAAACAAGTTCCCAGACGTATTTCCTCCGTAAATATTTGAGTATGTGCCTCTAACAAAAAATAACTTCTGCTAAAGAGTGCAGTCATAGTGCCATGTTCATACATAAAAAAATTCTGGTAATGTCTTCACATCATCAAATATCCAGTTGGTATTTCCTCATACACAGTTTTATTTGTTTGTTTGTCTAAAGATTTTATATTACTGATTTGTTTGCACTGGTATCCAACAGGCTGCACACTGCACTCTGTTGGGAGGTCTCTTACAGATTTTTTATTTCATAGGTTACTTAACTTTTATTTTTCAAATTTTTTAGTTGAAATTGGTTTGTTGAAGAAACTGAGTACTTTGTCTTGTGAACTTTCCTACATTCTGTATATTGCTGATTGCATTCTCACTTAAAAACCAAAAGCCAAAAAACAACCCCACCCCCCAAATCTGTTTCTCCATTCCCCATAGTCTCCTGTCCTGTGGGTTAGATCAAAAGGCTTGGTCGTATTTAGGTTATATTTTTTGGCAAGACTATTTCTTAAGTGGTGCTGTGAATTGTCATCAAGAGATGTGTAATGTCCAGCTGTCTTCTGCTGTGATGTTAACTGCCATTAAGAATCATTCCCCAGCTTCAGAGTGTACTTAGGTGTTTGCAAAATAGTGACATTCCAATTATTTTATTACATCCTTACATGCTAGCTGGAATACTTCTGTAGAAGGAATTTTTTTTCTCATCAACATTTTGAATACCCTGAGGTACAGTTTTTACTGTAATAAGGTTATTTATTTATTTACTGTAAATAAAGTTTTACTTTATCTATCTACCTATTTATTTATTTATTTATTATTTATTTATTTATTTATTTTAATGGCCATTTGACCTCGATGCTGATAGTTTGGGAATATCCAGAATGATTATTGGTGTCTAATTCTGACTGAAAATGGGTAAGGTAAAAAATCATACATGTAAAAATATTTAATAGGCCAATAATATTTACTAGTATTTAGAATAATGAGCTGGTTTTCCCAGCATCCTCCAAAGGTGATCAATTTTTTTTTTCAAAGTGATCATTGCAAATTCCTGGATTTTAACATATTTGATTCATTATATCCTCTGATGTTATTACTCTTGTTGATGCTGTAAATGACTCATCTTTGAACAGTGGGAGCTGCTTCAAGATGGCTCATGAATCCTTCTGACAATATTCAGATACTGATAACTTCTTTGCTTTATGGAATAGGAAAGTATTCGGATTCATTTTATAAACTTCCTGCTCTGGAATTTTATATCTGATTTATGTTTTCTCTTATCACATGTGATAATTTCATGTAATTATAGTGTAATATCCCATTGTGTGTATGTCCAGACACCTACACAGACATATCCTCCCTTTCCTAGATAAATGGTAATACGGTGTATATGTACATATTGCTTCTACAACTTGCTGTTTTCATTTAATGGTGTATACTGAGGATCACACATGAGAAAGTAATAATTTTTTTTATAGTTGTATAGCGTTCCATTGTAAGTATATCAGAATTAATCTAATTCATCTGTTTTGATGAAAATTTAAGTTGTTTCTGGATTTTTACCATTTTAAAATTTACAATAAATGTCTATGTATGTATATCTTTTCACATTTTATTGTTTTATCTTTCATATAGATTCCTAGAGAAGAGGTAAACATACATAATAGGCAATTTTGCTAAATAGTGTCAAATTGGTCTCCATAACATTTGTAACATTTTGCATTCTTTTTAATAATGCAGATGTATTTATTTCCCCTTATGCTTTCCAACTAAGTATGTGGTCAAGCTTTTGTTTTTCTGTCAATTTGATAAATAAGATAAATATATCTGTGTGATACTAATTTGTATTTCTCTGTGAGCTAGTCTCTTAATTATGAGCCTCATGTACTTGAGAGTCCCAAACATGTGAGGACAATTTGTATTTTCTTTTTTTTTAAGTTTATTTTATTTATTTTGGGAGGGAGGGTGTGCATGCACATGCATGTGCACAAAAGAGGGAGGGATAGAAAGAGAGAATCCCGAGCAGGCTCAAAGCTGTCAGCATGCAACCCGACGTAGGGCTCGATCTCACACTTCGCGAGATCATGGCCTGAGTGAGACTGAGTCGGTTGCTTAACAGATCGAACCAACCAAGTGTCCCTGTATTTTCTTTTCTACAAACTGTTCATATCTCTAGACTGTTTTTTTAATAGCATTGTTGATCTTTTAATTTTGCTAATGAAATTGTACTTGCCATGCATTTTTAACCTTTATGTAGTCAGATTTATTAATTATTATTATTTTTATTGCTTTAAGATTTTGAGTCAGAGTTTTCTTCACTTCTGGGTTATAGAGAAATTCACGAATGTTTGTACTTGTGTAGTTTCATATTTTACACTTAAATTTCTTGGGGTTTTCTTTGGAATTTTCACTAGTTTGGGGTGTAAGAAAAAAATCCCATGTTGATTTTTTCCTATTACTGTCCAGTTATTTTTGTACCACTTATTAAAATGCCCATGTTTCCCACTTGATTCGTGATTTCACTTTCATTGAATACTACAATTAATCATGTGTACTTCTGGGTTCTTTTTGTTGTTGTTGTTGTTCTAACTGGCTAGTCATATGTCAACACCACATTGGTTTAATTATAGAGGCCTTAGGATAAGTTTATATCTGGTTGGGCTAGTAACTCCCTTTCCCCGCTACTAGTCTTCAAGTAAATCCAGGTCTTTAAACACTGAATTCAAGGTTTTTTCACTAGATTCTACTTCCTTTAGCAAGACGTCACAGAAACAGAATGTTCAGACTCTTCTAAAAAGGCAAATAGGAAAGTAAAATTGTGAATGAATTTAATGGCAAAGCAGAGTCAAATATAATTTCATTTTTAGTTCTGGTTTTAATTAAAAGAATAAGAACAACCAAGAATAATGAATCCATTTAGCCTTTTATTCCCCTTCTATAGGTCCCCCTAGAGAAGTGATGTATTATCCTAATTTAGCAATCAACATTTCCATCATATGGATCACTTAATTATCTCTGATAGAGCACAGAGAGATACTTTGTGTTTGAAATTACTTGAACACGCTTCTAATACCTGGAGGTAAAGTCCTGGATGTTTCTGCGTAAGATCCAAGATGTGGTGACATGATTGCTATACTGGAATGTATTACGGTGTGTGTGTGTGTGTGTGTGTGTGTGTGTCCACACTCTTCACTTGAATAAAGTGGGGTTTAATATTCATATTGCCAGTCTCAAAAATCCAGTGATATTTCTTAACATGGTAATGTGAGGGGAGAAAACAATAATTATAATGTGTGTAGATTCTAAAGCCTGACAGTTTTAACTGTAAAAAATTTTGCTAAGGGAACTATTTGAGCAAATTATTGGGTTTTCAGATTGAGATTTACTGTCATAGGTGATCTTGTTTTCAAAAGCTTAATTGTACTTCAGTAAAATATCTGTCTTATATAACTATTTTTGTAATAAGTGGGAGGAAGCATCCGTGTAGTTTAAAAAATTACTGATGACTAGAATACTTGATGAGAAAAAAATAACATGTCTCCTATTATTTTGGAATTTAATGTTAAAACACAGGAAGGTGTCATAATTTTGGCATTTACCAAAGTATGATCCTAAAAACTGATTATTTTTTAAAGTATATTTATTTATTTTGAGAGAGACAGAGACATCATGAGTTGGGGAGGAGCAGAGAGAGAGAGGGAAAGAGAGAATCCCAAGCAGACTCTACGCTGCCAGGGCAGAGCCCAGTGTGGGGCTCGAACTCAAGAAATTGCGAGATCATGCCCTGAACTGAAACCAAGAGTCAGGCGCTTCACTGACTGAGCCACCCAGCCGCACCCCCGCACCCCCGCCACCTCCCTTATTTTATTTTTTAAAAGTAAGCTCCATGCCCCAACTGGGGCTTGAAATCATAACCCTGAGGTCAAAGGTTGCATGCCCTACCAAGTGAGCCAGCCAGGTGCCTCTAAAAACTGATTATTAAGTGCCCTTACCACTTGCCAAGCCCTGCATAGGTCACTATGGATATATTGCAAAGTAAGCTAGGGAGACAGAAAGATACGGGTAACAAACGAGTACAATGTGGTGATGCTGTGGAAGGGCAGCATAGACGGAGGCTAACTGTGCTTGGTATACAAGGAGGATCTCAAAGTAGAGTGAATGACTCAAAACTTCTAAAGCATTTACTTTTGAAATCCCTTGCACTTGAGAGGCATTTGGTGCAGTTCTAGGGTGATTTTGATTTTATTATTTTTTTAAGTTTATTTATCTATTTTAAAAGAGAGACCGAGAGAGCAAGCAGGGAAGGGGCAGGGAGAAAGAGAATCCCGAGCAGCTTCAGAGTGGAGCCCAAGGTGAGGCTCCAACCCATGAACCGTGAGATTATGACCTGAGCTGAAACCAAGCGTTGGATGCGCAACCGAATGAGCCATCTGGGTGCCCGATGAATATTTTTTTTTAAATCGTGAGATTATTTCCTTTTCTCTTAAAGTGACACTCATATCTTTTTTTTAAACCAATTATTGTAACCCCCACAGGTGATACTTTTTCTTTCAAAAGGAACTCATCTACCTCTGCCTAATCTTCTCCCTTTCCTCTCTTTCTTATTTCAGTTAACAAAGTCACTGTTTATGACATGGTTTAAACAAGACATCTCAGCTAATCCCCCTCTGCCTCCTGTATTCAAAGGTCTTGAAATCTTGCTAATTTTCTCTGAAATGTTTGTTCGGTATGTCCTCCAGTGGCTACTGTTTTAGACTTTTATCTTCCATCTGTATTATTACAATCCATTGAACTGTTCACCCTATTTTCATTATCTTCAAAATTATCAATTCAAATTTCAGTTAGGGTCAAATCATTCCACAGCCTTAACTCTTTTGCTCCTGTTGTGGTAATGTCCTTCAAAACCTGGCGATCTCCAGCCACTTCACTATACTTCATGATGACTTCCACCCACCTTGCTACATTTCCAATCTTAGCACTATGTTCTGCTTACCCTGCATGACTTTGCTTTTCACTAAACGCGCTGTGTATATTCATGTCCTCATGACTTTTAAACATTCTCTATGCCTCAAATACCACTTTCTCATGATTCTGCCCCTTAAATTGTTCTCCTGTGGGTCAAACTGAAAGATTTTTTGTATTATTCTTCCTGACTGACCCTCCATCCTTACAATAAGTTAGAATATAAATCTTTATATACTCATAGTACTCTGTATATATACATACCACATTTGTTATACTGGATAATGACTTATAGCTTATAGATCTAGCTTCTTGTGAAGACTGAAGTCTTTGAAAAGAAAGACTATGGCACACACACACACACACACACACGCACGTGCACATTTAAATGTATAGATATATTATTGTTCCCTGGCACTTTGTACTTAGCCAAGTACTTAGCACATAGTAAGGGCTTAATTGAATGTTTTAAGATTAACCTTAATCTTGTTGGCTACAGGAAAATATGTTAAGCAAGGGCCACTTTTATTCATGATTCTACTTGGGTGAAGTTCTAATGAGAATTTAATGAAGAGACTATTCACAAAGTATAGATAAACCAGTGAGGAGTGTTCTGAACCCAAGTACTAGTAAGAGATGAAGCGAACACCACTGTGGGTCTGAAGGAACAACGGGAAGAAACAGGGTTGTTAGCAGAGTCTAGCGAGAGCTGGAGATGTGGAAGGGCCTTGGGTGATGGGTGCAGAGGAATGTGACCCTTGCTAGAACAATGGCCCCAACGCAGGGTGGCAGTGAAGGAAGATCTTCCTGACCTGTCTTCTCACTCTCAGACTTCCAGTTGATGCCTCATATTGGCTGGATCCAACCAGAAGCCAGAGGCAGGAGAGCTCCGGTGATGAAAACTGTGTGGGTCAGTCCCCAGGGATACAAAACAGAGCCAGGAGGGGCAGAGAAACGAATAGGTGGTACAATCAGAGAATAACCAGAACAAATAACTTGCTCAAACCTTAATACTAAATGGATGGGTGCCAATCAGTCTATGGAGCAACATGCTTATAGTATAGACTTTCAGAAACTAAGTTGCCTGAGAACATACACCATAATTGATATCTCTGAATATTTTCCTTATCCATACTTTGTAACAGCAGCAACAACGAAAATGACCATAGCAACAGTAAAAATTACCACTTACTATGTGCCAGATGCTGAGCTAAATATGTCACGTATTTTGTTGTTTTTTCCTCATAACACTCCCCAATTTACAAATGTGGAACTGTTGCAGAAATCAAGTAATTTGCAAGAAGTGTAACAGGTTAGTGGTGGAGGTGATTCCAAAGCCTTTTAATTTTGTACTTTAATTTTTTTTAATATTTATTTGTTTTTATTCTGAGAGACAGAAAGAGCAAAAGCAGAGAAGAGGGAGGGAAAGAGAAAAAGAAAGAGAAAGAGAAAGAGAAAGAGAAAGAGAAAGAGAAAGAGAAAGAAAGAGAGAGAGAGAGAGAACCCCAGGCAGGCTTTGCACTGACAGATGCAGGGATCAATCTCAGGAACCATGAGATCATGATCTGAGCCAAAATCAAGTCAGATGCTCAACTGACTGAGCCACCCAGATGCCCCTAAAGCCTTTAAATTTTTAACCCGTACTAGTGCAGGGAGACTCAGTATTCTGTTCCATAAAGTCATAGCCTCCTCTAAAAGAATTGTGCAAGGTGAGACTGTCCCTAGAGACAACCTGCATGAAATTGTGGTGACTAGTGTCTGTGCAAAAGAGACCTAGGAAGAAGGTTGCTATTTTTGACTTAAACACAAAGATAGGTTATTTTGCTTTCAATGAGGAAAAGAAAGACACAAATGCTAATCAAATCTGCTGAAGCATCAGGTTATCTGGGAAGGTTTTAATTAGAAAATCTTAGCGCATGTGCCTAATGAAACGATAGTCCTATAATTGAATATAGAGACCTGTTGGTAATTAAATGATAATGTAGAATAAATCTTTCTCTTAACAGGTTTAATTCTCTTTTACATTACGCATTAATGGAGTAACATCCCTAATATATTAGTGCATAGCATAGATAGGAGACTTTCCCTACTTTACTCACTGAAAGCTTAATTAGGTACCATAGAACTGTGGCCTTCCTTCCCTTCTTTTCTTACGAGCTGGAACTATATCGGTGTGTTTTGTCTTATTGATTAGGATAATCTAAGCAAAAGCAGATGAATTTGTTCTTCTTACGTCCTCAGCTCCTGTGGACACATGTTTTGTTTTCATAGAGGAAATTGGGCTTCACAGAGTCAGGACTGGTCCTTGCAGGTCTCTGCTTCATCTAGATCCCTTTGGAGGAGAGGAAGGATTGAAAGAAAGGAAAGAAGCCTACGATGGTAGGTCATTCATGCAGGCCTTGGGGAGGCTTCGTGACAACCCAAAACACCAAAAACAGAACCCACAAGTCACTGGGCTGGGCTCTGTGCCATGCCTACATCTCTGCCTTGCTTCTGATTCTGAGCAGCCTTGTTACTCAAGGTCCATAGTTAAAAAAATTTTTTATAACAAACTCCTGAGTCATTGGCACTTTCAGCTCTTGGGGGAGCTGGAAGGAACTGTTGGATTTACTGCTTAATTATTTTCCCAGGAAGTAAAAGGCATGGATCATTGCTTAGGATGGCCACTAGCCAGCCAAACAGATGTTTGGCCCAGCTTCTGAATTTTACAAGGGGACATTTTTAGACTTACGTTGTTTGTTTGCAGTCCAGTCTATGCTTTTCCACTTTGCTTCTTTTTAAAAAAAATTTTTTCTTTAACATTTATTTATTTTCAAGAGACAGAGAGAGACACAGTACGAGGGGAGAGGTGCAGAGAGAGAGGAAGACACAGAATCTGAAGCAGGCACCAGGCTCTGAGCTGTCGGCACAGAGCCTGATGACGTGGGGCTTGAACCCACCAAAAGTAAGATCATGACCTGAGCTGAAGTCGGATGCTTAACTGACTGAGCCACCCAGGGGCTCCTTTTCCCCTCAGCTTCTTATTATTTTGTTACTGGACAATATGTTTTTTTCCATGTTTTATTAAAAGAACTGATAGACACATGGGTGGCTAAATTGTTTAAGATGTTGGATTCATTAATTTAAATATCTAATTTATTTTCTTTTAAAAACAATAATTTAAAGGAAAACACACGTTTGTTTAAAGGGTATTAATTTCACTTTTTATTCTCAGTATAATGCCCCATTAATGACTTTGGTGTAAAAAGCTTTGGTGTGAAAAGCTCTGGTGAAGTTCACTACAACCGACACATTTAAAAGAAGAAGATGAATAATTCAAAGATTCTGGACCTGTGAAAGTACCATTTCTTGATCTCTGTCTCTTGTCAAATTATTTTCACTTAATATTCTTTCATAGTATTTTTTCCATTTTGGGGGGCATACATACCACACCTTATGTCTCCCTAGGTGGCTATTACTTGAATTTTGAATCAAAAATCTTTCTTTTTTAAGGATTTGTTTGCAAATCCAGAACAGGCAACGCCGGCCAGCTCATCAATCTCCTACCACTTGTCATCCTTCCTCATCCAGGCAGTGCGAGAACTTCCATCTCTGTCTTTCTCCCTCACAGAAAATGCGTGCTTCCTTTAGCACTTGTTCCCTGATCTTTTTGTAGTCTAGTCTAGTTAGATCCTCAGATAGTAAGAAGAAAACCATTTCAATGCTTAAGTCATTTTTACTTAAACTAAAACTTAGACCAATTGCTAAGTTTTCAAAACGGGCTCCTGCAGCCAACAGACTGCTTCAACTGCATTGTTATTTTAGCCATGCGGGGGACCACATTGGGAAGCAGTGGAGGAGAGGGTTATCACTATGATGGACGATTAGGAAAACAAACCACATCCTGCAGGAAGATGCTCTTAAATGTGGGACATTTTACTAAGAAGATACATTGCTACATGACTGTATCTACAATATACAGAAGCTGCTCTTAAAGGGAAAATAAATCATTTTCTTCTTAAAGTGAAAATAAATCATTTAGAACACTTTTCCTCTCCTAAGATAACAGAATTCTGGATATTTGGGAGGAAAATCTAGAAACTCCATTCCAGTTTATGAATAATTGAATAATTGAATTAGCTTGTTTTCTATCAGGATGTTTTGGTTTCATAAAGACCATAAAGATGGAAAAGCCAAATCTCTATATATCTGCACCAAAGTTAGGCAGTTCACTTTTTAAAAGAAGGTTTTGAAAAGTTGCTCTTGATTTTAGGGAAGGAGAGAACTTTTAGGGCACCTCTGTACTGAATTTCTTTTGTGCACTTTCATCTAGAATACTGAACTTACTGAAGTATTGACTTGAAATGGAGGCCATCTTAAGAGACAAATTTTGGACTTGGGCAAGTTGTTCGATTTAAACCGCTCAAAAGCGAAATGATGGCAGTATACTGCAGTTCTAGGTTGGCATATTTGGATGTTTGAGGGACAACCTTGCGGAATAGTGGAACTGTTTGGGCTTCAGAAGCCTTTTACAGGCGGCGCTTTCTGCCATGTTGACCTCAGGGCCTCAGGAACCATTGTGGGTGCTGCACCACCGGTATGGGAAAGACGATGTGCTGCTAGACTTTGCTTTTGTCCTTCTCCTCATGCAGAAGTGATGTTGCTTTCATCAAGAGTATTGCCCTTTTCAGCGAATCCTTTGTAAGTAGCAGTTGGACTATTAGCTTTTTGGGTGTTGATCCCGTAACATCTTCCCAACTCAGAAAAGAGAAACCTATGGGGTTGAAACTCAGAAACTTCTTTGGAGACCTTGAGTTAATCACGTTAACTTAAGCCTCCCTTTACAATTGGGCTTTTTAAAAATCATTTTTATTGAAGCATAATTTGTGTAAAATAAATCCGTTTAAGGTTTACAATTTGATGAGTTTTTACAATATACAAGAAATCATATACATGCATATACTCATTAAATCACGGCTCCAATTATGATGCAGAACATTTCCATCATGCCAGAAGATAGAAATCTGGACCCCTTTGCAGTCCATCTTTCCTTTTACCTTACCCCAGACAAGCACTGATCTGTTTTTGTCACTCTAGATTTGTTTGCAACTTTCTAGAACATTATATAAATGAAAAAAATATAGTATGTGTTTTTCGATGTCTAGATTCTTTCATTCAGCATAATGATTTTCAGATTTTCCCATCTCACATATATCAGTGTTTCTCTGCCTTTTTATTGCTCAGTAGTGGTCCATTGCATGAATTTACTAAATTCTGTTTACCTGTTGGTAGATGTTTGGGTTGTTTCCACTTCCCAGCTATCTTGAAAAAAGCTGCTAAGAACATTTGAGTACAAGTCTTTGTGTGGATGTGTGTTTTCTAAACAGCTATTCTCTTTTGAGAATAACCAACCAAACAGTCCAACCACCACTGTTTGAAAATTCTTGCACATTTGAATTTTGGTTTTCATTGTGGCTCTTAGGAACTTCTCTAATGACTAATGATGGCAAGCATCTTTTTATGTGTTGCTTTTATCCTTATCTCTTTTTTTTGGTAGAGTGTCAAACTCTTTTGCATATTTTTATTTTTAATTTATTTTTTTCTTTTGCAGATTTTTAAATTGGATTTTTGTTTTATTATTGTTTTGCAAGCTTTTTTTATATATTCTGGACACAGTCCTTCATGAGATATGTGTTTTGCAAATATTTTGTTCCACACTCTGACTTTTTTTTTTTTAATTTCTTGGCTATTTTTTAAAGAGTAGATGCTTTTAGTTTTGGTGAGGATCAAGATTCATCAACTTTTTTTCTTTCATGGTTTGTGCTTTTGGTTTCTTAATAAATGTTTATTTAGCCCACATTTGAAAAAATATATTACTATGGTTAATTCTGGGAGTTTTATAGTATAAGTATTAAGGTTTACATTTGAGTTGACTTTTATATATGGTATGAAGTGAAGGATGAAGTTCTCTTTTTTTCACATAGATGTCACATATTTATTGACAAGGTAATCATTTTTCCATTGAAATACCCAGCCACATTTGTCAAAAAACAACTGATATGGGTGGATCTATTTCTAGATTATCCATTCGGTTCCATCGATTGCTTATCTTTATACCAATACAATACCATCGGTGCTTGGGCCAAATCTGTTTGTTTTAGGTGACATCTGATGAGTCTGATTATGACTATGATTGCAGTACAGTAACCAGGGACTCCTTGGAAAATAAATATAGCCAGGCTTCGTAGCTAGAGCAAACCCAGTTAAATATGCCATTAATCCAGGTGTAGCCAGAGGTATTGGCTATTGCACATACCTAGACTGGCCAGTAGGAAGTCCAAGTTACTCGATCGTTATCATCATTCATGCTGAAGAGTTTAGATTAGTGTATGTGTGTCAGGTATATGCAAAGCCTGGTGCCCACTAAGAAATAGTAGTGACTTCAGTAACAATATTTTCTTGATGTGGGATCAGGGTCTGGTTTTATTAAGTTTGTGAAAAGTGTGCAAAAGAATTTTGTCTACCCTTAAGCAGAGGGGGGAGACCACAGGATACCAATAATAACAGCCCCTATGTTTTTTTGCCTTGGGTTTTCAATTTTTATCAAAGTTGAAAAATTTGTAGGGATCATTCTAAAACTAGTAGAAAGAACATCTTCTGATACGCACATCTGTGTTTACTTCTAGGGTAAAAATTTTCATTTTTCCTCTCAGTTCTATTTTCTTTTCATCATTTGGCCTGATTTAAAACTGATCTCTGTGTTGACATATCTGAGTATTTTCTCATCCATCGTGTGCATTTCTCACCTTTGTTTCTGCTTAAAGGCATATTAAATTTTTTCAATGTTTATTTTTGAGAGAGTGAGAGAGAGAGAGAGAGAGAGGAGAGAAAGCGCACACACATACACATGCATGAATGGGGGAGGGGCAGAGGGGCAGAGAGAGAGGGAGACACAGAATCTGAAGCAGGCTCCAGACTCTGGGCTCCGGGCTGTCAGCACAGAGCTGAACGCAGGGCTCAAACCCATGAACTGTGAGATCATGGCCTGAGCTGAAGTTGGGTGCTTAACCGACTGAGCCATCCGGTCACCCCTTTGTTTAAAGGTACATTAAATAATGAAACTATATCATTGAGGCATTTTGGCACATTTTAGGACAAAAATTGATTTGTTCTTGACCTCGTCTAAGTAGTCAAAATTTCTGAGGGAAGTGGTTCTAAGGAGGTAAACCGTGCTCCTTGGTTTGTTGTGATAGGGACAAGTAATGGCTAAGAATTGTGCTGAATTAATGAGACTCCTTCCCCTTCTACTCTGGCCTCCTGGGAAAGAGTACAGTAGCTGGTTAGTAGTGCACAACCGCACTGCTTAATTTACCTTTCTCAAGCAGGAAAAGCAGAAAAGATCTAATGTATTTAAAACCGCAGGGGGGTTGGGAGGAGTGAGAATGTAATTTCCCCAGCTGCAGTTTGGCCATTCCTAATCATATGAAAATTGCCAGAAAATCCTTAATGGTCACTAGTGGTTTAGAGCTCTGAATTTCACACGCCTCACAAGACTGAGCTCGTCTCAGCAGAGTGGGGACTGGGCATGTCTAAGCAGGCTTCCTGGTGATTTTAATGACAACACATGCTCTGTTTTGTTTTGAAAAGAAAATTGGTCTTGAGATTGGAAGAGTCAGCTGTAGTGGGGAATGAGAAAGCACTGACACCAAACCTGGTCGTCTTACAGATTCTTTAGGATCAACCTGTACCATGGTTTACGTGGGTAGGAAAGACCCCACCCAAACGGTGATGGCAACACCTGGCCATCATTTGGCTTGTAAGATCTGATGAGGTCACGGACCAAAGAAATTCGGTCACGAGCAAGTCTGGAGCGAGTGGAGTGACTGAGCTAGCCAATCAAAACGGGTATTTAATATGAGCTGGGCAAGTCTTGTGCAAGTTGTATATTCCAAGATATGTTTTCTGAATAGTCAAGTGATTTAAATTTTTGTAAGACCTTTTTTTTTTAGTGTTTGCTCTTGAGAGAGAAATAGAGCACTTGTGAGAGAGGGGGAGGGGCAGAGAGAAAGAGGGAGACAGGATCCGAAGCAGGCTCTGTGCTGACAGCAGAGAGCCTGATGCAGGGCTTGAACTCAGGAACCCAGGAACTGTGAGATCATAACCTGAGCTGAAGTAGGATGCCTAACTGACTGAGCCATCCAGGTACTCCAAATTTCTATAAGACCTCTTTGACAATGACGACTTTAGGCATACTTTAAAAAAGATTTTGTTGGGGTGCCTGGGCGGTTCAGTTGGTTGAATGTCCAGCTCTTGATTTCAGCTCAGGTCATGATCCCAGGGTCCAGGGATCCAGCCTTGTGTCTGGCTCCATGGTGAGTGCGTGGAGCCTGCTTAAGATTCTTTCTCTCCTTCTGCCTCTCTCCCCAACTTGCACATGCTCCTTTTCTAAAATAAATTAAAGACAAAAGATTTTGTTTTCCAAAATGATTCTTATTGACATCAGAAATTTGTCAGAAATTTTTTTTAGTATTCTAGCTCTTTCAATGTTATTATGCCTCTCCTCATGGCAGATTTCCTCTGTTCTTATTATGAATAATCCTTAACATTGAATAGTTGTGCTTTTTTTTTTTTTTTTTTTGGTAATGTGTCTTTTACATAATAATACATAATAATGTGCAGGTTAGTGTTGTCTTTTGAAACAGAAACATTAAATGTGAAATGAATATAAAAGAAAAGAACTTAAGAACAACAGTTCTAGAAGAGGTTTTTTTGAGCAATAATACAATATTTTAAATCAGAATGTCAGTTTGTTAATATTAATGGGAAATCAATTGTCAACCTGATATTTGTTTCCGTGACTCTGCAACTAGATAAGCGCATCACTAGGAGACTGGAGCTCTGGTTTCGGGCCGGGCGTGTGCCCTCACAGCTTCCTTGGCCTTCTCTTTCTCTTCTCCGTGTCACAGAAGAGCTGACTCCTCACATCAGAGGTCAGGAGGGGGAAAAAGTTAAGTTCTGTTTCCTCATCTATCTCTGCCATAGGTGGCTTCGCTGGTGGTGGCTGTCTCCTGCCTGGTTCCAGTTTCCGTGAAGTGTCCTGGCCCTCAGGCTCCAGCACCAGGCTCTCTTCCCTTTGTCTCTTTAGCCGAGCAGTGTTTGCAGCTTCCTGCTATTGTCAATCCCTCCATCTGCCTTTCCAACTCCTCCCCAGCTTCTCGGCAATTCTAACATCTGTGCAACCAGGACTCTGCATCAAATATCCTTGTGTTTTGAATGCCTTGTATCGTCTTCTGTTTTCCTGGTTGGCCCTTGAATGATGGAATAGGCAGGGAATAAGATAAAGGGCAGTTTGGTTGCACGATTCAAATATTTAACGTTATTTAGCTTTTTCTAGTAAAAACATGGGGCTTGAGCAATACTCCGCTTCAGATACATTCCGCTTAACTCAAGGGTATCTAGAAACTAAAATCTTTAAAAATCTTTCTGAAATGTCTCTTTCTTTTCTCCTGCATTAGTAAACAAGACTGAATTTTGTTTACTTCTTCTGATGCTTTAGATTCTTGTAGTGTTACTCGGGGTATCTAGTATCGAGATATTAAAATAGAATCTGCAGATAGTTGGACTAAAATATAATTCATCTTCAGTTTGCAACTTTGAGGCAGTTCTTAAAAACTATTCTTTTATCAGTCTGGTGTATGTGGTGTGTTTGCATGTGTATATGTATTTTATCATGAAAATAGATTTTAAAAGGATAACTTATATCTAGTCTTCTGATATTTACAAGTATTGAATAAAGTATGCTAAGTATTTTATCTTAAATAGACAGCAATACCAGGTCAGTAAGGTTTTTTTAAGAGCAAAATTTATTTTTGGATGGCCAAAAACTAGGTCACTGAAAAAGATGGGCTTTGGAAAATTCATTCAGTCATTCACTGCTTTTTAAATATTTAATGATTACCTGCTATGAGCTAGGCATTGGAGCCACAGTGGCAAACATGACAGATGGTGTTCATCTCAGTAAACTTAAAATCTGGTAGAGGAGACAAACATCCATAGGCAATCACATTAATGTACAAAAAGTTATAGGGATACATAGCAAGGGAACTTTACCTGGTCCAGAAGTTTAAGAAGGTAAAGAAGGGATCAGAAAAAGAAAGATAATGAAGACTAACATTGGCCAGGTTATCAGGTATGATCCAGCTACCCACTTATTCATCTAGTCATTTCAACAAACATCTGCATGGGTCTCAGGAAGGTGATAACAATGAATAAGGCTTAGCTGCCAGTAGGACTCAGAGTGTCAGTAAAACCATAAAAGGATGCTCTGATCAAGCAGGCACATCAAAAGTGGGGTAATGAGTTGGGGTTTATGTCACACCAATAAACCCTTGACTAATAGGGACTTTGTGTGCTCCCCAAACCGTTTAAACCTCATAGAGGTAGGGGCGCCTGGGTGGCTTAGTCGGTTAAGTGTCCAACTTTTGATTTTGGCTCACGGTTTGTGAGATCTAGCCTCATGTCAGGCTTTGTGCTGGCAGAGCAGAGCCTGCTTGGGATTCTCTCTCTTTCTCTCTCTCTGCTCCCCTCCCCCCAAATAAATACACATTAAAAGATAAACCTTTACTGTAGCATTTAGTACTGTTCAGTCTAAGAAACTTTCTTGAAAATGTGGTACATACACATAATGGAATATTGTTCAGCCTTAAAAAAGGAAATACGTGACAACCATATGCCGTATGCGATAACGTGGATGAACCTGGAGGACGTTATGCTAAGTAGAAGAAGCCAGTCACAGAAGGACAAAGATGGCATGATTCCATGTACACGAGGTCTCTGAAATGATGAAAACCATAGAAACAGAAGGTAGAATGGTGATTGCCAGGGCCTGGGGAAGAGGGAAATGGGAAGTTGCAGTTCAACAGGCATAAAATTTCAGTTAGGAAAGAAGAGTAAGTTCTATACTTACTCTTTGCTATACAACATTGTACCTATAGTGAACCATACTGTATTGTGTACTTAAACAATTGTTAAAAGAGTAGATCTCATTTTATATGCACCACATTTTTAAAAAGATAATTTCATTGAGACCAATTTTATTTTACTGATGAAAACATTTGAGAATCAGAAGTGTTAAAAGAGTCGTCCAAAGTCATTGAGCTTATCAGTAGCGGAGAATAAATTGTATAACAGTGTGGTTAGGAGTCAGTTTGTGAACTCAAGCATGTTCCTTAAGCTTCTGGGTTGTTATGAAGATTAAAACAGAAAATATTTAAATTATTGAACACAGTGTGGGGCACAGACAAATTAATTAATATCAGCTTTTCTAGGCCTGTGAATCACTGTCCAATCTCTAAAGACTCTGTCAATACATTTCATTTGATCCCAAAGACAATGAGGGAAGAAGGAAGGTGGGTGTGATCATTTCCATTTTTGAGAAAAAGCAACAGATATTAGTGATTTTCCCTATATTACACATCAGGGATTGAGCTTTGATGGAACCAGGGATGTGATGTTCTTTACTTGAAATCTGTCGCCTCTCCTAAGCAATCAAGCTGCTCCTTATTGTACTATAAACAGTTATAAAAATATATCTCTCTCTTACTAGACGGGATTAGACTGGTTCTCTACAGGATTGTCTCTCTTACCAAGCAGTCTGTTCTATGAAGCCAGAGACTAGGTTTTATTCATCTGGGGTGTCCTCATAATACCTAGTACGGAGGTATGGAATATAACAGGTGTTCCACAAATACTTACTGAAAGAAACTGAGAGGCAGACAGAGACAGACGTAATGGGTAATGCAAAGGAAGTTGCTCCCACAAGGTTCTGAAGCTAGCACATTTCAATTTGCTATGGCAGACAAACGGATACGAAGAAACTATAGTTCTTGGCTTTGAGGAATACCCCAAATTTTGGGCAAAATGGATTCCTTCTAGAAGGTGCTGGGCCCCTTGTGAGCATGTGAGAGTTGTTCCTTTAAGATTTTGTTTTGTTTTTGGCTTTCCTCTTGTATGGCCCTGTGTGCTCCTCACATTGACTCTGGAAATCTGGGAGGGGGAGTCCATGGCCCGGATATAAAATTTTCTCCTGTGCTCATTTACAAGCTGTTACTATATGATTCTACTTTCCTATTCCTGGACCTGTGCACTCACCCCCATTTACATGCCTCAAGAGTCTCACGTGGCTGGCACTTACAGCCCGGGGTCTGCCCCTCTGTAGGGGTGGGATGCGGATGTTGCTAAGGTCCAAGCTCCAGACTTCTTGCTTTTAAGTGATGCCTATGCTTGGGCACACGGAATGCTCTCTGGCTTTACCCACCCATGAGTGGGATCGCTAATCAAATCCAGGACTAACCAGGAGATGACTTTCCTGGAAACAGAAGAGTTTTCTTTAGTCACTAACACAAAAATCATGGGCCTCAGCAATGTTATGGTTACACAACCCCTTTTCCTTGTGCTATTACTAGCATTCAGTTATGGGAGTCACATGTTATGCTTTGATGGAGCCATTTGTGAAAAGCCAGCAAAGGTAACATCTGTACAAATATGCCACGGGGCCCTTAGCCTGAAGCTTTCAAATGATGTCTGTAGGAGATCTTACACAATGGTTAAGTTTATATTTCAATCATGGAGCTAAATTATAATGGGTAGCTAGTAAACGATGTTATGGATTTCCTCTGAAAGATGGGGAGAGAGAGAAAGTGTGCGGGTAGATGTATATGTGTGTATTTGTACATATGTGTGCACCTAGATGTTTTCATAGGAGCTAATTTGGCATTGGTATGTCTGAAAATATACTCCTTGGGCCAGCAAAGCAATTTCTAACTGGTAATTCTACTTTCCCAGTAATACAAAACTTCTAAATGAGTTGTTTTTAAATTGTCATAAAATCTAGTAACTATGAAAAATTTTACCCTTAAAAATAAAATCCAAAGATGAGTCTAGTTATTAGCAAGGTATTGCGATAAAGGAAGAGACTATTTCACGTGTCTGGAAATAGAGACTTTGCTGTGTGTTAGGGAAATAAGAGAAGTCTATTTCTTTTCCAGTGTTTCATTCCATTTGATAAACAATATCAGAATGGCCTGGTAGCAACAAAGCATTTGCATATCGACAGCGCTTGCTAACGCCGCCTTCACTTTGCTGTCATGCATTATCACATATTCGAATGACTTCTTTGAATAGACCTCTTTCTGAGAACATAATTGTAGTTTATTATATTTGTGGTAATTACTGCATTCTTCGAGAGTGTCTCACATAGTATATCCTTTGACTTGTTTAGTTTTAAGACATTCTTTTTCATGCTTCCACTTGGAAAATGACTAAACAAGGACTTTTGTTGTCCAAATGCAAAAAGGGCTTCTTCCGGTTGATAAAAATTGCTAAATCTGACACGCAAGCTGCAGCCTATAAAATGGCAGGATTTTTCCTCTTGCTCATTTTGCCTCTGTTCCTCTTTCTTGTTGTTCAGATGATACTGGTGACTTGTGAACTACTCATGATGAGGAAATTCATGGATTCTATGGAAAAATGAATCCCCAAAATTTGAGAACAAGAAACACTGTGGTGACTCCTTTCTGAAATCTCTCCAAAGTCTTTCCATTTCAATTCTTACCTCTTGTTGCAGTTTGACCTTGAATAGCTCATAATCACAGGTTATAGTGCTGATCAAGTAAGAATGCAGGATGATGTGAGGAAGCCAAAAGTTCCTTCTTCCCCTCAGTTCAGCATATGGAAACCCCTAATAATGAAAAATGAAGAATTAATAAAAGACAAGACTGTAGTAACAGTACCCAAATGTTTAGGAGTATTTTGTGTGGGGTTCCTTTTTAAAAACATCCTTGCTTTTTCAACCCCCCACCATCTTCCATGTTTGGTATCTTTCTGACTCTTGGGTAGAATTCTTGCTTAGTTCAAATTGACTCAAATAGTGGTTGTGAATCTTAGACATTCCAGCCCTCCCTATGTCTCTACCCTCCCCACCCCGTGCCTCATTGTTTTTATTCATTCCAGCTTGATTTATTTTTGCCACCCGGCTCCTGCCCCTGGTATCACTTGTCACTTATCTTTATCTGCTCATGCCTAAGCACATTTTGCTAGTGTGATCTAGTGGAAAGACTGTGAGCTTTGGGATTTGAAATACCAGTGACTAGTTACTAGCTGTGTGACCTGGGATACGTAAGCTCTTTGAGCTTCAGTTTCATTTTCATTAAATATAAAAAAAGAATATTAATACTTTCCTATTAGGATACAAGTGAAGAATTCATAACTTAACAGTATACAGTTTTTATCACAGTGGCTGGTACCCACCATAAGCTCGATGCCTATATACTTCCTTTCTCCTGACCTCCACTCCCAGAGACATGTATACTTCCTCCTGCACTGGCCATGCTTCCTCCTGCGCTGGCCAAGCTCACTGACTTTCCAGGCGCTAGAGACCTGTCTGGCCAGTTTGACTCTTTCCCTTTCCCAGCCTTCTTTCTGATGACGGTGGGCTTGTGGGTCATGACATTATGACAAGGATGACCGATGATGCGGCTACCTATCCATAGCCTTCAAATTGTCCTCTCCTTCCACACTTCTTCCTAACACCTGTCTACCTGTTTTTGGTTAACTACCTGTTGACAGTAATCAGTTACACATCTATCCTTTCTACCGTTATTTCTCTTGGCAGAACACTAAAGGAGGACAGGAAAGAATCCATAAAGATATAAGCTGAGATGTCTTGAGACCTGCTAAAATAAGTAAAATCTTCAAAAATGGCATCATCTTAAATTTAACAGCAACACCATTTTAGCTTTGCACCTTATACTCTTTCTTTCCCTATTTATAGAACCCTTATTAGTGACGACTTTTCTCTCTTGTTTTACCAAACCAGGAAATCAGTTGTATTCAGTTTCTCTCCATTCTTTGAAATATCCATTGCCAAAACATTCTGGTTTTTCTTCTATGGGCTGACTTTCACCAATTTTGCCATAATCTGTAATTTAAACTTGGATTCTGTTTTAAATAGGCAATTTGGACTTTTTCCTATTTACTGAGTGATTATCATCACCAAATGGCCATGGTCAATTTTTCTGCCAGTGCCATGTATGCTCCTATGAATCTTTCTTTTATTCTTTTATTTAACTTCTGTAGTTCTCAGACCTGAAGATTCTAAGTATAGAAATTCAGGGTGTTGAAAACAAGCTGAACATCCTTAAATAATTGACATGACATTCTCGCTAAATGGTCACCTGGCCCACCTTGAACAATCCCAATTGTATAATAATTGAATCTCCAGGCACCAACCCGCTCCATATTTAGACAGCTTTGATTATTAGAAAGCCAAACCACATTGTATTACCCGTTTACTTCTTCCTTAATCTTAAATTTGTCTCTTGGAGTCACGTGTAACAAAGTTAGTTTCTCTACTTCTAAACCCCTTATACATTTGAAGGCAGCTGTATTATTCTCCCATACACTTTTCCCACCCCCAACGTTTCCTTATCAGGATAAATTTTCCATTCACTCCAGTCACCTGTAAAACAAATGTTTGTTAACACATAAGTTTATCATATCTGCCATAAAATTAAGAACGTGTCTTTCTTCACGGTAATGCCACAGAAATGATAGTCATTAAAATCATCTCCTATAGATGCCATATGTTAAAAACAATAGAAGAAACACTTTTTAATAAATATTACATAACTAAATTTTCATATGAAATGATAGCTTTGCACACCCATCTATGTTGTCTTAAACATGTAATGTTGACATATAAGAACAGCCAACCATATCTATCTATCATCTATCTATCTATCTATGGAAATGGGGGTGTGTGGTATCATTTTTGGAAATTACTAATGCATCTACCTTTCAGAGTCCGTGACCTTTGGCCCAGTCAATCTGAGACAGCAAATCTGCCTGACAGGGGAAAAGCATTTATTATAAAAATGATGAAGAGAAAAACAGAACAATATATAATTCCTGGCATGAAAAGCAGGGATAAGGCAACATAAAAGCATTACAAGCCAGACGATGATCCCGAGAGACGGTTTCCCAAATATTTTTGTTTTTTGCCCTCTAACATATCAGGTACTCAACCCAGAGGATCCCATAGCAGAGAAAGTACCCTTCCATCCATGACAGCAAAACCCTGCTCTTGACAGAGATGAAATGTAGGAGAAAGAGAAGCAAAGCCTACATCTTTCCCAGGCCTGGAGGAGGATAGTGGGAAGGGGAGAGAGAGGAAGAGAAGGAAGGAGCGTGTTGGTCAGATGTGTGCCTCCACTCCAACTCTCTGGACTGTGGGCAGATGCAGGACCCTGGTTGTGAGGGAGGTAAAGGGAGGAGGCTGTCGGTCCTGACTCCCTTCTGAGGCTCACAAAGGCAGAACTCCAACTCTTCCTACGCTGAACACACCTTCATTCCTCTAGTTGTGCACTGTTGTGAGCCAGAGCCCGAGGACTTGCTTCCCTGAGCTTCCCAAGATGATTGGGGTCCGGGCGTTGGAGTTGGTCTGGAGTCTGCTGAGGCACAGGGAAGTCTTTTTGCAGCAGAGACCGGCCAGGAACCTCAGCATTCAGGGCCGGCAGGTGCCAAAGTGAGACCGAATTGGCCAGAGAGTGAACTGGCTGTAACCAAATTGGGAGAATACGACCAGTTAGAGACTCTAGCCACGAATGGCAAGACAGCAGCCAGATGGACAAGACAACATCATCCAGGAGAGAAGAACACCATGCTCAAGGTCTCTGTGTCTCTCCATTACACACTCCCTTCCTTGCCTCCCATTTCATACACCCAACTGCCTTCTTTCAGAGCTGAGTAGGAGAAGGCAGAGGAAAACTAAGACACTGAACTTTCTTTCTACTCTTAGGAAGACTATTGCCTTAAGAGATTATTGAAATAATCAAATCAGACTAGGCTTAAACTGGGTTAGAGATGTATTTAAAAATTTCCCCCAGCCAGAGGATGAGGTCTCATGTGTAAAACTATAAACAACAACAAAACATTTTCTCTGCCTATCCAAGTGGTGTGCATTACAATTTTTGAGCAGCGTTTTGTATCAACTATCCCCCAAACACCTCTAATCATATCTGAAAGGGGGAGTGAAATTGCCATCAGTGATTTATTACCTTAAGTTCACTGATGCCTGAAGTTAATCTTGACTTTCTATTCATGCAGGGTTTATTTGCACACAGTGTGTTACATTAATTTTTCAGCACAGTTTTTATGTATTTTTATTAAAGTATACTTTTCTTTTGACATTTTAAAAGCCCTGTTGGTATTGCAGTAGCCGATGCATGCGTTCACTGGTTTGATTCATGCCTGCTTCTTGGCTTACTGTTTGTGTTTATCTTTAGTGAGAGCAGAGCAGAAAGTCCTGTTTATCCTTTGCTGTTCATTCAATATTAATCTAGGTTTTTGCATATTCCCAGGGTGCATTATTCTTTATGCTTATATGCCAAAGAGCTGGGGGTCCTGATAAATGCAGCAATTTCCATGAAAACAATTTTTAGTATTTTACTACTGATAACAGAGTTAAGGTAAATTAACTGTTTTCCCTTAGGATTCTAATTTCACGTGCTTGTTATGTTCAGAGAGATTCGGATTTGTTGAGATTAATTTTTTTCCCCTGAGATTTCATTTTCTTATTAGAGTTATAAGAAGTTATATTACCCACGGCTATGCTGTTTATTTTTGGGAAAAGCATGGGGATTATCTCATGGGGTCAAAACGTTCCTGAAATTTTTTTAACTAGAAAAAAATTCCCCCGAATTTATTGAGCACCTAGTCCATACTAGTCATGTTGCCTGGTGACTTCCATTTAACTTTCTTAAGCAGCCCTCTGTCCCATAGAAGTCTTAGGCAAGGGAGCCTGGATTGAATGAATGGCTTAATGTATTGTCTTATTTTACCAAGGGGCTCCTGGAGACTTTGCCTAAACTTAGAGGAATGTCTGTAAGGCCGGGTATTCTGGGACTGAAGAAGGTCTGGGAAGGAACATTTGGGAAGAAAGGCTTTCCAGTGCTTCTTAAACCGTAGGGACGCCTGCCCTGTCCTGGAGCAGAGCCAAAGCAGTAGCAAAGGAGCAACGTAACCACAGAGAATGGACACACTGGGACCAGGTGAGTCCTAGTTCTGTCATGTTCTAGCGCCTGTGTGCTCTTGGGTAAGTTACATAACCTTCCAAGGTCTTACCTTCACTCATCTGTAAATTAGAGACAACAATGCGAATGGACCTATCTTGTAGAGTTGTGCAGATAGATGAAGCTGTGTATGAAAGAGCCTTTGGTACACTATGAAATGTGGTGAGTGCTGTCATAACTGTTTCTTCTCGGCACAGGTAAGCAAGGCCAGGGAGGGGAGCAGGGTTGGGAGTGGCTGGATAGGAGGAGTGGTATTGGTAGGGATCCCAGTGGGGAGAAAGGAACTTATTCTTTCTAGACCTTGCTCCTACCAGATGAGTATCTCATGGTACTTCCCATAACCTTCCTCTCACCAGGTCACTCTGAATTTGGGACACTACTCTCCTTCTTTCTTTCTGACTTACTCTTCTGATATGTAGCAAAGCGTGCATTTAGCGTTTGGTCCATATGGAGTAAGTTAGATGGGGACTGAGCAAATTCTCAGGACACTGGAGGTGGTCTTCTTCCTGATGGTTCATCTTCTAAAGTACTGGCAGTTGTCAGAGGGAAGTCCCATCAGAAAGCCAGTAAGAAAGGCAGTTATTTGTTATGTTCACACTCACTTGAGTAGTGACAGGAAGCATGGAAATGATGATTAACTTGTCCTGCACAGCTTCTGGTTGCTCAACTACGCCTTTCTGAGGAGCCTTTTATTTTAGCACTTCCTCCAACCTCCAATATCCCCAGTGTATCCATTTTCATTACCTCTCTTCCCTCTCTTCCTGTTCCTTTCCCCAAATTCCCTTCGCACTCTGGGAGAACATTGTGGAGACTCAAAGGTAAGTGTCCCTCTCTCTAATCTTCACTTTTTTCAAAAGTGAGGCCTCAGTCCCAAGTTCTTTCTGTTTCCGTTTTGGAGGCCAAAGCCAAAAAGTCTGCAGGCTCTTTCAGACCTTTTGCCTTGACGCTTCTTTTCTAAGGCAACCATTGCGATGGACTGGATATATATGTTCCCCCAAATGCACACATTGAAATTCTAATCCCCAGTGTGATGGCATTAGGAAGTGAGGCCTTAAGGAGATGGTTAGGTCATGAGGTTGCCGCTCTCATAATGAGATTAGTATCCTTATACATTTTTTTTAATGTTTATTTATTTTTGAAGGAGAGAGAGAGAGAGAGAGAGAGAAAGAGTGAGCGGGGGAGGGGCAGAGAGAGAGGGAAACACAGAATCTGAAGCAGGCTCCAGGCTCTGAGCTGTTGTCAGCACAGAGCCTGATGTGGGTCTCGAACTCACGAGCTGTGAGATCATGACCTGAGCCGAAGTCAGACGCTTAACCGAGCCACCCAGGCGCCCTGAGATTAGTGTCCTTATAAGAGAGACCCTAGAGAGCTCCCTTGCCCCTTTCTACCACGTGAGGTATGGGTGAGGAGACGGCTGAGGATGGGCATCTGTAAGCCAGGAAGCAGGATCTCCCCAGACAGTGAATCTTCTGGTAGCTTTAGCTTGGGCTTCCTAGCCTTCAGAGCTGTGAGAAACAGATTTCTGTTGTTTCTAAGCCTCTCAATCTATGGTCTTCTATTATAACAGCCTGGACAGACTAAGACAAATCATGCAGCAGAAGCAGCCTCACTCTGCCTGCAAGCATGTGGGATGTGGGGAAGTTTGAAGGTCAAATAAGGGAATACACTTGGGAAGATATGTTAATATTTAAAAAAATGATCCTGTTATGCACATATTTGGATTGTTTACTGTGGCAGACTGGAGGATGTCAGAATAAATTTATGTTAACTGTCTCTTCTCATCCAAAAGAGATTTTTATTATGTGCATCAGAGGCAGAACCCAGCCCTTGACTTCGTCAGTGTCTAAGGTCTGGATTTAAACAAAAATGGAAAAAAATTGTGCCCAGTGAGAGATCATAAACTTGGTGTAAAGATGATGCCTCTTCTTGGGTTAAGTAGTCTAGAGGATTTTGTTTCGAATTTGTATAAAAGAGCCCATCTTTCTGGGCCATTCCAGACACAATCTGCCGTGGTACACCAGGTAGCAACAGAGAGATGTCTTATTTATTGACTCTTATAGAATTACAAGACTTGTTAGTTCAGCTTTGACTTTGTTACCTTGATTTAGGACTCCGTTCCGGTTCTAGCATGAATAGAAATTAATTTTTTAAAAAATCCTAAAAATAAAACAAATCCAAAATTCCCTAAAAATCTATGTTATTTTACTTGCAAAAATAGTTCAACATCTTGAGTTTGATTTCAGCCTCTGTTCCTACATATTTTATCAGCTTTCTTCTCATTATCAATTTCACACTGCAGAATAGCGTGGGGCTGACAATAACAGAGAGGAGAACAGAGATAATTAAAGTAAATTTCTCAACTATACTTAGAAATTAGGGCAAAAAACGTGTGAATAAAAATAGGATACAAAATGTTTGATGTTTGAAACCCTGCCTTTTGTAGTTCAGGGACTCTTACCCATGTTAGTGCCGGTAAACACTGAAGGAAAAACATTTTATTGAAGAGCTTAAAAGAAAATTTCAATATATTTCAACACAAATTTCCTTTCCTATAAATTAAGGCTAAATGTATACTGACTTTACACAGACTTGGGATCAAAATGTTTTTTGAACTGGACAACCTCACACATATTCGTAATTGTTGCCTTTTCTCCTCCGCCAAGTTCCAGCTCATTCTCTGAAGTTTAATCACGGATTCTGCCTTCAGTCACTCAGATTAGCCTTTGTTCTAATGCTCTTTAAACATCTACTACCTTTTTTCAGAAAGTCTTATCTGGAACTCTTGAAGTTGCCCACAGTTGCACCATCTGGTTTTCCAATGGGGTTTCTGTTTCTCTTCTTTCCATCTAAGTGCGTGTCGTAGCATGAGGAAAAATCATGGCCTATTGTCAGAATTTCTTGTGAAATTCATGAAATGCATCCTGTCCCAAATTTGAGAAATATTTTAGTCCTTTAAAATTTTTCTATCCTTGATTCTTGACACTTTATCCCCAACATTCTTTCAAAAGTGACTCCGATTTTTTTGTAGGTTTAACATTGTAAGAGTAATCCTCTGTAGGATGAGGTTGATTTGTACACAGGCAGGAAAGTCAGTGCCTAGCACATAATAGGGGCTCGAAAACCATTTGTCGTATGAATTAAAAGAACGACTGTGGCCATACTTCATTCCTCTGAATACATAAAGCCCCGTCTTGCCTCTAAGTATACATTGTAATACATCATCTCCAAAATGGCATCCTTTATTTCAAACCTCTGCCATTAGTAATCTTAAACTCAAATGCATTTTCATAGCACAGTTTTTAGTTTAAGCCTTCTATAATTACATTTCCCATTTTATTCTGATGTTCAATGTGCTTTTTAAAGGTTTCTTCTGCCCATGTTGCATTTAGATTCCTCTTTTTGTCCCCAAACAATACCAAACTATTTGGGAACTTAGTTCACTCAGAAAGAAATGTGGAATTGAATGATACAATGTTGCTTCCTTGATGTGGTGAAGAGAGAGGTGTGACTGGTTTGTGTTATCTGATGCCTTGGCGAGTCAGCAGACTCACAGTGTCATCCCGAAGATGAAGCCAGAATGATAGAATGTCACCAAGGCTAGTAAAGTATTAGCAAAGATCAATGTCTACTTCATGAGCTGAGCAGAGCTTCAGGCATGAGAGCTTTACTATGCCACAGGAAATTCTATTTCCTTCCAGGACCCTTTCACAGTAATTCATATAAACTCAACCGAAATGGAATTCATTACTACTATAACTTGGGTCTGAGAGAAAGGTCCATCCAGATTCCATTTGGTTAAATCAGGTTATAAAGATGCTACGAGGGCTTCACCTGTTTGTCTCTGCTCAACTTTCTTCTGCATGGAGGTTTGTGGCACACAGTAGGCAAGGTGACCACCAGATCAAACCTTCGGACTCTAATCCTTTAGCAACTCAGGGCGATTTCCTCCCAAAGTTCGTATAGCTATCCACAGAGATGACTTATTGGTCTCATTTTGCATATTTCACTCCTAAAGCCATGGGAAGCCAGGAAGCTGCAATGGAAGACTTCTCCAGGACATCATGGAATGGGGATGAGTGGTTCCCTCAAGGATGTGATGCTGGTGGATAAAAACAATATGCTCACAATACCCAATTGTAATATCTCCAGAATGGAGCTAAGATCTATCTCATAGTGTTGTTAGTAGGATTGAATGATAGAATGTAGACTTCTTGGCATTTGATTGGCATTCAACAAATGATAACCGTTATTATTACTTGAGGTGTGTTAACTGTGCAAGCTTCCTTCGTCACTGAATTTTGATCTTTATCTTTATAATCCCATATTACAATTATGTTATCTAAGCTTACTCCCCATTGTCAGGGAAGAAATGGTGGGGACAAGTAATACTTTTCAGCTTCAAAATATCAAATATTATAATTGTCTATTATTTTATGAACTTAAAAATTTTATGTGCATTATCATTTGGAATCTAATCATTAACCTTGGGTGCTAAGCATGATTATCGTCACCACTTTCCAAAGAGAGAAATTTTGATATAGAGAAATTAAAAGTCTTGGCCAATATCACACAGTTGGTATGTAGCAATCTCAAGACTCAAGACGAGTTCTTCTGACTTGAAATCTTAAAATCTTGTGTTCTTTCTAGTGTATCATTTAATTATCAATTTACTTGTAGAAAGTATTAAATTTTTTTGTAGAATCAGGGACATTTTGCAATCAAACACTTTTTTTCCCCAAAATCAGACAATTTATAGGAAACATTTTACAGAGTATGAGGAATTTGTCATTATTAAGAATTTTGATTTTTTTTAAAAAAATTATTTATTTAGTTTGAGAGAGAGAGAAAGAGAAAGAGAAAGAGAGAGAGAGAGAGAGAGGAGGACAGAGAGAGAGAGAGAGGGAGAAAGAGAATCACAAGCAGGCTCTATGCTGTCAGAGTGGAGCCCAATGCTATGCTCGATCCCACAAACTGTGAGATCATGACCTGAGCCAAAACTGAGGCGGAAGTTTAACCAACTGAGCCACGCAGGCACCCTACGAATTTTGATTTTGACAACCTGAGTGTTTTAAACTAACATTAGGAAAATGGCCATGCTAGTAAGTAGGTAGGAAGGTAAAGAAGATAAAATTCACTTTTCCCTCAGTTTTGCTGATCTGCAGAAGAGATAGTGATTGAAGATCAAACCTCCCAATATTTAGGTCTCTTGCAAGAATTATATTTTACAACTATTAAGTTTGTGAGGCTATGAGCATCATGCGACTGGATGTGTTTATAAAGAGGTCAGAAAACAACTTATTTATGATTTGGCATGGATGTATTTTTGTTGTTTAGGAAGAGTAACAGTATCAGTAGTTTCCAAACTGGGGCTGGACCCTTCTCTGGAGTCAGGGCATTGGGTCACTGAAACCTAATCTGTGAATTACTTTTAAGGATTCCTTAAATTCTAAGTTCATGGTTCTCTCTTTATATATTTATGATTAATCCATTTTTGAGGACAAATAATATTGTTAATAAAGCACATACTCAATGATTTTCAAACCATCATGTTTTTTGACATAGTGAGTAAGCACAGAGAGAATCTAGAGCTGATTTTTCTCATCAAATGAATATAATAATGCATATTTTAATAACCTGATGTTTAGGGGGAAATGCTTTACTCTTTCAGTTACTGTTCACTATATAATGGTCACACCTTATTTCAAGACTTGGTGCTTTATTTAATTTTCATATGCCCTGGTATGAGGGTTTTAGGACACTATGAAGCACTCATACTTTGCTCCAGGACTTCTTAAATTACCTGCCTGTAAATCTCAATGTGTAACTGCATTCAGTTCCCATGGCAACATGCTTGATGTCAGTATATGTTTCAGCATATTCAGGTCACTTGAAAACCAAAAGATGTGTCTAACTGCAATAATAAAAGCAAATGCAAAGTGGATATTGGAGTGTTATTATTTATTTATTGTTAGTGTATAGAATATAAGAGGAAAAAAAATCTGTGGACAGCAGGCTTTAAGATGTCTGCAGAGATCTGGGCTCAGGTTTACGAGCTTGGAACGGAACGGTAGACTTTTGATCTCTGAGATAAGTAATAGGTGACTTGTACTTCCAGAATGAGAAAAACTCTAGTTGTCTCTGACATATTGAGTTTATTAGACTCTGTGATGAGTTATGTTCAATAAACCAAAGGCAGAAGCATGAAGAACAGGCTGGACTCTGCTAGTGGAGGCTTTGGAGACCATAGGGGGCAAGGTCTCTATTTCCACTCTGAAACTTGATAATGGAACATTACATAATGAACGTCTTATGAGACACCAAATCGGTGTGGGTGGGCAGGGGGCACATCTACAGTTGCAGTCATTGCAGACATTGAGAGGAAAGTGACATCTAGAATACCCCTTTACACACATGGACTCTTTTTATCCTTCCCGTAGTATCCCTACTTAAAAAAAATCGAGATAACTTTACAGTGACATGCAAATATGTTAAATGCAGTTCAGTGATTTTTGACAAATGCATCTGTTTATGAACACATCATCTCAAACAAAATACAGAACATTTCCATTGTTCCATAAAATTCCCTCGTGACCCTTTCCAGTAAGTTTCCTTCTTCTAGAGGCATAGATTAGTTTTGCCTCTTCTAGAACTTCATGCAAATGAAATCATACCAAGTTTATTCTTTAGATACAGCTTCTTTATCTCAGCAAAAAAATTTTGAGATTAATCCATGTTCTTCTGTGTGTAAGTAGGTTGTCCTACTTGACTGCTGAATAGTACTTCATTTTCTGGATATACCAAAATTTGATTATTTGTTCTTTGGGTTATTTCCAATTTGGGACTAACATTAATCAAGTTGCTGAGGAGCATTTATGTGCCAACGCCTGTGTGGCAATGTGACTTTGTTTTTCTTTCGTCCAAGTGACGTTGCCAGGCTATCGCAATCTTATACCATAAATGTATATGTTTGACTTCATAAGACACTGCCAAAATAATTTTTGGAAGTTTTCCAAAATGACTGTACCATTTCAGACTTTCAACAGTAACCTTTAAGAGTTCTGAACGCTTCAGATCCTCATTAGTAAGAGATGTGTCATTCTTTTTCAATTCAGCCACAGGAGTGATGTCCAGTGATGTCTTTGTGGTTTTCATTTGCATTTTCCTGATGACTGATAATGTTGAGCACTTTTTTGTGTGTGTCCTTATTGGTCATTTGTATATTTTCCTTTATTTTCTAGCTGTTCAAGTCTTTCCTCAATTTTTATTGGCTTGTTTGCCATTTTTTATAACATCATAGGAGTTCTTTATGTATTCGACAGAGCCCTTCTTCAGATACCTGTGCTGTAAATATTTTCTTCCAGTCTGTGCTTCATCTATTCATTTTTCTTGACAGGGTTTTTTGATGAGCAGATATTTTAGTTTTGAGGAAATCCAATTTATTGATTTTTAAGTTTTGTTGCTGATTTCTGTGTCCGACTTAAGAAATATTTGCTGTCTTTCAACTGGTGAAGATATTCTCTCATGTTGTCTTCTAGAATAGCACTTTCCAATAGAATTTCTATTTGTCCTATCCAATATTGTAGCCTTTAGCTATCTATATTGGTGGTGCAGCATTTGCAATATAACTAGTGTGAATGGGAAATCAAATTTTAACGTAAATTTTAATCAATTTAAATTAAATTTTGCATGGCCATACATGGTTAGTAGCTATCGTATTGGACAACATATTTCTAAAAGCTTTATAGATTAAAATTTTCCATTTGTAGCTATACTCCATCTCAAGTTATTGCATTATTAATTTTATTATATGAAATATTGGTAGAAATTCACTTCTCTTTTTATTTGTTTATCCAATTGTTCCAGTACCATTGAATTGTGCTATCAAAACCAATTAGCTGTCTATGTATTAGTCTATTTCTTGACACCCTAGTCTGTTCCATTGATATATTTGTCTGTCTTTATAGTCAAATACAACATTGACTTGATTACCGTAAGTTTACATCTCTGTCTTAGAATCGAACAGTATAATTCCACTGAATTATTTTTTAAGGTTGTTTTTGATTTTCCAGTCCTTTGCAATTTTATATAAATTTAAGAATCATTTCCTCAGTTTCTATTAAAAAAAAAGGTCTTTTTGGAATTTTGATTGGGAAGTTTTCATCCATAGAAATGGATTTATTTATTTATGCTTAAATGTTTATTTATTTACTTTTGAGAGAGAAAAAGACAGTGTGTACACAAGCAGGGGACGGCAGAGAGGGAGACAGAGAATTCAAACCAAGGCTGTCATCACAGAGCCCGATGTGGGGCTGGATTCCACAAACCATGAGATCATGACCTGAGCCTAAATCAACAGTCGGACACTCAACCAACTGAGCCACTCAGGTGCCCCTTAGATACTGATTTAAAAAAAAAAAGTAGGAGTGCTAAGCATCTGACTCTTGATTTCCGCTCAGGTCATGATCTCATCATCATGGGATTGAGCCCCATGTCAATCCACAGGTTGAATGTAGAGCCAGCTTAAGATCCTCTCTCTCTCTCTCTCTCTCTCTCTCTCCCTCTGCCCCTCCCCCACTCACATGTGCACTCTCTCTCAAAAAAAATTAAAAAATATTTTAAATGTTTATTTATTTTTGAGAGAAAGAGAGACAGCATGTGAGTGGAGGGAAGGGGCAGAGAGAGAGAGGGAGACACAGAATCCGAAGCAGGCTCCAAGCTTGAGCTGTCATCACAGAGCCAGATGCAGGGCTCTAACTTGTGAACCCTGAGATCATGACCTGAGAGTCAGGGTCAGACGCTTAACCGATGGAGCCACCCAGACACCCCTCTCAAATTTTTTTTTTTAATTTAAAAAATTGCAAGAACTCCCTTTTTATAGCAACCATTTAAATTGCTCAGTTCATCATTCTGTAATCAAGGGAGTATTAAGTATATATATATATATATACACACACACACACACACATATATGTAAATATATCAAAATTCCAGTTATTATTATTCTTATGATATCTGTAATTTTGCCTCGCGTCCGTCTCCATTCCTTACAGCGGCATAATTTCATATCCTATTACACAGAAACAATTTAGGCTGGACTCGTGGTATTTTAATTTCTCCTATACCTTCATGCCACCATACACGACTACGTTTACTTTTTTATAAACATTTATTTTTATGTTTTTTTATTTACTTTTTGAGAGAGAGAGAGCATGTAAGTGGGAGAGGCACAGAGAGAGAGGGGGGCAGAGGATCTGAAGCTGGCTCTGCACTGACAGGCTGACTGCAGCGAGTCTCATGTGGGGCTTGCACTCACGGACATGAGATCAGGACCTGAGCTGAAGTCGGTTGCTTACTCAGGTGCCCCTATAGCTACCGTTATTTTGACCAATTCTCTCCTGAATTGATGAAGATATTGTCTATCCTGTCTTCTTACTAACTTCTACCGAACACACACACACACACACACACACACAAACACACACGATTTAATCAACATTTAAAAACTTTTCTTTTCAAAATACACTGTTAAGAAAATAAAGAAGCAAATCTTTGCAAAGCATATATAGAACACACACATACATAGAACATGCAAAGAACACTTAGCTGCTCAATAATAATAAGACTAATATCCATTCCACTCCTATGTATTTACCCAAGAGAAATTCATATACTCATTCAAAGACTTGTACGTGACTCTTTAGAACAGCTTTATTTGTAATAGACAGAAAGTGGAAACAACCCCAATGTCCATCGATATGTAAATGGGTAGACACATTATATATCGTATATTCATACATTTCCCACTAGTGATTTCATGACCTAAAACTTAAAAAAAAATACCCCAACAATACAGATTTAAATGACTTGGTCAAAAACTACCCAAAGGTGACAGCTTAAGTATGGGATATTTCTCTTGCAGCTGACCTGATGTGTTCCTGCAACCTGCAAACTCTTATGCTCTGAGATCCTGCTTTTGGCGTCTCTCTTTGGCAATGTCCCCACTTCTTGATCTCATAATAAATATTATTGCTTTAAAAATTTTTTTAACATTGACTTATTCTTGAGAGATAGAGAGAGACAAGCACAAGTGGGCAGAAAGAGAGGGAGACACAGAATCTGAAGCAGGCTCCAGGCTCAGGGCTGTCAACACAGCCCAACACGGGGCTCAAACTCATGGACCATAAGATCATGATCTGGGCCGAAGTCGGATGCTTAACCGACTGAGCCACTCAGGCGCCCTTATTATTGCTTGCTTTGGACCACTGCTTTAGAGCCCACTTATTAAATTGAGTAACTGACAAAAACTGTATCCTATTTGTCTTTGCTTCCATTTCTCAAACTACAAGAATAAACAGATAAATGCGTGAACACTTCTAGAAAAGATACCCCAAATGTTTTAAAGGTGAGTGTGTGACTGTGTGTAACTGAGCTGCCCCTTCTGGCCTGCTTAGATACAGTAGGTTTGGCTCAAATTTTGCAGGAAAGACACAGCTTGAACTTTAAACAAAGTATTTTCTAGAGTATAAGAGATTGTTTCCTTGAAACAGGACAACATCTTATGAAGGTCAGAGTAATAAAGAATTCTGAAACACAAGAGTGGCTTTGCATAAAATCCAAGATGATAAATGTCATTAAAAAGCCAACTTGTTCTTCAAGGCTGGCCCTGTGGGCTGTGTCTTATCAACATACCCTATGGAATCAAGGTATCTGGTTCTTTTTCAGTGGTACAGTGGCTAACTGCTATCGTTTGGCTCAGTAATTTGATTTTTAACCTATTGAGACACTTATTGTTCTGAGAGTCTGATGAAAATTAGAGAGCCTCTTTTTAGCAAAAGATTTTTCTAGGTATGCCCACAATTCTGTATGCAATATCAGGGACTTTGTTTTTCTACAAACCATCATGGTAAGAGCTCTGTACCGAATATTAACAGGATAATACCTCATTAGCATAATCAGGAACATTTAGGAGAATTTATTAGCAAAGTGTATTATATTGGAATGACCAAGGAAACAAACTACCCAACCTTGGTGCCTCATAAGAAGAATTTATTCTCATAGTTTTCAAGGTCAGAAGTCCAAATCAGTATCTCCGGACTGAAATCAGGGTTTTTGGCAGGCCTACTTTCTCTCCGTAGGCTCTGAGGAAGAATCGGTTGTCTTCTCCGAGATGGCCGCTGCCATTCCTTGGCTTATGGGTGTATCGCTGCAGTCTCTGCCTCAGTGGTCACGTTGCTTCCTCTTCTTCTGTCTGTCATAAGGACACGTGTGACAATATTCAGGCCCACCTGGATAATCCAGGACCATCCTTCCATCTCAAGATCCTTCACTCAATCACATTTGCAGGCACTTTTTCCTTACAAGATAACATTTACTTGTTTCAGGGATGTCTTTGGGTAGCCATTATTCAGGCTACTACACAAAGGAACTACAGTAAAACCTTGGTTTGTGAGGATAATTCGTTTCAGAAACATGCTTCACACTCCCTTGTGTATCAAAACGAATTTCCTCACAAGAAAGAATGGAAACTCAGATGATTTGTTCTATAACCCAAAGGTATTCATATAGAAATGATTACAGTACTGTATTATAAGGGGCACCTGGGTGGCTCCATCGGTAAAGTGTCTGACTTCGGCTCAGGTCATGACCTCACAGTTCACGAGTCCGAGCCCCACGTCTAGCTCTCTGCTGTCAGCACAGAGCCTGGAGCCTGCTTTGGATTCTGTGTCTCTCTCTCTCTCTCTGCCCCTTCTCAATTTGTGCTCTGTCTCTCAAAAATAAATAAACATTAAAAAATAGTGTAATACAACACAAAATAATAAAGACAATCCAAAATAAAAAAATAAACAAGTTAACCTGCACTTACCTTTGAAAACCTTCGTGGCTGGTGTGAGGGAGACAAGAGACAGGAGGCTTATTGTGTAGGATGACTTTCACTATCACTAAGGGAATCACTGCTATCTATAGGCTCAATGGAATCTTTTTCTGCATGAAGGTCATTGTACGCACTCGCACAGGTGTTGACTACAGTACAGTATTAATAAACTCTTGTCATCTACTGTATTTAATGTAACTGGCAATAAGGCAGCAGAGGAAAGGGTCTCTATCTGCAGGCAGCCTGACCTAGAATGAAGCAAAGCATTCCTGAGCTTACTCTTGTATGGAAAAGCAGAGGACTGTCCATGGTGTTATGAAGTGACAAAAAATACACTAGTGTCAGTTGTGGGCACCTTCCAGTGCTCTGAAACATCACTGATATCTACCAAACACTACAGCCTGAGACCAAGCATCTGAGCATGGGAGACGATCATCCAAAATCCTGCAGAGAGAGAGAGAGAGAGAGAGAGAGAGAGAGAAGAGAAGTATTGGCTTAGTTGTGATCATGCGACATTCGGCGTAACATACTACTTATATTGCGAGACATCGCTTGTTCAAGATTTATTAGAAACGTTTGCTTGTCTTGAGGAACACTCGAAGGACAAGTTACAATTCAAGGTTTTACTGTATTTACAAAGCAGGCAAGGTCTGGTAGGAGAACCACACGGGGTAGTCTAGAAACCACTGGTCAGGATTAGAGCCTCTGCTTCAACCTTTAGGCCTGAAGGGGCAAGAAGAGGTGTGGTTACTGGGACCTGGGAGGACAGAGTCATGGAGACCAGACTCCTTGAGAGAAACAGAGTGCTCCCTCTATCCCCCCCCCCCACCCTTTAAGGAGCACCACTGGCTTGAGGCAAATTTTAAAGGGAGGAGTCAGGGGAATTACATCCTGATGCCACCCTTCTTCTCTCCAATCTGGTTTCGCATCAGCTAAAGCCACCTGGAAGCCATTAGGCACATGTACCCATTGACTGAGCCTACAGAAGTTAAACTCTCACAGGAGACAACAAGATAGAGAAGTGTGGAGTGTGGATCTAGAGGGGCAAATGGAAGATACTCAGCATTCACTAATTGGCTCATAGGGGAGCATCATCCATGAAAAATATTCAGGCAATTTCTTGCCTTGCAGAAGTGTGTGTCATCTTTGAGCATCATAACACTTAAGGAACCATTTCTTTCTCTAGGTAGCTCTTGAAAGTACCTGCCACTGCTGTTAAGACAACTGAGACTTCCGTGAGAGCAGGGATTTTGCCCATTTTGTTTACCAATGTATCCCCAGACTTAGAATATGGTATTTGTCTATAAATCCATATATTATCTATTTGTTGAATAAATGGAACAGAAATATAGCGTACAAATACCTAATGGTCACCCTCCATATTCCTTCACACTCCCTATCAGGTGTTTGTTTCTCCTCCTGCCTGCCTTGGCCCAAAACAGCTGCTGTTGCTCCATGAGACTTTGCTGCTCTCCCCTCCAAGGAGATAGTGCTTTGGTCATGACACAATTCCACTCTACACTCATATTCCTATTGTGGGTCTGGTTCTTTTAGCTCCAGTGAGGACAACTGCCTAATTCAGGTAGATTCAGGTGCTTTTAGAATTTATTAAATTTATATTTTAATAAATACATATTATTTATTAAATACATGACAGATTATGCAGGGCACCTGTCTCCTGTCAGTTGAGATGCTCCTGAAGGCAGCTGTGGGGCTGAGAGAAAGGTCAATGCCACAGGATCTCTGATGCTGCCAAGTCTCTTTGGGTATCTAGGAGGACTAGAGGTCCATATCACCCACTTTGGTTTCCAAAGGGCTGCAGACTCTAGAGGTGGAAGATGGGGAACCCTTTGTGGTAATTTTCACTGCCATCACCATCAAGATAAAGATCTTCAGAATATTAAAGACTTTGTGATAAATCCTCTTTCTAAAAGTCTGGTCTTCTCCACATTTATCCTATCCTTCAGTTGTAATATACTTCTCAAAATAAGGCCAGTTTTTTAATGTCTTTTAGCTTTTTTGTATTAGTGTTGCCTACCTCTTCTGCCTCAAATGGGGCATCTATCAATTTAATGGGGATGGCGATTTAATATCCAAGACATTGGGGCAATCCTATCTTCTTTCTTGACTTAATTACCCAATAAATTTCCATTTTTGTATATTAGAAAGTAGTTTGTTGCAACAGGCACACACATCCCCAATGACACACATCTGAGTTTCACCTAACTGAAATTTACCCCATTTTTTAAAAATGTTTTTGAAGTTTTTATTTATTTTTGAGAGACAGAGAGAGACAGAGCACAAGTAGGGGAGGGGCAGAGAGAGAGGGAGACACAAAATCTGAAACAGGCTCCAGGCTCTGAGCTGAAAGCACAAAGCCCGACGCAGGGCTTGAACTCACATACCGAGAGATCATGACCTGAGCTGAAGTCAGCTGCTTAACCGGCTGAGCCACCCAGGCGCCTCCCATTTTTTAATTTTTAGAGAGAGAGCGGGAGAGACAGAGTGAGTAAGGGAGGGGAAAAAAGGGGAGGGGAGACAGACAGAGAGAGAGAGAGAGAGAGAGAGAGAGGAGAGAAAGAAAACCTTAAGCATGCTCCACACTCAGTGTGGGGCCTGACATGGGGCTTTATCTCATGACCCTGGGATCATGACCTGAACCAAAATCAAGAATCAGACACTCAATTGGCTGAGCCACCCAGGCGCCCAAGACTTACCCCATCCTTTAACATAATCCATCTTTCTGAGGTTTATCACTTTTCTTAAATTTTAATATCATCTAGTAACCCTGCCCTTACTCCTGACCCTCGCCTAAATCCCAATCTCAACTTGTTCCTGAGTGACTAAATGATTTAAGGCAGAAATGAGTAAATGGATCACCAGTCCAAAAATTCGACATGGAATGTGACCATCATTCCCAAAGGGGCTGCTTAACTAGGTTCATAGATACAGATTTTGGTAACAGGTTTTTGAAGGACAGAAGGATGGACTTAGTATTCAATGCAGTGATTCCAGTTTTAAAAGAATGTTTTTCTCCAAAAAGGCCAAAGGAGGGTCAGAGCAGCAATATATTCCTTAAACAGAAAAGTAGTCTTGTAGACAAATCCAGGATGATAAATGCCACTCAGAGGTTAACTTAATTACTCTTCCAGCCTGACCTTGACATCTTTTCCTGCCCGGTATTGCCCTTGATTCAAGACGACTTGTTTTTCCCATTCGGTGTTTGGCATACTAAGTACACGTGTCAATTGCTAGCTAGAAACTAAACCCCATTATTCGAGGCCTTTTTGAATTTAGTAATTATTTTCGAAAATCTGAGCAGAGTCATTTTCTCCCCAAGAAAATGCACATAAATACATATACACACAATTTTGCTTACCATTTCATGGATTTTAGGGATCCAAGGACCCCATATTTAGAAGCCATGAATTAGAGATATTACCCACTTAGGTAACTGGCCACAGAAAGGGAGTCTATTAATGGAACATTCTCCAGGCCAGTTCTTCTTGTTCTGAAAATGTCGGTTTTGGGCTTGCTTTCATTTCCTGAGTGTTCTTGAATCTCTTATATCTTGTGATCGCCTGGACACCATGTCTTCTAGGTAATTTACAGCAGAAACATCACGAACTATTTACACCGCACTTACTTGAGGCTTCCTCACTAGGTTTAGCTCTGCAAAGGGACATTAGATTTGCTTTCCAGAAACAGATGTTGCATGGGTGAGATAATTAAATCAGTAGGTGGCCAGATTCTTGCAGCTGCTAAGCACTCTTATCCATGTGGACTTGTAGGCTGCTTTCTGTCCTCAAATACAGATATACACGCCTCGCCATCAGTATGAGGTGCCCATACCTGAACAGAAATACTTTAGATTCATTTATGCTGTGTCATGCACTCTACTAGAATAGATAAAGTAGAGATTCTACTTATGTTATTGACCATACAGTGAATTTCCCCAAAACGCACCGGAAATTTATGACAGTTAAGATTAAGACCTAGCTTCCCGGCATCTCAGAGTCATCACCTGCTTCACTAGTGTTCCTAGCTGCGATCTGGGCCTCTGGCTCTTTACCACCCAGCTCAGCCCAGTTCCAGAGAGTACCACAGTTCCTCACCATTATGCGATCTGAGAGAAGGCATTTCAGCAATGGAGCCATCTCACCCCACCTAATGCAAACTACAGGGCTGGCTCCTTTACCTCCACTGCTTGATCAAACAAGTTTCAAATTCCTTCACTTTTCTTGCACAATTACAGTATTTACCCTTTCTTTGGACCTCAGGACCAGAGCTACACTCCCCAACTGGTGCTTCAGAGGGTGCCTCATCGCTGCTGGTCTCTGCCGCTCCAGGTCTAATTTCATTTCCCCATCTTTTCTCCTGGGCAACCATTCTATTTAGTACACATCGACTTTTTTTGTTTGTATGTGTTTTATAAAATGTGCCTTGTTTTGTGCATGTGTTTTTAATGTATCTAAGTAGTATTAGGTTATTGTGCTAAGTTACAGTAATTTAGTAGCAATGACAGACAACCCCCAGAGTTTTAGTGACCAAACTCAATAAAATTTCTTGATCACACAATGGTGTAATGGAGATGTTTCTGGTTGGGTGTTTCTGCAAGTAATGATTCAGGAATGCAGGCTCCTTCTTACTTGTAGCTCCACCATCTAACCCAGGCTCCCAATGTCATGTGGAGGGCTGTTGCGTTCGAAACAGCTGGAAAGGAAAAGGAGCATGAAATATCACCAAGCGTAGGTATATCGTCTATGATCCACCCTCTTTCCTCCGAGTCTCAGGCACAAGGGATCATAAAGGATTTCGCCGTTACCACTAACTCTTCATTCACTGTAGATACTGGGCCCAAGCTCTACAGGATGAAGACTGATTTTGAAGTGCAAGACTTTTCCAGAAAACATCCAGTAGTTGAACAAACTTCCACTCATGACTTGTCTTTAAACGTTAGTTCATTCAACAAATATTGCCCTGAGCTCATTTCTTCGCCAGGTCTTATACTAAGTTCCTTTGAGGAGAAAAAGGTCACATGTGACAATTGTACATTTGAAAAAGCAAAAACAAAGCAAAGCAAAACAAACAAACCAAAAAAACAAAAAAGCGCAAAAGGACCAAAGAAAAAACAAAACAACAAAAACATTATAGTTTAATGAAGATATCACAAAAATGCTGCCTAAGCACAGAAAAGGGTGTAATAGATTTTGATGAAAAAGACAGAAAGGTTAATATTTACTGCATTTAATTGGGGAGGAAGGAGGGAAGGGCATTGCAGAAATAAAGAATAATGTTTACAAAGGTTTGAAAAAGTCAGCGGGCATGGCTGCAGAATTTGGGGGCAGCCAACAAATGTACAGGGCCTTTACATCAGGTTAGCAGCCTGGACTTCATCCAGACTGGAATCACATTCGGGGTTTAGAAACAACATAAAGGTTCAAGTGCAGTTTTGCAGTTGAGTTGAACTATGTACACTGAAATTTCCTCATTTGTAAAAATTCCCTTGATGGTAATTCCTGATTTCCATCTGGCATTCTCATTGTGAAGCTCAAATAAAATGATCTAAAATTCTCTTGCATACTTTAAAGTTGTTTACAGCCAAGAATTTTTATTATAGTTTGTATCCCTCGTTGGGAAATATGTGACTCAGGTGAGCCTTTGGCTATTGTTACAAAATCTTACGTGTTTTATTCAATTTTTTGTCATTATGTTTTCAAGTCTTTTTTCTCTTGGCTCTGTAACTCTCATATTAGGCAGCACGACACAAACATATAGTGTGTGTCAATATACATCTTAATTTGTTAATTGCCTTTTGAAATAATTGATAGTGGGCCATACCAATAGAATCATACATAGTCTTTGGGACTTGGTGGTCAGTAAAAAAAAAAAAAAAGAAAAGAAAAGAAAAGAAAAAAAACACCTTCACTAATTAAGAGAATACCTGAACAATCAGAACTCAGTGGCTGTGCCATGGGTGTGACCCAGAGCACAGATCTCCATTTTCACAAGCTTTGTCAGAGCAAGCAGAGGGTCGCAGAAAAACCAGAAGGTAGAAATAAAGAAATATAGCGATAGGAAGATGGGATGTAGGCAGAAAACAGATCCAAGCAGCTTTTCAGATTACAGAGGTCGGAAGGTACATTTTATGGTCTCACTTCCTATAAGAATCATTCAAGGGATTAGAGGCAAGCCCTGGGAAGCATTAAGTCCTGACTGGGAAACTTACTAACATAAGACTGTCAGGCAGGAACCATAGGGAAACAAGATTGCGTCTGGCTCTTGGGAAAGGCTCCACGGTAGGAGCGTGGAAGGGGCCCAGTTGCTAGAGTGAGCGTGAAGCTAGAACCATCCTAGCAGACCCTCTAGTGGAAACAGTCATCCATTTAGAACAAACAGGATGGTCACAGGACTGGAGGCAGCACTAAGCCTGTTGGGGGTGCTCAGCCTCCTTGGTTGTAAGGTTGGGGGAGCTTAGTTTCCAAGCTCCCTGGCAACCACTCTGTGCTTAGTGGTCAGAAGATGACATATTTGTGAGAACTTGAGGTCATCTATGGGAATAAGTTCACAAAGTCCGTGCAAGACTCCGTGAGGCACTGAGGCTAGTGAACCAAGCTAAGCTCATGGACTAGGAGTTTGAAGCTTAATGTTGGACTGTTGAGTTTGTCTCTTCATAATCGTTGAGTGGCTGTTAGATATTATTTTCTCAATTAGATTGCCTACACCCAGTGTCCCAATTCCGTCTCATTCACTTAGTAATTCGTCACAATCTGGCTTCTATTCTAGCAGCTAGGCTCAAACTTGACTCTGTAAATTACCTTCAGTTTCCAAATTGTGAAATCCAAGGGATGTTTTTCTGGACATTCTGTCCCAGCTGATGCTGCCATTTACCTTCCTTGTATCTTCCTTCGCCTTCTAGTTTTCCTTCTTTCACTGTTCTCCTTAGATCTGGGGAAGTTTCTTCTGTCCATCAGTGCACTCTCTTGGGTGATCGCCTCTAGTCCTAGAGACTTAACTGCTTTACCTACTGACAACTTGCAAATTGATTTCTTGGGCCTAAAGGTTCTAAAGACTCTCAGACTTGAGTATCTAGTTTCCTATTGGCCAATGTAACCAGCACACCTCTCGGATGACTGTAATGTAATAATTACTGCCAAATTCAGTATTCTGCTCTCTAAAGCTAACTGTTTTCCTATAAATGTTTTACCTCATTTGACAATGTTACAACCACATAAGTCATCCATGTTCCGAGCAGGTAGACCAGGTGTCCCTTGTTCCCCACATTTTTCACTTCTCCAGTTCTTTAACTCACAGCCAGGCCCTATTGAGTTTGACGTTTAAGTATTTTGTGACTTTTTTTCCTATACATCACTTTTAATATTTCCTCAGTTGAATGGCAGTCTGACTTTGGAGTCCAAGCATTAGCTATGAAGCTATGCTGTGTTCTCATAGTTCACACTTTTATAAAATTAAAGACACACATACTGAGAATTGTTATATATTATTCACAGCTAAAATACATGTTTCTAGGTGTACGAAACATGGAACTATATATACTAAATTTATGATAGTGGATGCCTACAAAGAGGTGTGGTGCTTAGGATCACCAAGCAAGTGGGGCTTTGAACGTATTTGCTGTTTTGTTCTATAAAAAAAGAAACTTGAACCCATATAACAAAACAATTGTCAGTCATAAATGGTGCTTGTTTAAGTTTTAATTAAATTAGTTGTAGTTTTGAAATTTCTTTAAAAAATATGATTAGCTTTTCAGGGGGTTGTAGAACAAATGCATAGAGCATTGTTGACTTTGTAAAACAAAACATATAAGGTACAAAAAAATACTCAGTGATATGTTAATGGTGTGTTATTTTGGGATGGTAGTATTTTATAGGTAGGTATTTTTCCCTTCATGCTTTGAATAATAATCATTACCAAATTAAATGAAATTATAAGAAATAGCGATGAAGTTACATTTCCACAAAACACGTAAGTGGTAAATTCAGGAAGTCTAACTTGAGAGCATATAGTCTTAAATGCATCCTTTTACCACCTCCCTAACAAAAGGCTTCTGAATCTTTTCTACCTTCTTCATTCCCACTACCTTTCTCCCAGTTCAGACTTTAATAACGTCTCTCTTGAAGAGTAACAATAGCCATGTAACTAGCTTCCTCCACATTTGTACCTCCTTCTCTCTAATCCACCCTGCACACAGTTGCTAAGTTGTCTTTCTGAAGAGCCAGTCTCTTTGTGGCACTTCATTTCCCATAAGCTTCAAGAGCAGTTTCAAATTTATCAGAAAGCACACGAGCACCTTCTTGGTCTTATTTTTGCGTTAAGCCCTTGCCTTCTCCTGTCATCTCCTGCAGTCTTTCCACCTGGACTCTTTTCTCCGGACGTAGCAATTCTCCTGTAGCAAAATGATATGAGCTAGCTGCTGCCTCCCCCTCTAATGTTCTTTCTTCCTTCCCTGGCCCCCACCCAACTCCTTGGCCCTTCAGCCTAACTCTTGGTCACCTTATCTAGACCAGTTCTTCTGTGGAAAGCGTTTACTGAGCAATTTCAACCATTCTTAGTGGAGATAGTGGCAACTCTGCTGTTATCTTGCAGCCTGTATGGGATTCTATGCTTATCCCTCGGGGATTAATTATTGATTTTTCTGTCTCTCTGGCCTATCCTAGTACTTGAGTGTCTGATGCTGAGGCTTGCTTCGCATTTTTTGAATGAACAAATATGTTTTGTCTCTTGCTACCCCTTTTGATTGGACCAAGAAGAGGACAGCTCCCCCGACTTCTGGTCCAAGGACACTGGGTGAACTTGCTGGGGAGACCTTCCTGCACCGAGAAGGCCAGCTTTGCATGACTCAGCTTCTGACTGCTCTTGCTTAAGATCCTTCTAGCTTCTGCAGTATGTGAGAGAAGTGACCTACATTCAGAATCACTTTATAATTCAAGAATTAAACTCAAATGTGTAATAGGAAGAGAAATTATCTCAGTATAGGGAAACATCAGTTTTCAGAAAGCCAAGATAATAAAAATGAAGAATTGAGGAAGCAAGAACTGCTGACAATAACAACTGAGAAAGTAGGACAGTTTAGACAAAGTTTCTTGGAGGAAAAGGGCATTCAGTGAGTCTGGAATTTTCTACCTTTCCCACATAGCTCTTTATCTGAAAATGACACTTCTGATCTTTTTTTTTTTTTTTTTTTCCATCACAAGGATATTCTCTGGTGACCATTAATCCTCCAGTCACCACTATGGATACCAAGCTCAAGGTTGAGAGGCAAGTATCCTCAGCAAATATCCACTTGCTGAATATATTTCAAATTTTAGTCTCAGGTCATTCTTGCATTCATTTGGCTTTCTTCCTCCAAGAAGCATTTGTTTTAAACCTTTGCTCTTTGCCAAATCTCAGACTAGGCTCTGGAGATTTAGGTATAGTCAAGTGTTAATTTCTGCCACAGAGTTTACTTCTCTCAACTTTTTAAAAAGTGGCAAAAACTCCACATAACACAAAATTCACCCTTCCAACAATTTCCAAGAGTAGAGTACATTATTGTTGACCACATGCACATTGTGCAAGAGATGCCCAGAAACCTGCCCCCGTTTCCCATCCTGCATGACTGAAACTCTACACTCACCCAACACAAAAATGTCCCACCTGCCCCTGCCCCTGGTCTCTGGTACACATTCATCTTTCTGTCTGATCATTTTAGATGCTTCATATAAGTGGAATAATGAAGTATTTGTCTTTCTGGAACTGGCTTATTTCACTTAGCACAGTGTCTTCCAGGTTCATCCATGTTGTAGCATGTGACAGGATTTCCTTTTTTTTTTAAGGCTGAATAATATCACATTGTACATATATACCACATTTTCCTTATCTTCTCACCCATCGATGGATATTTAAGTTCTTCTACCTCTTGCCTACTGTGAATAATGTTGCAGTGAACAGAGTTGTGCAACCATCTCTTGGACATCTTGTTTTCAATTCTTTTGGATATATACCCTAAGTGAGACTGATGGATCATATAGAAATTCTATTTTTGCCTTTTTGAGACACCTCCAAACTATCTTCTCCAGTTGCTGAACCATTTTACATTCCTGCCAACAGTGCACAAGGATTCCAGTTTCTCTATGTCCTTGTCCACTGCCGACACTTGCTGTCTTCTTTTTTTCCTTTTTACAGTAACCATTTTGGGAAGTAAGAGGTGTCTCATTGTGTTTTTATTTGTATTTTCTTTGGTCATTAATATGTTGAACCTAGTTTCATATGTTTGATGGCCATTTGTATATCTTCTTGGAAAAATATCCTTGGATATTAGAAGTATTTTGGTATTTTATATACTCAAGCAGTTTATTTATTTATTTTAATTTTTTTAATGTTTATTATTGACAGAGAGAGATAGAGCATGAGCATGGGGGGGGGCAGAGAGAGAGGAGGAGACACAGAATCAGAAACGGGCTCCAGGCTCTGAGTTGTCAGCACAGAGCCTGACACAGGGTTCAAACCCACAAAGCGCGAGATCATGACCCGAGCCGAAGTCGGATGCTTAACCGACTGAGCCACCCAGGTGCCCCTCAAGTAATTTTTTCAACACAACTTTATGACGTAGGTGCTTTTATGATTACCATTTTTTAGGTAAAGAAACTGAGGCACAGAGAAGTTAAGTAACATAAGTAATATATTCTTTTAACTTTACAACAACCCCATGGCAATAGTGACCTAAGGCAGGTATTGTTACTACAATTAAAGTTAAAGAAACCAAACCTAAGAGTCCTTAAGTGGCTTGCCTACAGCCTTGAAAGATAAATCCTCCTTCCATGATATTATGATCAATAATGGATAAAATCTAAAACTTTCTAGTATTTGCACGTTGCATAGATTCTTCTTCCAAAGACCTTTTTAGGCAGGTGTCTCTGCAGAAAGCACAAAGATCCCTGAACATTAGCAATGTAAGAATGCACACTACTGACTTCTTGATTTACAGAAAGAGATATACATGTACATTCTTCATGAAGCAAACAACAATTTGAACCTCTGACATATGCTAAGTCTTTGTGTCCGATTCAAGATCACCCAGGCACACCCATGTTTGTGGATACCCCTTGCTGTGGCTGACTTCTCTACAGGAAGGGATCCAAGGGCACATTCATAGCTAAACCAACCTGGTTCCAACTTCTTGGGGCTGAAACTTAATCCTGTGGTGAACACAAGGCAGGAGGCTAGACTCAGATTAAACAGGCCCCCGGAAGGGTGCTAATGTGAAGACTCAGTATTGTAAAGGAAATGGTCCGGGGCCCTAATTTTTGATTTGGTATGCTGGGTTGGGTTTGATCACAGAAGCAAATCATAGTGAAATGTGAGCATAAGACTGGAGCAGGTCAGAGGTCACATGACCTTTATGCTCTCTTGTTGCCCTAGGGCTCTTTAGGTGCCCAGTCATGGTAATGAGCAGGTCCTGCAGGAGTACTAAGTGGTCTCTGCTGGGGAGATCAAAGGGCCTCTAAACCCTGGAGCCAGAGGTAATGGTATTGATTCTACCTAGTAGTTTAGGGGCTGCAAAGGAGTGTGACTGGGTGTTTAGCTGTCAAGAGGCAGGTTTTCAAATGATGAGTGTTGGTTCAAAACCTGGAGAGTTCTTCAGATACAATCTGGAATTGGCCCCTGTACATGGAGGGCAGAAAGAGACTGAAGAAGAGTCAGGCTATCCCAGACTAGTAGACAGCAGTTTGAATAAGCTAAGGAAATTACATACAAAGCTTGTCTCTGATGGCCACAAGATGAATAGATCTCAGTACCTGTCCACCAGAATCTTAAGGATATATAACTGAATCCCACCCATTAAGGTGGGATTCAGTTATATATCTAGTCCAGGTGGGGTAGTCTCAATAACTCATTACTCTTTTAAGGCTGCATCCTTGCCATGGCTTCTAGTGTCAGAACAGTGGGTAGATCATACATTCCAAGGAGAAGAAGCCTCTGATTGCTGGGGGTCCAGCTCACAGGTCAACCGGTGGTCACATCCTCTCAGTGACTCCCTCCAACAGAGATACAAGTGGGAATCGTTAAATTCCATATGAACAAAGAAGTAAACATTCACTGGTGCCTAATTAATGTTTAAGATCTGACTCTCAGCTGCTTTCTGATCATTTAGTTCTTGATTATTTTGGGCCTTGTCCCTACATGTTATGGTAAGCCTGGGGGACCACAGATTGCATCTGGCATCTCTTTATATCTCATCCACCACTCAGGATACAGCTTTGTTCTGCAGTGTTCAAACCTGCTGCTTTTGGTCTGATTTAGTTTTGATCTCCCTTTCCATGCAGTGCCAGTAACAAGGGCTATTCACAAATAAGTAGAATGTTGCTTTTCCCTTGGAGATGACAGAGCTTGGCTAATTGGGCTGTTTGCCTGTTTCTCTTAATCTCCTTGATCTGTAATACTTGGTGTAGAATTATATAAACCTTGGCAAAGAAGAGTCTCTACTCATTGCCCCAATTTCCTTACTTCTCATTTACTTTTTTATTCTTCAGCCTCTGGTTTCCATCCCAGCCACTCCATTGAAACTGTTCTGTGACCAAGTAATTGCAAAGCTAAAATGGTCTTTTTGGTGTCTTTGTTTCAGCTGATGCTGCCAATCACTCCAAACCACTCTCTTGGCCTGTAAGATCCCACATACTCCTTGTACTGTAGCTGCTCATTGCCAGGCTTCTCTTCTTCCTCCACAACCTCTTTAAAATGTCGGGAAAATTCTTTCCACTTTGCATGTTCTTCCTGACTGCTATTATCTATCGCAGTATTCTCCTAAACCTTGTTGATCCCAAAAGTTACATCTTCTAGCCCAAAATATGTCTAATAAAATTTAAACTTATATATCCAGTTTCTGCTTGTATGTCCTCCAACCAATGCAAAAGGCAATTAAAATTCAGTATTTCTAAGCTGAACTTACATGTGTGACCACCTCCTATATTCCATGTCCCCTGGAGGCAATAACCTATGTAGTCACTCAAGCTAGTCACCTTATTTTTGATCTTCTCTCTTTCTTGTCTTCCACCTTCAATCATGTAATGCTGTCCATTCTTTCTATAAATAGTTCTTGAACTTGTTCCCTATGCTCTATTCTAACCACTACTACATTGTTTCTCAATACTTTTAATATTCTTATTAGTTACCACTCATTATCTCTTGCCCGGTTTGGTAAAAAACTTTTGGGTAGGTCTCTGAACCAGTACCTTCTTCATACTCCCACTGGAACCAACTGTATGTAATATGTAACTCATCTGCTTAATGTTCTTTAAAGATGTCCATTACCAATAAGATAACATCCAACTTTCTTAGCAGGACACATGCGTCTCTTCATGATCTTTTACCTAGATCTGCATGTTATGGAGATCACTAATCTCCATGTTACGATGTAGCCTTCAGTGATATCAATTTGCCTGAGGTCAAGGTAAAAAGGGCAGGCAGAGATGACAATGTGAAGATAAGCTTAAAAAGGGAAACGAACATAGCAGTCTGGTATGGTAGCTATCTCTCTATACCTTTGCATTTTGAATTCTGATGTCACCTCCTTCAAAAGCATCTCTTAACTCCTTCCTCCACAACTGCCATAGTTGTTTCTCTTCTGTGAGCCAATAATAAATACTCTGTGCATATATATATATATATATATATATATTATTGTAGTAGCTATGAGCTGTTCTGGTACAGGGTTAATATCAATAAATATGTGTGGAATTGAATTAGCATTGCTTATTCTCCTTAATTTCTCTTGGGGATATTGGTAACCCATGTCTGGTTAAAACTGGGTTCAAATATCGACATATGGTAGTGAGCCTTTCCCACTCTAGATGTGCCATGTCCACCCCAATGACCTGGACCCTTATTGCAGCCTCTTACTCCTCCACCAGGTGCTGGTCCTCATCGAGCTTTTTCTAGAGGCTTATTAACTTTGTGAGCAGCACAGTGAGTGCCCGCTCCTGATCGTCTGCTCCAAGGGTTCAGAGTTGTGAGTAACCTCTTTCTGTTCGTTGGCTTGGTTGACAATCAGTCAATTTCTTCCAATCTTCCAGACGTGAAAAGTGAAGAGGACTGGTCCCTGATCTCTGTTCCTTGAGAGTTCATGTCAACCACTTTCTGCCCAAGCCAGAAAGGGACCTATCTTATGCTACCTGGCTACCATAACAAAATACTATAGACTGCATGGCTAAAACAACAGACATATATTTTCTCACTGTTCTGGAGGCTGGGAAGTACAAGATCAAGGTGCCAACAGTGTTCCATTCCCGGTGAGGCTCATTTTCCTGGCTAGGAGATGGCTGCTTTGTCCTCACATAATCTTTCCTCTGAGCTTGTGTGTGTGTGTGTGTGTGTGTGTGTGTGTGTGAGAGAGAGAGAGAGAGAGAGAAAAGAAACAGAGAGCGAGCTCTCTCCATTGTCTCTTCTTATAAGGACAGTAACCCTATCAGATCAGGCCCCTACTCTTATGACCTTGTTTAACCTTAAGTACCTCCTTGGAGGCTCCATCTCCAAGTACAGGCACATTGAGGGTTAGGGTCTCAGCATTCAGTTGAAGATGGAGAAAACACACATTTTGTATACAACATGGCCGATTCAGAAGTCTGTGCAGTGGTAATCACAAAGCTGAGCTGCCCTGATAGCTGACTTGTGAATGCTGAGAGAGCAGACCTGAGCAATAGATCTAAAAGAAAGTATCAACTAGGGTGTCCTGAGGTCTAACTTGGGGGAAAATAAAAGATTCCAAGAAAAAAATGTATAGAGCACATACAATCGGGAAAGAACATCACTTTATTTCTCTTATGTTTGGAAAATGTAGCAGTAGATCTGACCCTTTTAATTTAAAATTTTTTTTTTAATTTTTGTGTTTTTTTGGTCTTTGATTTATTTTGTTTTTGATTTATTTAGAATAATGATGTTTATGGTAACAGCTCAGTTGATATTATTTTAATGATTGGAGTTCATGCTTCAATTGCTCATACAAAATCAGGTCTTTTGTTTGTATGTCTGCCATACTGGACATTTCTATTAATGTAGAAAGTTCTATTGGACAGTGCTGCTGTAAAGAAAGTAATACTGCACTTATGTTAGAAGAGCTGGGTCCATTTCTCAGTTCTATAACTTACTAGCTTTAACAACATTGGATTTTATATCTATAAACTGCAGTTTCCTCATCTAGAAAATGGAAATAATGTTAACCTCCTTCAGAAAGTTTGGAAAACTTAAAATAGTCAGCAAAAGCGATTGGGATGTTATAGATGCTTGATCAATCACATTACTCCGTGGTTAAAAGCATGTTCCAGCTCTGGAGCCAGACCATGCGAATTAGAATCTTGGGATCTTGATATTACCAGTTATTGGCTCTTTGACCTTAGTCAAATTACTTGCTGTCTCTGTGTTTCAATTTCCTTATTTGTAAGATGAGGATTTTAATAGTAATGATCTATAGGATTTTGAAGAGGATTGAATATCTCAACATATGTAAAGCTTCTAGAACATAGTAAGTACTTCATGAATATTAACAAGGACAAAGCAATGATTAGTTCAGAATATGTTAGAATAGTCTTGATATCTAGACCACTTAGAATAGGGATTCCTAACGAACAGTATTATTATTATTATTATTATTATTTATTTTTTTTAAATGTTTATTTTTGAGAGACAGGGAGACAGAGCGTGAGCAGGGGAGGGACAGAGAGAGAGGAAGACACAGAATTGGAAGCAGGCTCCAGGCTCTGAGCTGTCAGCACAGAGCCTGATGTGGGGCTCGAACTCATGGAGGGCGAGATCATGACCTGAGCCGAAGTCGGATGCTCAACTGACTGTTGAGGTGCCCCACAAACAGTATTTTTAGATGAGCTTCAGAGAACCTATGCACTCTGAGTTTAAATGAATTTAAATGCATATGTGTTATGTGCATTGTCCTGTATTTCTGATGTTCATCCCTTTCTTGATCTGAGACCAAGAAAAAAAAAGAAGGGCTGTTTAGAAGGGCTTTTTGGGGTTACATCCAAGGGAGCCCTTTCTACACTGCTAATCTGCTCTCAGCAACTCACTTTCCCTGATAATTTTCCTGACAGAGGAGTTAATACTTGGAGTCTGGGTTCTAAAGAGAATGAGAAATTTATTTTCCCACAAATTGAGTATTTCAGTTTGGTTCTCTGAGGTCTAGTGTCTTCATCTGTGAGCTGGGAATGTGGAGATGATAATTATTGAATAACACTGGAAATCTAACATGTTATGATCCTAACACAAATGAAGTGCTGTTACTAAAACGGTCACTATATCAAGGACATTGGACAGATTTGAAACAACAGCTTGACCAGTATTGCTTTATGAATTCTCTTTATCATGAAACAAAAAATCTAGAGCAAAGAGCTCCTGAAACAGCGGGTCTCAGAGCAGAGAAGCACTTGCTGCTTAGCAACATCCCCAGCCTAGAGTGCAAATAGAAAACTGCGGGACCGCTGAGCAGTTTCCAGAGGAAAAATGAGGCAGCTCAGTTTTTTTTTTTTTTCTTTTTCTGTAGGAGGGATGCTTTAGGATACAATAAAGCATTGCTTAGACAATGCAGCAGAGGTCATGGGCAAAAATCTCTGTTAGCCACACTGTAAGGATGTAATGAACTGAAGTGTGACATCCTTTTTTAGCACAAATGGATTTGTAAGAATCTGAGTCTGAGCTTTATGGTGAGCAGAGACAGCTGTGCCACCAATAACCAGGCTTCGATGTTTACACACATGTGATTTTAATTTTTATCACAAAATGGTTGAATATAGCAACAACCATTATTTTTGAGCCCAAAGATCTGTAAAGTATATTATTTTTTTAAATGATAGGTTTAAACAGAAAATCCTTTGAAAGGCACATCTGTAGTCATTTTGTTGAAACATGCAGTATTTCAATTTATTCTCTTTTTCTTCATGCCTGTATATGCCTAAATTATCTTTTCTCCATGTCACAATATATTTCCTTAAGAAACCATATTTTTTTTCCTGCTAACAATTCTACATGTTTGTAAGTAAAACTCCATCATATGGTAAAGATGCAGAGAATCTAATTATTTTCTAATCCAGATGAAATTTGTAAGCTACATATCATCTATCAGTCTCATAGTGGCAGTGTATGATATAATATAATAAATGACAATAATATTATATAATACAATAAAATTATATAAATACAATATATGAATACATATATATGTATTATGTAAATACATATAAATATATAAATACAACAAAATATATATGTACTTCTGGTCTTGGAATTTTTCTGGTTATCCAGTTTATTCAGGATCATTCTCATATTCTCATCATGATTTCATTCTCAGCCAATATTACTGACCCAAATATTTCTAAGTGACAGATTGTTCTGTCTCAGACATGAAATGTAAATTGCCTTCCATTGACTGAGTCAGAAGTCACACAAAATCTTTTCTGAAACTCTGATTAAGACTATAGTTGTCATTCATCTCCGACTTACAAGTCGTGTGTGTTTGCCTTTCATTTGACCTCAATCCCTGTTAGATTCAGGATTTCACTTTTTTTGCCAATATCACTAATATTATCCTTAGTTTAGTGGTAAATATCAAACATCAACCAACCATAGGGGCCAAAGCAGATGATGTGCATAGAATGACCTGATGTCTTAAGAGTAGCACATATTTCTCCAGAGCTTCTGGAGTGGAGACGAGACAAGGTAGAGTCAGTCTTCAACAACTTAAGAATTGCACAGAGGTAAGAGTGTCCCAAATAAAAAATAGGTCTCAAATAAAAGAAAAAAAACTTCCTTAATTTTCTTCCCTTGTCTCTACCCAGTGAATGAGTCAGGGTCAGGTAGGAGGAGGGCATTGTATCTAAAGACCTTGGATAGTTTTCTAAGTAGCATCCAAAGTAATTTTTCTTTCCCTACATCTAGGGACTCATAATTATCCCCCTTTTGCCCCCCATCAGGACATGCAGCATTTCATAGTGGACATTACCAGATGGGAACATGCAGTGATGTAGATGTGCCTCATCACTGCAGCATTGCAGAGATCATAGGAAACACAGCAGGAATAATGCAGAACAAGACACGAGAATTTAAGGATTGCATGTTGAGCAAGAAGAAAAGAAGAAACAAGAATTGTTTCCAAAAAGCACAACAACACCAATTCACTTAAATGAACCACCGTGGGTCAGCTTGGGACACAGATCAGCATAGGACCCAAAAGCAGATCAAAAACAATGACTCAGAGCAAGAGTGATGAGAAGGAAGCAGACCACAACTGGGCTTAGTTTTAGAGACAAATGATCGTTAGCTGCAATTGATGAGCAGAGAGTAAAGGAAGACAGTTCATAATGCAGAGTAAACTATTCTCAAGTAATTATTTTCCTTTCATTTTAAAATAAAATCTCAAATAGAAAATTCTGTAGGTTCTTGAGCAAATACTATCAAATTCTTCATTCTATTCTTTCTTGCTTCTTTCCAAGATGGAGAAACACTAATTTGACAGACATATTCCAAGAAATTGTTATAATTATACTTAGGAGATAGAATCCCTGAAGTAAAATGCAAATGACTTAGGAAAACTGTCTGCTCTCTATGGCCCAGCCTGGTTTACCAGAGTTCCTTTCTCTTGGGTTTCAGGTAAAATTCCACCTAACAATTGTTCTTCTGAACAGTTCAACATGGGTTTGTTTAAACAGGACAAGTGATTGCATTAGAATTGGGATGAAATCACAATGCTGTTATGTCTGTCTTATGACCAGGGAAGCCCAGAATATATGAATGTAATCCCAAACATAGCAATGCCTCCCTCTAGGGTCTCTCTGAGAGAAATATTTAGCAAAGAAAGTCAGCATAACAGTCAATTGTTATGTGCAATTTTACCTGAAATCCAAATGGTCCACAAGGCAAGGCTGAGTTCTGGGTCAGTGGGAGGCCCAGGTGCTGAGGACCTAGGACAACTGGGGTGGGCTTGCCATGTGGTTTATGGCTGCTGGCCAGGAGGTTGGGGCTGCCTGGGCCAGCCCGGTGTTGGGTGGGCTGGGAAAGCCCTGGAAAGCTGCCTGGAGCCTGGTGGCACTGGAGTGGGCCCAGAGAGAGAGTCTGCAGCAGCCTGCCTTGAGCTTGGGGCCATAGGAGCCACCAGGGGAAACCAGTATTTGCTTCATTTTCCTTCCCCCCCTCTCCCCCCGAAGGAGGGTTTCCCTGTCCATGCTGGGGTGTGGGGTGTTGGGGGAAGAATGACAGGGGTAATGTGAAACTTTCTCTCCTGCCCATTTGATTGCGTCTTTTCTAACTTCTGTGCTCTACCCAGGTCCTGTAATCTCTCACCTGGAATCCTTAGCTTCTTAATCATATTTTCAGAAGTAAATAGTTGTTCAGACTGATGTTTCTGGGAAGAGGTCAGTGCTGGAAATCCCTCTTCTGCCATCTTGTGTCTTGATTTGCTCCTGTCACAACCTCCCACACCATTTTTCACTGGAGCCTTTCTAATAGGAGTATAGTTATTTCTCATTGTGGTTTTAATTTTTGCATTTCCCTAATGGCTAATGATGATGACCATCTTTTTATATGCTCATTTGCCATTCATCTCTGTTCATGTCTTTGGCCATTTGCTAGATGAAAAGTTTTTTTTTTTAATTGTTGAGTTTTGAGAGTTCTTTATATATTCCAGATACATTTTTGCCAGATATGTGGATTGCAGGTATTTTCTCTCAGCCTGTAACTTATCATTTTATCCTCTAACATCCATTTGCTGAAAAGCGTATCCTTTCTTCACTGAATTTTCTTGCACTTGGTCCAAATTCGGTTGGGCATATTTCTGTGGGTCTATTTCCATCGATCTACATTCCTCCATACTGTTTTGGCTACTGTAGCTTTTTCAGAATTGTTTGTTATTTTATTGTTTGCCTTTCCATATAAACTTTGAGATTTTCTACATGTGTAAAGATCTTGGGATTGCATAGAACTTGCATTAAACCTACATATCAATTTAGGGAAAGTTTTCATCTTTACTATGTTGAATCTTCCAATCCATGTACACAACACGTCCATTTATTTAGAGCTTTGATTTATTGAATCAGTATATTGTAATTTTTAGCATGTGGATCTTGTATATACTTTTTTACATTTCCTCTTTTTAGGCTTCACTTACCTAATTCATTTTTGGGGAGTGATTGTAAATGACATTGTGTTTTAAGTTTTGCTTTCTACCTATTTGTTGCCTGTATATAGAATTATGATTGATCTTGCATTCTGTAACCTTGACAAATTTTATTTTAGGAGGTTTTTTTTTTTTTGGTAGATTCATTGGTATTTTCTACATAGCCAATCATGTCATCTGCAAATAGAGACAGTTGTATTTCTTCTTTTCCAATCTCTATGCCTTTTGTTTGGTAAAGAGTATTTTTGTTCTACAGGGCATAACAATCCCTTCAAGGCCCTTCTCACAATAGCCAGTCCTGGTAGACAGACATTACAAGTGTTGCCTGGTTGACTGGGAAGAACTTCAACCTCTTTTTCTACTTCTTTAAGAGAAAATGCAATTTCCATGCAAAGCTTGAATTGAAGGACATGTGCTTCTTCTCACGTATTTGTGAGGGCAGATTTCTTACTCTGTCAAGAAGGAATCCCATCATGAGTACTGGCCTACCCTGGCTCTGAAGACTTTACCCAAATCCTGGATTTGTCCTTGACTAATGAGTGCCAAGCTCTATTCAGACAAGTGACTAGAGCTAAGAATAAGACAGGTTTGCTGTACTAGATACCTGCTGTGCTCCTTCTATGAAGCTTTCTCTGATCCTTATATGTAGAATTATTCCATTTTTTGTGAGTTCCCACTAAAATATATACTCTTTTGAGAGCCTTTCATCACATGCTTCCTCTATCTTTCAGCCTACGGAGGCAGATACTCCTCTAACCCTTACTCTTTTCATTGAGGTTATAAGAAAGGGTTCTATGTCATTCCCGGTTTGTTTTGAAATTTCTGCCGAGACAGAAGCCTGCCTCAAATCCAATAATACTTGGTGAAGGCCATATACCTGGGTGAACCCTTTTTGTTACTTTCCCCTCACTGACCTCTGTATTAAGCCACTGGCTTCTATCATGAAAGACAGATACACATGAGAGCCCTAGAATCAAGACTATTTTTTTCAACTGTCTATCATCCCCATCAGACTCAGGAGGCAATGCCTCCATCATAAGACTGGACTCTCAGAAATATAAACCAACCTGTATCAGCTCTATGGAGACTGCAACTTGAACCAGTTGACCCTCTTTTTAAAAATCAATCTGTCTTTTTACATTTTTTTCTACTTTTCCATAGCTGGCCTTTGACATCTCATCCTATCTCAACAAATAAAAGAATATCTTTGCCTTAAAAAGATTTCTGAGGTTATGATGGTTCATAATCCACACTCTATTAAGTCAAATGTTTATTTAAATCAACTAAAATTGATTTAAATTCATTTATTCTGTACACCTAAGTGTGACATCTCAAGTAATTTCAGATGGCCACCAGCTGGATGGAAATATATTTTCCCTGTTCAAAAAGTCTTGTACACCCTACTGTGTACCCATCCGTGTGATGGGTACTTAAGCAAAGAGACATGTTAGGCACGGTTTCATGCCTCTTGGAGTGGATAGTCTGCTTGAAGACACGACACGCAAAAACACTCAATGCATCCTTGCTCTGTGATTAAAACTAGTTGTGATTCATGACCTCAAAATGCCTTCTTTATAGTCAGCTTTTCTAGAATATTTCTTCTGAGTTAGTTTTCTAACATGTTGTTGCTTAATTGATTGATTGCTCCAAGTTGCTTTGTTGTACGTATCAAATGGGTCACTTCTTCAAGTGTGATACAGTCCAGCCGAATAAACAAGCAGGTGTTGAGAGATGTTGGGATTGCCCTGCCAGTCATGATCTCTGTATTACCTTCTGTGTCACTCATGATCAGCCTGTGAATGCTTTTCACTGAAAAGCCAAGATGAAAAATGACTGCTGTGTGAGTTCCTTAATGCTGTGTTCCCGTACATCATCTGCAGGTGGATTGGCTAAGACTCCTGGTTGCCTGGAAATCATTTCAGGTTGTTCTGAGCTCTAGGTCAAACTGTGGGTGTCACAGAATGATCCTCTCTCTTCTGATAGCCTTGCAAACTTCAAATTACTTCTACTTTCAAACATTTACTGGGTGTAAGATTTTGTCCTGAGGGCTGTATAAATGTATCCTGCCTTCAAGATACTTACAGTTTGGAGAAGGGACAGAAAATGTACACCATCAGCTGTACCACAAAATATCATGTTGTGCGTGCCAGAAAAGCGAGGCCAACAAAGGCCTCAAGGAACTTAAAGTGAGAAAGATTAATTCTGAGCTGGAAATTACGGAAGAGAGAAGAGAATTGGAGCGATATGTTGTAGTCTGAGTAGGACAGTCATAGGTACATTTTGTGGAGAGGGCTTTCCAAGCAAAGAAAATAGAGAGTAAAAGCATAGCAGCAGAGAGAAGTTTCTGGAGGATGATAAGTAATCTGAACTGGTTGGATTTGAATGGTTATAGGACACTGGGCATTTATGTTAGAGTTAGTGTTTAGAAAAAAATTTGGGCATTATTGTGTGACAAATCAAATGTTCTTGTTTTTAAATGATGTATTTCACTGATTTTCTTTCTTTTTTCTTTTAAAGTTTATTCATTTATTTTGAGAGAGAGAGAGAGAGAGAGAGAGAGCACGAACAGGGGCGGGGCAGAGAGAGAGGGAGTGAGAGAACACCAAGCAGGCTCTACACGGTCAGCACAGAGCCAGATGTAGGGCTTGAACTCAGGAGTTGTGAGCTCATGACCTGAGCTGAAATCAAGAGTCGGATGCTTAACTGACAGAACCACCCAGGTGCCCTATGAATCAAGTATTCTTTTTTTTTTTTTTAATGTTTATTTATTTTTGAGACAGAGAGAGACAGAGCATGAACAGGGGAGGGTCAGAGAGAGAGAGGGAAACACAGAATCCAAAACAGGCTCCGGGCTCCAAGTCAGCACAGAGCCCAATGTGGGGCTCGAACCCACGGACAGCGAGATCATGACCTGGGCTGAAGTTGGACGCTCAACTGACTGAACCACCCAGGCGCCCCTCAAGTGTTCTTATATAGGGGATGTGGTTTTAAGTTTGTTGTTTAAGATAAACAACTCGAGAAATGACGGAGAGCATGAATTGCTTAAACAGAAAAAGAGAGTTCATTTGGGATCTGCTGTTTCATTCATATTGGAGGTAACAGAAGCTTTTCTTAGGTCAGTCATTGTGAATATGGAAGGGTGAGATAAGGAGCAGGTTGGCATTGAAGACTTTGGGCATAACCTGGAGCCCTCAGGTGTTTTTTTTTTTTTAATTTTGTTTTGTTTTTTGATGCTTGGTGTCTAAAGGGGCCCTTGTAGGAGTTAGATCATCACTATTCAATAGAAATGTAATATGTAATTAAACTCATAAATGCAACCCGTATATGCAATAAAAATTTAATAGCCATATTGACAAAAAAAGAAAAATGTAAGTTTAATTTTAATAATTTTTAAGTCAAATACCAAAAATGTTATAATGTCAACATGTAATCAGTATAATATTGACGAGATACTTTCATTCATTTTTTTCTTATCCAAGTCTATGAAGCCGGTGTGTACTTTATACTTAACAGAATACTTCAGTTGGGACCAGCCATATTTCAAGTGCACATTAGTGACATGTGCTAGCCAGTGGCTATTCTGTTGGACAGCACAGACTTGGGTATACTTTTACTTATCTACTTACTGCTAATCGACTTTTGTTAATCTACTTACTTAAAGAAACTTTCCTAATCTTCTTATTCCATTGTAACATATTAGCCTTTTCAGTGACTTTGACTCCTAGGAAGATGCCCTGGTTTTACTGATGTTCAAAGCTCTAGGGCATGGCAGAGTTTCTAACAGAAGTTCAGTCTTCAAAAAAAATGATTGTTACACAGGTGAAGCAGAGAATGCTGATTTGGGGCCTGTCCTTACGTTTGAGATGTGGAGGTAGGTGTGGGAAGGAAAGGAAAGGTGTATACTTCTTAGCCTGACTCAGTTCTGACTTAGGAGACTGAATAGCTCCCACTATCCCCATTGAAGCAAATGTGACTAAAAAAAGTGAACAGTATTCCTTTCATCCTCATATTTATATCAAATATTCACAGACAAGGAATTGGTATAAATAAAGTTGCTTGGAGCCACTGATGAAAAGTTCTTTAAAAATAGTTAGCATTTTTGGGGGGTCTGCATGGCTCAGTTGGTTAAGCATTGGACTCTTGATTTTGGCTCAGGTCATGATCTCATGATTCATGGGATCGGGCCCCATGTCAGGCTCTGTGCTGACAGTATGGAACCTGTTTGGGATTCTCTCTCTCCCTCTCTCTGCCCCTCCCCCACTCACACATGCACACTCACTCTCTCGAAAATAAATAACCTTAAAAAAAACCACTAGAATTTAAAAATATATGTATTTAGTATTTTCACTATGCTTAAAAAAAAGCCTCACGGCTGAAATATATTTCTCTATTAAAAGTGGAGTTAATTTTTTTGCATTTTTGAAATGTTTCCCTTTAATGTCATATAACTGATATCCTTTTTCTTTTCCCTATTGTATTAATCATATTTTTAAATTTTTATTATCTTATGATGTTTTGCCATCTTAAAAAATCTTTCTGGCTGCTAAGAGACTGCCCCTCCCAGGGCTAGCCAATTCTTAGAGACAGCTTGGCAGGCAGTGTACCTTTCAAATGCAAATCAACCAATCTGGGAAATGTATTCACCCAACAAATTCTATTAACTTACACATCAAGCCAATATTTCTCCTGCCCTAAATCATCCCAGGGTTGGGTACCAGGCAGCTAGAGACTGCTCCTATAGCTTAAAAGCTTCAGAATTTTTCAAAATAGACAATCTTAAATTGTTTCCCAGCTTTGCCTGGTCTTTCGTGTGGAACCACGAAAAAAGGCTACAGCCCAGGCTTTCCCCTCTTCTGCCTCCTGCCCAAACCCTGGTGCTTTCCACGTGGCCCTGCATAACATGATGTGCCTCCTTCTCTAGGGAAATAGAAATAATGAATTCTTCTTTCAGTACCATTGGCCTCGATGTTATTACTCAGTCACTTCCATAAATTTAAATCCCAAGAGCACAAATGAGACACATACATGTCTACTTCTCTGTCTCAGTTATTTTGTATTTCATTTACTTTGGACACATATTTTTACCAGAACGTAAATTTAGAACCCAAGCTAAAAGGTATGTCAGAGGATTTAAAACTGTGCCTTCACAGTGAATAGAAAGCCTTCGGGGAATAGGGCAACTGAAGAAACGAGAGTTGTGGGTAATGAGAAAAAAGGAAACACTATTTACACGTTCTTATAAAGAACATTATGGAGGCATGAAGGCAATAGAATGTGGCTTATGTGTCTAGTACATGCTGGGTATTTTTCCTATCCCCTCTCATTTAATCATCTTCAGTTAATAGAGAGGACCCAAGAAGGTAAATGACTTTCTCAAGGTCAAGAAATTAGGTGCAGACTGGGTTTGAATCCAGATCCTTCTTGGTCCCCCACCCATGCTCTCATTGCTGCACTGCATTCTCTCCATCTGAAAGCTCGAAAGCTGTGAATTAAAGAGTCACCCAAACATACTTGGAGGGCTGCAGCTTTCGTGATGTTTTCTTTTCTGAATGCCTGACGCAGGGCATGTTTTCTATATAGTATTCGGATGTCAAGAATATGAGGGCAACATCACAGATTTTATTTAGCGACAAACAGGGTACGAAGTACAGTGGAAGACAATGGCTGACATTGAGTGCCGAGAGGTATTTCTCATACCGGGAAAGGAAGAAGTATTTTTCATACCTTTAGGCTCCTGAGGTCCAACTGGAATGCTTGTGGCGATGGGGCGACTTCTGTACAGAGGAGAGGGAATGAAAAGCTGCCAAAACAAATCAAAAAGAAAAGGGAGTAACAAGTTTCAGGCTTTTTTTAGGACAGCTTATGACTCCATGATCTAATTTATTAATTTTCTCGAATCTACTCTACTAGTGTTATAACTCAGTCTGTATTTGTGAAATTTTTTAAAAAGTTTATTTGTTTTGAAAGAGAGAGAGAAAGAAAGTGTGCACGCACAAGTGGGGGAGGGGCAGAGACAGAGGGGGAGGGCGGAGAGAGAATCCCAAGCAGGCTCCATATTGCTGTTGCAGAGCCCTCTGTGGGACTTGAACCCACAAACTGTGAGATCAGGACCTGAGCCCAAGTGAAGAGCCGGTTGCTTAACCAACTGAGCCACCCAGGAGCACCCGCATTTGTGAATTTTTAATGTAAACAGAGGCTCTGATACTTCAGAATGAAGAAATATAATCTGGGGGTTTCCTAGGCAATGAGTGAACATATGAGAAAGGGAGTGTAACAATAGAACATGTACCTCTCATAGCTGCAGAAGAAGAAGGAATCGTGCAAAGATTTTTCTTCCATAATACAATTTTTTTTATGTCAACACATTTTCCATATGGATAAATGAGTAGCAAGGAAGAGCAGGATGGCGATGAATAATAAACTACATGAAAAGCAAAGAAAACTAGTGCGTCCAGAAGGCTTAACTTACTGTATAACCAAGAGTGCGAAATTGGCCCAAGAGGGTTATATCATTGAAAATTTGGAATTAAATGGAAAATAAACATTTAATTTGATCCTCAGATGTGATTTTTAAAATTACTTTTGCATTAGAATGTCTTTACGGTTTAATGGATTCTGATTGTGCTCACTGATGACCTTTTTGACTCTTTAGACCATTTCAAATTCTAAAACATCAAGGGAACCATTTCCCAAAGTGTAAACGTAGACGTAATTGGATTTTTAACGCTTAGAAATCAGGATGAACAATTTTAAGTTAAAGAGAAATGTGGAGAAGATGAAGTGACATATTGTGGATTTAGCAGGAAAATTCTTCGTGTGTTCCCCAGCTACAACTCTGCTAACTACACTGTGCTCGTAGATTACTGGAAGGCAGATATCATAGAAGAAAGGGTGTTCCTATACCGGGTGAAGCAGTGAAAGCTGGAAAAGTGACTCATTGCTTCTAAATAGGAGCTATTTCAGTTTCCTTTCATTTGTGGGTTTTTTAGTTCAGTGCAAGAATATATAATGTGACTTCTAGATGTTCCATTCTCTAGAACAATTTATTCTAAAACACAGTTTGTTCTCTAGTGAATTTAAAATGGGTAAAAGAAAACAGTTTTCTAAGTTTAGGGATAGGAAGTAAAAAGGGAGAAATATGCAGAAGGAATTAAGAAAGGTGAGTCACTTGCTAGTAAACTTCAGAGTCTCAGAATTAAATCGGTTTTCCCCTTAGTACCAAGGGCAAGTCAGTGATAACATAATTAGAGCTTCGCACCAAGGATGTGTTCGAAATATGGTGTTTGCCAGGAGACACCTTCCTCCTTTGGGTTCGATTTTATTTCCTTCTAGAAAAATTCCCAGATTAAGGCACTTTGTGAAAGGATCCACTCTCTTGATTTTTTTTTTCCTTTCATTCTAAAGAACTTGTAAGTTTTTAGGGAACAGAAAATCTAAAATATGTGAGATAATCCCCCCCCCCCAAATATTGAATGTAAATGTAAAAATCCGAAGGATAATAGAATTTATTTTGCTTGTAAAATTTTCATATTTCATGTTTTTCTGTGGCCTCTTCCTTCCCTTTGTTTCTCATTTCACCACGGGAATTTGATCAAAAACAAAAGAACAAGAAGATGTCACTTACAGTATGGTAATGGTTATAGGCTATTAAAGATATTATAGAATATTTGATCCAGTTATTATTTTTTTATTATTGAGTTGGTGTTCTTCATATATTTTGGAAATCAATTCTTTTTTTTTTAACATTTTTTTTAACGTTTATTTATTTTTGAGACAGAGAGAGACAGACGTTGAACGGGGGACGGTCAGAGAGAGAGGGAGACACAGAATCTGAAACAGGCTCTGGGCTCCGAGCTGTCAGCACAGAGCCTGAGGCGGGGCTCGAACTCACGGACTGCAAGATCATGACCTGAGCCGAAGTTGGACGCTTAACCGACTGAGCCACCCAGGCACCCCTGGAAATCGATTCTTTATTACACATATGGTTTTGCAAATATTTATTCCCATTCAGTAGGTTGACTTTCCATTTTGTTGATTTTTTTCTGTGCAGAAGCCTTTTAGTTTAATATCGTCCCACTTGTCTATTTTTGCTTTTGTTACCTATGGTTTTGGTGTCATATCCCAGAAAAATGGTACAGCAGCTGTGGAAAACAGTGTGCAGATTCCTTGAGAAGTTAAAATTAGAACTACCGTATGATCCAGCGATCCCCCTTCTGGGCATAAATCCAAGGGAAATCAGACTCTAGAAGAAATATCTGCAGTCCTACATTCATCGCAGCATTATTCACAATAGCCAAGACATGGAAACAACTCAAGTGTCCACTGACACACGAATGGATAAAGAAAATGTAGTATATGTATTCAATAGACTGCTATTCAGGCTCAAAAAAGAAAGAAATCCTGCCGTTTGTGGCAACATAGATGAACCTGGAGGACATTATGCTGAGTAAAATAAGCCAGTCATAGAAGGACAAATACCTCATGATTCTACTTATATGAGGGATCTAACATAGTCAAACTCATACAGGCAGAGAATGTAATAGTGGTTGCCGGAGCGGGAGGGTGGGAGAAATGGACAGCTGTTGTCCAATAAAGTTTTAGTTATGCAAGATGAATACATTCTAGAGTTCTATTAAAAAAACAAAACAAAAACAAAGGGACACAAGGAAACTTTTGGAGGCGATAGATATGTCCGTTGTCTTTATCGGCGATGGTATCCTGAATGTTTGCATATGCCCAAACTCATGAAATAGTGCATGAACTATGTGCAGGGGTTTTGTTTTTGTTTTTGTTTTTGCTTTTGGTGTATAAATTACACTTCAATAAAGCTGTCAAAAATTCTGGACTATTTGAAACTGACAGAAAAGTACAGAGAATAATATAAGAAACTGATACTTAGCCATCACCCAGTATTTTAAAATATTAACATTTTATCTTCTCTTCTTTTTTCTTCAAATCATAAATTACAGAGAAGGTTAAGACTCTTGGCTACCTTACTGTGATCCCATCCCCTCTCTCCCCAAAGATAAAAACGGTTCTCATGAATTTTATGTTTAAGTTTCCCATGCGGGAACTTCATGAGCAAAGAGAATCCTACATATGTCGCCGTCAGGTTTGCAGCTTGGTAAACGGCTCAGTAGAGCAGGTTGGCCATGCTGCATGAAGTTGGCGATGTAGCTCTGCCATGAAGGAGGGATTCTACTGCAGGGTGTAAGGCCAGAGCAAATCTTGCTGGTTTGCACAGGGAGACATGTCCATTTCATTGCAGCATTGTTGGAAGCAATAAAAATTACTTAGTTAGAAATTATTTTTATTGTTAAAAACATTTGTGTCAAACTTACTTTCCATGGCTAGATGTGTATGAAATGAGGAGAGAAAAAAAAGTAAACAATACAAAAGTGTGAAAAAGAAAAAAATCTTTAAGACAGATGTAAATGTTTTGTTAGGCTGTACACTTTTTAAGCTTTATTTCAATCGGTTGGATGAGCAGTAATCATATCCTTCCAGCTCAAAGTGTGGTCCATGGACCAGGGGAGGGGCAGGTTCTTGGGGTATGTGTGTTAGAAATGCTGACTTTCAGGCCCCACTCTAGGTTTACTGAGTCAGAATCTGCATTTTAACAAAAACCCCGGGTGATTTGTATGCATAGTGGTTTGAAAGCACAGGTCTAGAGCAGCTGCCCTCAGTTTTTACGTCTCAGCAGGCCGATGGGTCAAGATGAGCTGCGAGGTGAATGCAAATACACCATTAGTAATGATCAAGTACACACTTTGCTGAACAATTTAAAGAAAAGAGCAAATGTGAACTATTTCACATGGTACCGGCACTCAAATTCATGTGCATTTCCTGAGTGAAAGAAGAAGCATCGAGGTGGTCTGTAGAGATAGGGATGTGCAATGCCACATTGCAAATATCGGAGCGATTGTGATGGGATCCCGTGGGGGGAGGCACGTGCTTTGTGACTGTGAGAGGTGACTGACTCGCAGAGTCAGAATCCCAGGTAATTGATAACCAACGGTAACAGGTATCTGCTCTCAGAGAGGACCATGTACTCATTGAACAAATATTTACTCATCCTTTGCATATGCTACCTCCTCGGCTAGACCCCAGGGAGCAGTGGTGCCCACCACAGACACAGTCCATGTCCCAACAGAACCTACGGGCTCTCAGGGGAGGCAGCATGACTGTCATACGTTAACAAGTATGACTGTCCAATGAATCTTATAGGAAGAGAGGCATGAATCTTACAAAGATAGTTAAGCAGTTAGGTAGGTAGATAGACAGTTGAGAGATTGGTAGATGATAGATAGTTGATACGTAGAAAGATACATTGATAGAATGAGGACATACAGCAGAGCCGTCTATTGGAGTCCATGTGCCAGATGGCCACACATTAGAAGCTTTTGAAATGTTAGAGAGAAATGTCTGATGTTAACAGAATATGTGTAATTATTAGAATATGCAGATGCAAAGAAAAGCAGGACGGCAAAACCTTGGGGCACTGGCTTTAAATACAATGGCCAGTCAGGTGGGATTTGTAAAAATTATTTACCATGATTAGATAAACATACAAATCCAGAAGAGCAGTAGGTTATTTGTGAAGAGGCGTTTGGAAACCTTGATTCAAATATTATCCAGACTTCTCAAGACTCCTTTCTGAAGCTTTTAGATGCACCTACTGTTTAATTATACACTGAAGCCCATGCTTCTCCCCTGGTGCAGGGAGCTGTAACCAGCTCTCTCTCAAGGGTCTCCCAGGGAACTCCCAAACATTTTTTATTTGAAGAAATGAACACATGTGAAGTAGTTTGGTTTTTAAAAATGTCTTCTTTGAGGCACTTGGGTGGGTCAGTCAGTTAAGCATCTGACTCTTGATTTTGGCTCAGGTCATGATCTCATAGTTGTGAGATCAAGCCCCACATCAGGCTCTGTGCTGCCAGTGCAGAACCTGCTTGGGATTCTCTCTCTCGATTTCTCTCTCTGCTCCTCCCCTGATTCCCCTCTCTCTCTCTCACTCATTCTCTCTCAAAATAAATAAATTAACTTTAAGAAATACAAATAAAATGTATTCTCTACTACCTACTACTGCTATTTTCCTAGCCTGCCACCATGACAGAGAGACAATAGACAAGGGAACTACTCAGGGGCCCTATCTGGCAATTTAGGTTTATTGAGAATATGCTGGTGTCATATCAGAAAACTAGTGTGTCAGGCAAACATTATAACCATAACTAAATATATATTATATGATGCATAAAAATACATATATAACATACACACACACCCACATATATATGTATCTGTCTATATATATGTGGGTATGGGTGTGTGTTCTCCTAGCATTTCCTTTTCCTCAGCACTCCTGATGCTATTTCCAGTTTATTACCTCCTTAGAGAAGGGCTAAGACAGCAGAAAGAGAGAGAAACAAACCCAGAATTTTCCTTTGAGTTTTGAATTTCAAAAACCAAACATAGCCTTCAGAGGAGAAAAGGCATGAACGTTAAGTTTGGGAGATCCTAATAAAGAAAACAAACCTGTCTCCCCTGATGATCTGATTGGATAAATGTCCTCTGATCCATAGGACAGAGCGTCAGAAGGCAAGTGAGAAGAGCACTGGGCCCTTGATAAGGTGGGTGAGGGGCTATTTCCTGTGCTTCTGAGAGGCCAAGGCTCAGAAGGGCAATAAAAGACCAGATACGTTTAGGGGACCCAGAGCAGAGATAGGCTGGGCCGTGATTCTCAGACTTGGGAGGATAGCAGAACTCCCTAGAAGGAATTAATGTCTTCAAGTGGATTTAGGCAGAGGAGGTTTAGTTGGCCAGGGAGACCTTCACTTCCCCAGGGTGATATGGCACCAAAGAGCAATTCCGGTTGCCTGCGGCGGCACAGAGGTTAGATCATGCTGTAGGTAGCATAGTCTCCATGGCCCAAACTGGTGTGGAGGCTGCAGGATGAGCAGTTGGAGACAGCTGAGGCTGAGCTGGACTAAGGGCACCTGCAGTTGAGAGGCAGGGATGACACCTGGCTGGTGGGCCGATAGGAACAGACTCATCTGACTCAGATGTCTGTTCTCCCAGGCCATAGCTCCAAGCCTGGCACTCCGCCAATGCTCCAGAATTGTCGTGTTACCTCAGAATAGGAAGGGTGCAGAACTGATAAAAAATTTGGTTTTCAACTCAGGAGAATGAGGATTCAAAGTACAAACTGAGTTGAAAAAATAACGCCCCAGTTCTTCACATTAATTTTTTTGCCTAAAGTTTGTGCTCATCACAGTAGCTTTCTCAATATTTGTGTGGGATGGAGGTTTGGAGATGAGGTACCTTTAGGGAAGAAGGGGATTGTCTTTCTCCTTCTCTCTCCTTCTTACCTTAACACATTGGGTTATCTGTGATGGAAGCATTTCTGTTCCTCTGGTTTACTTCTATCTTTCCCTAATTTGTTCATCAATATCGCTCTTCTCTATTGCTTGCCCCAGAGACAAAGCAGACAATACCAAACCTAGAAATATGTCTGAGGACACCCTCAGACAGATGTCAGATAACACCCATTTCTCACAGGATTATGAAGGCATCAGAAGTTCTGTCAGCTCCCAGAACCACTTGCCTTGTCTTCTGAGGCCCAAGTTATTCTGGGGGGGGGGTGGGGTAAGGATGCAGAGTCTTTATAGCTTAGTGAACAGATATCAAACACGTAGAGAGAGGAAAGGGATGGTGAAAATATAGGAAAGGTGGAAAAGACTTAAGGATTTAGTTGGAGAGAAGGGAAAAAGTGGAAGTGTGGCCACAATTTCCTTGTGGAAAATGTATACTAGTTTGCTTATCTGTCATTTCACCTGCCAGGGGGAATATGTTTCGTGGAAGATTGTACTGAGTCAAATATATGCCTTATACAGGTGCTTTATGTGGACCTGTGAGCACTCGGGAGCAATGTCTAACTCCCTGGAGAGCTGAGAATTCTGTAAGATTTTTAAAAGCTTTTTTTCCTTTGTTGAGGTAGATTCGTTTACATGGAAACCTCACCCTTGCTGCTCTGCTCCTGTGTTACTGGCAGCTTAGCCAGAGGGCAGCACAAGGGCACCGTTTCTATACTCAGAGCAACAGAAGTCATTGTTGTCATGACAGAGAGAATCATTCCGTTATCTTTGGGTGCCCCACCCTCCCTGTTCCAAGGTGGAATAGGTTCCTGGTCCATTTTATTGTTGAACAACATGGATGTACCTAGAGTGTATTATGCTAAGTGAAATAAGTCGGACAGAGAAAGGCAAATATCGTACAATTTCACCTATACGAAATTTGAGGATTTAAGAAATTAAGCATTTAATAATTTAAATTGAGAATTTAAGAAACAAAACAAATGAATAACCAAAAAGCAGAATCAGACCTATAAATGCAGAGAACAAACTGATGGGTGCTAGAGGAAGGAGGGGGAGGGGATGGGCAAAATGGGTGAAGGGGAGTGGGTGATACAGGCTTCCAGTTATGGAATATGTAAGTCATGGGAATAAAAGGTACAGCCTAGGGAGTATAATCACTGGTGTAATAGCGTTGCATGGGGACAGATGGTAGCTACAATTGTGGTGAACATGGGATCACACAGAGAAGTTGAATTACAACGGTCGTACCCCTGAAACTAATGCAACCTGTGTCAACTATACTCAAGTGAAAAACAAACACACAAACAAACGCACAAACAAAAACGAAAGCCCTCCGTGGAAAGCGCCTTGTTTCCCATCCAGTCAAGCTGGCCGTGTGTTGTTCACCATGGGAACTGGCTGCCATTCTACCAGTGAAGGTAATGGGCGCTTGGTGCGTTGTGGTCACGCTGTCATGGAGAAGACCTGTGGATAGTGTTCCGCACCACCTGCATTCGAAGAGGAAATCACCCCAGGCTGGTTACGTCTAAGGTCGATGCTTGTCTAGAAAGCTGAAGCCCAGCGCCACTTAGAACAGTGTGGGGTGGTGGGTGGCGAGTGCCCGGGAGGACACAAGGAGGGAGGAGAGGCATGTGCTACTCAGGATCCCAGGCTGCAGCTTTGTCTGTGTGAAGAAGCCAACTCAGTACTTATCTGCTCCAGACAGATAGAGCTCCTGTGCTGCGTTTCCCACATTGGGGAGCAATAAAACAGATGAGGAAGGAGAAAGAGGTGGGGCAGTGGTGGGAGACCAGAGGAAAGGCTCCATCGACTAAGGGCGGGCTGCTGTGTCTCTGTCTGGTAGCTTTTCTTTCCCGATACCCCACCCTTAACATGTGGCTGGTGTCCATTAAATATGTGTTGAAGGAATGAATAAATATTTGGGGGTGTAATGGTTTTGACTACAGTTACTTTAGTAATTAAGTTATTGGTATGTAAGTAATTAATAATGGTATGATAAGCATTTTGTCTATTTTTTTTGTCATCTATAGTCCTGATAGGTTTTTTTTTTAATGTCCAATTGTCATAAAATTGTGTAACAGTTAGCTATGATGGTCAGACAAAACCTAGTCAATAAAAATGACTGTAGGCCAAGCAGCTCTGTGGAGGTTTTTTTGTATTTCCAAAAACATGATCTTAGACCCCAGAAAGAGGAATCTCTGTATATAGAAAAATTAACCACTACGCCCTCCTCACCACCAGGGAAGCAAATGGGATCTGAGAGAGAATGCATTCAATAATTGCACCATCTATGATGACGGCTCAGGCAGAGCCATTATTCTTTCATGTGAAAGGTGAGTGCTTTGCAAGGCAGGAAAGAAGCAAGAGTCTCTGAACACCAAGGTCTTATTTCTCAAAGAGTAGGAGGAAGACCCCATGAATGCGAAGAATGTGCTTTCTTCTATATGATTATACTCCCCTTTCTTAGATGGTTCTAGAGGGACATGGCTCAGCCATTATTGCTAAACAGCTTCTACTGGCTCCTTCTACTCATGGGTGCACAGCCGATGGTTCCCCTCAGAACCAGCAAAAGCCTGAGCAAAGAAAAACGTCTATTCCAAGTTTGCTGAAGTCTGAGGTAGCAGACTTGGCGGTAATGCAGAAAGAGATGAAGATATCCATAGACTTTTCATGGGAGAGAAGCAGAATTTTCCTAGGGGCGAAGGGGAGGGAGTCCGAGGAAAGGTGAGTTTTCCAAGGGAAGAAAGGATCAAAGTGTCACAGTGGGAAAGGAATGGGGCCTCTGGGAATGTAGGGTTAGGGAACAAGAGAATTCCCACGGGGTAAGAGGTCCTCCAAAGGCCTGGATGGAAGAGCTGCATTTTCTGATGCTTTTTCTTGGTTCAGGGGAATGAGTTAATTAAATAAGGTTACCACTCCTGGTCTTATTTTAGAGTCTTTTAAGATGCTTACTTGATCTTTCTGTAAAAGACTATTCAAACCTCTGTCAGAGGTCAAGGTCAGGGCTCCTTGTCCTTCTTACGTCCTGCTGGGTTACCAGGCTGAGGATATTGACCAGCAAACAACCCCAGAGAGATGGTAAAGCCCATTTCATAAACTCCCTCTCCAGAAAGGGGCTGATGATACACATTGATCTATCCTTTAAGGTAAAAAGGCGTTCCTTGCACATTGCATTTCATAGAAACCTACCCTCCACCGTCTTTGCCAAAGATGAAGGTGTCCTATGGACCAGGGTGATTCTACAAGTCAGAATTTTTGTTGCTTGTTGTTTGAAAGAATTGGAAGTTAAAGCATTAGTTTTCTTCTAAGTTTCACCCTTTAATGACATTCCTAAATGAGAATTTTAAGTATTCCAAAATATAAGAAGACAAAATTAGAAAAATAAAAACTCTTTCTGCAAGGTGTTAGAATTTCATTAGACAAACTTATGCTTACTTTAGTCTTATCTACATTTTATATATATTGGGTATATGGCATTATTTTCCAGGTCATCTTAACATGTCATTTAATGTCCATTTAAGCCCGTACATTTCTCTACGTGTATCTGGTATATTTTTGTTTTCCAGTGGGAATCCACATCTGTTATATGTATTATACAATTAGGTGTAGCATTGCTTGGATGTTGCAGATTCAACTGACAGGCCCTTATCGATTTGTGATCTTTCCTGCATAATGAAAACATGAGATTAAGTCTGGTATTTGAGTCTGGTTCCTTCTTACCATTAATCCTCTTTTGCAGACAATTGTTTCCTTAGCAACTGTACTAAGTTACTGAATATATTACTTAACCTGTTACTCAGGGGCTTCTCTCAAGGTGAACTGGATTCATTTTCATCTTTTTTATTTTTTCATAAGCTTGTTTTGTTAATTATAGTCCTTACTTGACAGCACTCCTTGCTTTTAGTGTTGCACTCACTTTGCACAATTTGTAGGGAAAATCAATCGTTAAGCCTCTGGAATTTCACCTAATGCACATTATGCGGTCACTTGGCTCACAGAGAAGACTTTTCGTGGTACCATTAAGTGTGCTTTTAATTGTATGAAAAAGACTCCAGTATTTGTAAATCTACTTCTCATTCCCAAGCATCTTGAATTTAGTCAATAATTAAGTGAATCAGTGGAGACAGAAGATTTTTTGTATCAATAAAGGGGTTGTCTCTCAAAATTAACCTGATAAAGTATCATTTAGCAGAGTTAGTCCATCAATCGGGGAAACACATGAGGTTTTCCATTTCTTTTGAATTCTTTTTTTGCAATATTGAAATGTCTGAGAGTTCATTACATTTTACAGGCCAAGAAAGAGCACTAGGAAACTTGCAAATTCTCCTTAAGAACATGAGGAGGGAAGGAGTGTGATGATTGGAATTCACATCCTGCAGACGTGTGCATTCTCACTATAGTTCAGCTCACTATAGCTTCTCCAAATACCTTCCAAGGAGAGAAGCCAGACAGGATTCTACAAATGTGTGGAATGTCACCTGGACATTAACTGGGATTCCCAAGGGACAGAGGTTAAGATAGAACTGCCACTGCTCTTATATAGAACCCATGATAGAGCCCACAGAAGTGCTGAGGTTCAGAAGTCCTGCACTAGACCTTTCTCTTTTAAATGAACAGAGGCACCACGTTTGGAAGGCCAATTCAAATGCAAGTGGCCGCCAAGTGCCAAGCATGGAAAACGTAGCCTATTGTTTACAGTTTGGCAAGTCCCTCCTCAAGGTGGATTCTGGGAAAGAGAGGATGTTGATTTCTCTTGGTTCTAAATAGATTCAGTACCAAACGACACATTGTGGTTAAGCCTAGAAACGTCCTTTGTGCACTTCTTATCTATCTTTCTGATGACTTATTTCTATTTTGACTTATGAATGCTCACTTCTTGGCTGCTGGGTTTCCTGGCTAAGGTTTTTCATGGGTTCCTGCAAGGTACATGTCAATGAATGGACAGAGCTAGAAGTTCTGACCCACTTAATATGTCTTTTACCAACCTATGTTTGCTTCATCACTATCACTACTGGTTGGTACAAAGTTTCTCTTTCAGTATTATACTGAAAACAAACTTCTCCATATTCCCCCATAATGTTTACATAAATTAATATTACCATAGCCATTTTGCTGAATTTTTTCTGATTGCCTTTTAGAGAAGTGGGAAAGTCCACACAGGGCTTCTGGTTCTAGCTCTACTTTCAAAGAATGGGGAATTGATATTAAAGTGTCTACTTGAGGATGCCAGTCCCCAGAAGAGCTGGAAAATATCTTTATGGGATTACCCATACCTCACCAGAAAGGAGTTTTCAATGTAAGGAGTCTTCAGGGTAGTTAGTAACTTGCTCCTCAGTCTATAGTCTATGGCCCAACATTCCCCCTTAGGGGTTAGCTAGGAGGAGGGAGATCTTTAGTTATAAATGTACTGGGCATGTCTTTGTCTTTAGGTCTCCTTGTTCATGGTAGGAGACATAGCCACAGGCTACAGTCTTTGAGATGCTAATAAGTATTGAGAGATGAAATGGAAAGTATAGTGTTTCTCAAATTTATTTAAATATAGGTTATCTTCTCATGGGAGAATTTTAAGCAACACTTACTTACAATAATATGTTGGGAAATTGTATGGCAAATTTATATTTTCACGCCAGAGTTTATGAAGACAATTCGATCACCTTGTTCTTGCCCTCTCAGGAAGGCAGGGCCAAATCAATAAGAAGTGTCTCAGAGTCATTTGTATGTGTCCGCACAGGAGTCTGAAAGTGCAAAGACTTGAATGAGAATTATCTAAGTTAAAAGGCTACATAACACTTCTTCTGAAGAGAATCTGAAAGGATTAGGGATCCACAGAATTCCTTTCTAAAGTTATTTAATGAATATGAAAGTTAAAAATTAATTGTGGATATAATTATGGGCTTTGTGGAAAACTGTAGACTTTGGGACACCATGTTAATTGAAATCGGTTTTTTAGTATGCTTCATTGTGTTCTCACTACATACTGAGCTTTGTGTAGATTGTACCAGAGCCTCCATTCATGAGGCTTCTATTCAATACTGGAGGATTTTAAAAAGGAAATATAGAAAGATACACGCTACAGATGAATGAGATAGGAGAGAGTCTGTGTAAAAACCACCTACATGTACATGCCCTCATCTGCATATTCCAAAATATTGTAGTTGTGTAGATATCCATATTTATCATAATCAGTAAACATTTTGAAAACCTCTTTTGTGTTTATTACTGTTCTGGGAACTGAGTATATAGATTTAATTGAGAAAATCTCAGTTACTTTGAGGCTTCTTTGGTCTCTAAAGATACAACTGAGAAATCTTGTTAATGATCAGGAAGAGGAGTTACATGTAAACGAATTGAAGAATGTGAAATCGACTTGTCAGGCTTTACAACCTGGAAGTTCAGACTCCTCTTTTTGTTAGACTAACAGGAAATAGCTTGGTAGGCATAGCCTTGAAGCATGCTCTGACCTGTGTGCATCACTGATCAACAGGGAAGGAGAGAAAGCTGATATCCACTTGGAGAAGTCACTCCCATTGTTGGACTGGCTACTAAGAGGCAACTTACCATAAAATCAGGCCTTAAGATGTAAAGGATATGAAAGCTAAAGTTAAAGAAATTTTACCTTTTGATGTGTCTGGTACAGGCTTGGCTTGTGTCTATGTTGTTGATTATTATTATTATTGTAATAATAATTATTAATTTCAATAATTTTTATTAATTGTAATTATTAATAGGACTCTCTTTTAGTCTCAGAAGTGACCTAGTTTGTAAAATAAATAATATTCTCCTCTATTTAAAGAGGAAAGAATATGGGGCGCCTGGGTGGCTCAGTTGGTTGGGCATCTGACTTCAGCTCAAGTCATGATCTCACGGTCAGTGAGTTCGGGCCCCGCATCAGGCTCTGGGCTGCCGGCTTGAAACCTGGAGCCTGCTTAGGATTCTGTGTCTCCCTCTCTCTTTGCTCCTCCCCCGCTCGTTCTCTCTCTCTCTCTCTGTCTCTCTCAGGAATGAATAAACGTTAAAAAAAATGTGAAGAGCAAGAATATGGGGTTTGGGACTAGAGAGATCTTGGTTTTAATCCCAACTTTGATGTTTACCAGATCGATGACCTAGTGCAAATTACATAATCCCTTTGAGCTGCGGTCTTTTTCAGTAAGTGGAAATAATAATTCATTCAAAAGTTGTTGAAAAGCTTATATAAATGTAAAGTAGCCATCTGAATACCTGGCATATGGCAGACACTAAATGAATCGTGGCTACTTTGCTATTCTGATTGGTATTTTTAACTAAGGTTCAATTCCAGGAGAAGAGTGAGATAACAGAAATCCTCAGATAAGAGGTGATAGTTAAAGAAGGGTTCTAGTTTTTCTACCACCAGGGAAAGAGCATGTGTCCAACAGCCAAGGACACAGAGGACAAGGCCCAGTGAGGGCCTGGCAGAATCTGAGACAGGTGGTCAGACACTCACGCCAATAAGCTTGTTCGAAGGCAAAACATAGATCTTACCAAAGAAATGTGTCAAAAATCCAGTTAAATGGACCAAGCACACGTAGAAGCGTTGGGAAGAGAGTAGGCATTGTGGATCCAATCCACACCAGGTATTGGATCTATATATAGGATCCGAACTGAATCCCCGTTTCTACCCTATGATGGACTAAGTCTCCCAGTGATTTCCCCATCTATTCCAGACTAACAAAGGACCTAGATATTTTGAGTGTGCAGCTTTAGAACCTGTGGTTGAGCTAGCCTGGGAGGGAAAGGCTAACCTAACCACAGCTGATTTCTTTTTGTCCTGGTGGGGTAACATTCTATACATTAAAAACATTTTCATAGCAGGAAGGCTACAGAAGCTTCACCAAATTCTGTGACATCCAAAGGCTTGTGGAAATGAACTGCAACGATTTGTACTGTTTGTATGTATGAGTAAATTCTATTGAAATAACCTTGTTGTTTCAAGAAACAAAAATAATCTAACTTCTCATAAAATATAGTAGCATTTTATGGTAGTGTTATTTTTACAAGCATCTATGGTAAACAGAATTCGAATATACCCACCCCCTGTGTATACAATGTATAAAATTCTCCCCCACTGACTATTATTGGGACTTGTGAATATGATAGAATGTCATTCCCATGATTATATTATGTTATGTAGCAGAATGAATTTTGCAGATATAATTAAGGTCTCTAATGGCTTTGAATTACCGAAAAGATTATTGGGGTGGACCTGATCTAATAAGGTGGGTCCTTCAAAGAGGTAAAGAGACGAAAAGTAAGGGAGATTCTTTTCTTTTTAAAAATATCTTTTTAATGTTTATTTATTTTTGAGAGAGAGAGAGAGAGAGAGAGAGAGAGAGAACGCAAGTGGGGAGGGACAGAGAGAGAGAGGGAGACTGAATCTGAAGCAGGCTCCAGGCTCCGAGCTGTCAGCACAGAGCCCGATTTGGAGCTCAAACCCACAAACCGTGAGATCACGACCTGAGTTGGAGTCAGATGCTTAACCGACTGAGACACCCAGGTGTCCCATAAGTAAAGGAGATTCTTATGCTGGCCTTGAAGGAGCAAACCTCTGTGTTGTGAAGGTAGCTGTGTGGTTGGGAACAGCTGGTAGACTCCGGGAATTGAGAATAGCCTCCAGTTGATAGCAGCAAGAACACAGGAACCTCATTCCTACAATCGCAAGGATCCCAATGCTGGCCAAAACTTGAATGAATTTGGAGGAGGATCTTGAGATACAGATGAGTCTACACCCCTGGATTTCACCACCTGGATTTCAGTCTAGGGAGACCCTGAGCAGAGAACCCAGAGATTGTAAGTCTTCTGAAACTGAGATAGGAAGTGGATGTTGTTATAAGCTACTGAATTTGTAGTAGTTTGCTATATAGCAACAGAAAATTAATGCATCTATAAACAAGTTTTACTACGAATTTTAAATCTAATGGAATTTGAAGCCAGTTTGAAACCAAATGTAAATTATTGGTTTTATGTCTATAGGTTTGGCTAACTTTAATCAGGATTAAAAAGTTTAATGAGAGATAATTCCATACCTGATCAAACTCTTCAATTTAAAATTAATTCTGAAATCTGAAACCAGTTGCATTGGGTTATTTTTCACAAATTTCGGAATCACTTGAAAAGTTATTTTAGAGAATTTATTTAAGTTGCTTTCTTTAACAGCTTTGGTCCAAAATGTGCGGAAGAAACTTCATGGACCATATGTCTTATGTTTGCAAAACACTGGAACAGAATTCTGAGCTATCTAGCCTGCTAGGTATTGAGCATTTCAGAATATGTTATATGTATTAGGAAAAAATACTTTTGCAACACTTTTTATGTACTAAGCATATGTAAATCAGAATCAGTGGAAGCCTAAAAAGAATAAGATGTACATTTCTTTTTGATGAGTAAATTGCATAGTCTATTTCAACCTAGATCATAGATATTTTCAGAGAGGCATTGAAATAAGTAAAACTAATTAATGTCTGACCACATAAGAAGATAAATTTCTATCTTTCTGCTGAGTTTTTGTCTTTGAAGCTTTTTGTTTTGTCATGCTCTGCCAGTTAGTTCTTATTTATATTTCATGATATTGAGTTTGTCATATTTTTTAAGCTAATTGCAGGGTTTTATTTTATGTCTTTTCCAGAAGAAGGCCATAGGGTAAGATGAAAGTATACTAGATTTCAGATGATTCAGAAAAGAAATATCCTGGAAATGTAATGGAGGCCCTTTCTATCTGAACCGTGTTACTGTGACTTTAATTTAAAACTTTTTTTTTCCTAAAAATTCTAACTTGGTAAGAGATTGTGAGTCAGTTATTTCTCCTTCGATGTGCCACATGCTTTTTTCCCTTTTGCAAATGTCCTTCTGTTAAAAGGCCCATACATTCGGCACCCTTCAAAAATGATTTTATTCCTTTTTTAACTTCAAAGGAAATGTTTGAAATAACAGGAGAGAAAGAAAATGGCTTAAGTAGTGAAGATAGGATTGTGTATGATTGAGCTTGACAATATGACAGTTGATTAGCTCTGATGTTTTTATGCATTTGGGAAAAATTGCAGTGGTTCAGATTACTTAAATGATCTGTTGTCTTAAGTCAACAATAGACGTGTGTCTTCGAAACAGTATTTTCTCCCATTTGTTTCCATTGTCTTAGCCTCTTAAGCAACACATAGGTGATTGATTTATAATTTTATAAGCAGCAAGAGTCTTTACAGAACATTGATTATTTCTCCCCTTCCTCTCCCTTAAACTATTTTCTCTACAAAGGCTCTCAGAAATGGAATATTTATTGAGATTGCCAGTGGGTTCCATTAGTTGGACTGTAGTTCGTGGTTTACTAATGAGGCTAGGCTGTGTTTTCTGTCATTAAGGGTGATTTGAAAGAACGCTATAATTATCGCTTTGCATTGATTGCGGTTGCTTTTCTTACGGCTTTAGCAGTAACTATGTTCTAAGATATCTTTCTTTCCGAGTTTTTCTGTACTACTTGATACTTTATTGTTGGTGGACATTCCACTTCAGCAGAAAAATAGAGTAAATTATCTTTGTTGTTTGTCATTTGGAGGAGATGATTTATAGATATATACATTTAGTTAAACTCCTACTTTCCCCAACATATTGTGGGTAAACACCCAGGATACTGCAGAGGTTGCTAAGATTTTCTTTTGCAAGGAAAACACCGTACTGGATCTTTTATAGGCACACTTAAGTCATGGTGATGTTCCTCCTTTAATTTGGAGGTTAATTATTTTTGTAAATATCTTGTATCAGACAGACTGATGTGTAGTCCTGTTAACCCATTCTTAGAGCTGCTGGATGTTAATTCATTCCCCATACTTGAGACTTTTCCTCCTTTGTTTGCTTGTTTGTTTCTGACTCAACCATAGTTGGCAGAGAGCTAAAGTCTTTCGAACACCCCCAGAGTCTGAGTCAACTCAGATGTGGCCAATGAAATGACTCTAGTAGAACATGTTTAACTGATCTTCACTAGATAAATTTCTCCAGGGATCATGTCCTCTTCCACAATACAGTGGAAAGCATGTGCACTGTGGAATAGATAGACTGGAGTCACCACTGGTTGTGTGATGTTGGTAGGTTACCTGAGCTTGCTGAGCTTGTTTCCTTTCTGTAAAATGTGCATTATTACCAACCTCTCAGGCTTCTTATAAAGACTAAATAAGATAACCATAAGTAAAATATAAGTAATATATGTGTATAATATATATAACATAAGAAAAATATTCTTCACAATACATGGTATGATGTCAAATGTATGTTGTCTCCTAATGCATGTTGTCTTTTGCATTTTCCTATGCTTTTATAAAAACAGTAACAAAAAACAGCTTTATGGAAATTGTCTAATGGACAGCAAATGGTGGGTTCTCACCTACTCTAGCTCTCTTGAATGAATACATGTATAAAAGTTATTATCTTGAATGGATAAAGAAGATACACACACACACACACACACACACACACACACACACTGGAGTATTACTTGGCAATCAAAAAGAATGAAATCTTGCCATTTGCAATGACATGGATGGAACTGGATGGTATTATGCTAAGTGAAATTAGTCAGAGAAAGACAAATATCATATGACTTCACTCATATGAGGACTTTAAGAGACAAAACAGATGAACATAAGGGAAGGGAAACAAAAATAATATAAAAACAGGGAGGGGACAAAACATAAGAGACTCATAAAAATGGAGAACAAACAGAGGGTTACTGGAGGGGGTGTGGGAGGGGGGATGGGATAAATGGGTAAGGGGGACTAATAAATCTACTCCTGAAATCATTGTTGCACTATATGCTAACTAATTTGGATGTAAATTTAAAAAAATAAAATTAAAAAAAGTTATTATCTTGTAGTTTCTAGGAGTAGTCAGAAGTTTATTACTATTGTGGGTTGATTTATATCATGACACTTTTCTTTGGGAAGAATTTAATGCTGAAGACATGTGCAACTGAAATATTCCATTGTTTACAATCTCCCGGAAGAGGGAGAATAATTCTTATTTATTTATTTATTTATTTATTTATTTATTTATTTATTTAAAATTTTTAGAAAGCTGGAGGAGAACTGCCTTGATGAGTCCACTGATGGTCATTTATAATAAGCTGTGACCAATGGGGATGAGGACATCTGGAGAATGGATGTCATTCCCAGACAGTTAAATGGTGAATTCCCAAACAAATTACAAGCTAAATTTTTATTACACAAAGTTATATTTAGAACCATAGAATGCTTAGAATTGCTTAAGTGTTTATTGTTTAATAATAAGTATCCATGCATTATACTATATGGTGCATCCTTTAGAAAAATGAATGAGAATCAAGGACTGATTTGAAGACTTTTTGTCACAAACACATATATGTTAGGGAGGTGAAATTTTTAAAGAGGAGGGGTAAGTGAGTGAAAGGGAAATAGACGTCTCTTCAATAACTGTGAACTCAAGATGGAGAAGATGGGGATTAAGCATGAGGGGAGGGAGCATTGTAACGTCTAATATTAAACCAGTGAGTGGAATTGGTGAGCACATTCCCATTAGCCAGGCACGAGAGTTGGGATACTAGCTTCCCCTGCCCACCTCACTTGATAAGTCATTTCAATAATGCCTGCATTTGACAGAAGGCATTTTGAAGACGTGTGGAGTATGTGGGAGGAATATTGGAATATAAAGAAGAATTTGTCCCCTCTGACCAGGAAACTAGAAAGTGTCGAGGATAGCAACATGGGAGAACTAGGGAAGCAGATGGCTTCAGGCTCTAACCAGCCAAGAGCTGTTGGTTCCTGTCCACGCAGTGATTTCAGAGTGCTGTGTGGTAATTTAAAAGCAAATTAAAGTACTTATACCCCTGAAGGACATATGAATTCAGTGGGTCTCAGTGCAAACTTCTTAAAATTTGGATATATTATAGTCCTTTTCAACTCCTTTTCAAAAGAAGGGGATAAAGTAGCAAATCTGGAAAGAGAATCTCTACCATGTCAAACCCAGGAATAACATGTTTATTTGAACAAAGGAGGCCATGGAACCCCTCATTCAAGGTCATCTGAGGTTAAACTAGAGATATTCAGATATTTTCCTCTCTGTGGAATGCTTTCTATTAGCAGAAACTTAAAGCATCATTTCTCATTATGTGAAGCTTCCTAAAGATAGACACTGTGTATTACCTGCTCTCCTCTACCTGCTGCCTAATCTGTCTCACCAATCATAGCACTCTGCAGAGATAGGTACTCAATCAAATAGCATGAAGAATGCAGAGCAAAGAGAAGTGCAGAATCAGAGCAGTTATTCAGATATATTCATTCCAAATCAACAGCTTCTTTTTGAAATTAAAAGAGCACTTTATATTTGAAGAAGTAAAAGAGTATGAAAGGAGAGAAACTCACTTGTTTGGGTTACTATGGTCAAAACAAGACATGCAGTATGTTCTCTTGTTCTCCAGCTCTGAGACTTCGTAGTCGTTATTTTGAAGAGAAAGAGTCAGGAGGGTCTGTTGAGGTTTTCATACTTGCTAATTGAGGAAAAGGTGTTGACATTGGTCTCGTTAGATCCTCTTGTCACCTGATGGTTTCTGGATCTTCCAAGATATTTGTCTCATGGGGGAAATGAAGGAGGATGAGATGGGAATGGCTCTTATCTCCACAAGTTGGTGAGATTCCAACTGCCTGGCCCTGCCCACTGGATTTAACACAGAGATTTTGTCGCCTGATTTTTTTCTGCTTTGTTGAGGTCAGAGATGGAAGCTGGATTAAACATTTGCCGGTTTCTAATCTAGGATTTGTGCTGAAAACTGGAAATTGTCCCATATTTGACAGTATATCCATTAATGTTATTACTAATTCTCAGACCTTCCACTTTGGGAATTTATTTGCTTTCTAAAGTTTGTCTGATAAATATCTCTGTATTTTCTTCAAATTTGCTCAGTGGGAACCTTTTGTAATTTATGAATGCCCTCCAAAGCATACTCATCAAATTCTCTTGACTCTTTGTATTTTTCCTGGTTATGACATTTGATCTAATAGATGCATTCGATGCACAAAAGAATATTCTAAAAGTGAGTTTCCATGGTTTCTATTTTCAACTATTTTGGGTTAGTGCATATTTATATTTTTGAGACATCCCATAATTCCAATTAATATTAGACATCAGGAGGATATACAAATAGTATGTAAGCAGTGATTCATCTTTGGAGTGTGGAAAAAAGCTGCTCAAAATTCATTAGATCCCCACTAAAAATAATTTTGAATAAATTAGGAATTCTCAAAAGCTGTGCCATTCTAACATTTTCCCCCAGAGTTTCAAAAATGCATATATCTTTTGTTAGCAAGAATTCTTTTAGCCCAACCAACGAGATGATGCAATATCCTAAGTAGCCACTTAATGATTGTCAGTCACTGATGATATAGCTCTCTTAAAAGACATTTGTATTCATCTTCTTGTTATCAGAACTCTGATTTTATTCAGAAATTGGAGGATCCATATATTTTAGGAGATGAAATAAATACTTTAAGCCAATATATATTTCCGTTGTCCTTGCTAGATTGGGCATTTATGAAATTCTGGCTGATTCTCAGGTGAAGAGCAGTTTCTTAGAAAAATGATCTCTACTCTTAAAAAGATACTTAGGACAACACATGTCCCTCCCTGATTTTTTTTGTTTTGTTTTGTTTTGTTTTTTTTTACATTTGGATTTTGTTATGTAGGAACACAATGGCTATAGATACTGTAGTCATCTTAATACAATGACAGGTGAAGCCTACAGTTGTTGAAATAGAGCAATCTTGATATCAGAAAAGCTGATTTAATGGATGCTCTACTTTGGGACTTCCTATTATGTGAGTTAATAAATGTACCTTATTATATACAAAAAAATTTAAAACATTATTAAAGTCTTATTAACATACAATAAACTGTACTTTAAGGTGTACAGTTTGGGAAGTTTTGGCATTTGCACCTAATGTGAAATCACAAAATCAATATAATGAACATATCTACTCTCCCAAAAGTTTTCTTATGTACCTGTCTATGAACAAATACAGTTTTAATTTTTTTTTATCAAAACATATTCTTTATTTTGATTGATTACACTGATGACAATATCTAGCACATGGTTGAGTGGGAATGGTGAGAGTTGACATCTTTGCTCTTTCCTTCATTTTTGCATGTAGTGTTTTACCACTGTTATGCCCAGAATTCGTGATCCCCAAAGACCACTAGGGAGCCGAGTCCGATGCAAAAGCAAAGAGCCTTTATTCGAGCTAGCTCGAGCTCAATCCCCTACCTGCACCGACGCAGCGGTGAGATACCAGGGAAAGAGAGCAAGTTTCAAAAGGACAAAGGTTTTATTGGGGCCTGGGGGCAGTTGGTGAGGTAATGGCTATGGCCTCAGCCGATTGGCTGGGGAGGGGTCCCGGGGAAGGGTCCGGCAGGTGAGGGAGGGTTTACTCAAGGGGAGGAGGTGTGGTCAAGGTGAAGGACACAGAACAAGATGGAGTCGGCTGGCGTAGGCCCGCCCTTTCACCACTGTCTACGATGTGAGCTATAATCTCTTTGTAGGTATTTTTGTTTGAGGAAGTCCTATTCTTAGTTCGCAGAGAGTTTTTGTTAGGAATTGATGTCCAATTTCGTCAAATATTTTTCCACATTTATTGAGATAGTCGTATGGTTTTTCTTTTTTAATCTGTTAATACATTATATTATATTGATTGATTTTTTAATGTTACACCAACTTTCATTCCTGAAATAAATCTACCTCAGCCATTTGACAAAATTTTGTTAAGGAATTACCATCTAGGTTTAAGAGGGTGTGAAAATTAGTAAAGGGAAACCTCCTTCAAAATGGAGTCAGGAAGTCTGAATGGGGTATTTTCATGCATGTACCACATTTGCAGCTTCTTTTACATACCCCAGCAGGAAAAAGCTTCCTTTACTACCCCAGCAGGAGGAAAAGAGATTTTCTTCTTGACCAGCAACAACCCAGCCAATAAGAACCATCGTAACCCAGCCAATGAGAAGTTGCCACAACCCCGAAATCTAGTTCTCTTCTAATAACATGACATTCTAAACAGCTCCTTCATCTCCCTCTTTTCCTCTTAAAAGAACACTCCTCTTTGTTCTCTGGACTTGCATGTAGCTTGGCATAATTTGCATGTTCTGAATTGCAATCTCTCTGCTATTTCTGAATAAACTCATTTGCTAGTAAACCAACTGCTTATTTTATTTTAAGGTTGTCAAGGGATATTGGTCTATAGTTTTATTTTCTTGGAATGTCTTTATCAGGTTTTGGTATAAAAGTAATGGCATCATATACCAAGTTGGTAAGTATTCCCTTCTCTTCAGTCTTCTGGAAGAAAATCATATTGTTTTTGTTTTCTATTTTACTTATTTCCGCTATGATCTTTATTATTTCCTTTCTTCTGCTTCAATTTTCATTTGTCCTTTTTTTTTTCTTCTAGTTTCTTGTGACTAAAACTGAAGTAGTTGATTTGAGATCTTTTTTTTTCTAATATGGGTTTTTTGTAAATCTCTATTTCCCTTTCCCTTTTGCTTTAGTTGTATCCCACAAATTTTGATATATTTTTATTTTCATTCAGTTCAAGATACTTTCTAAATGTAAATTTGGAAATGTGCAATTTAGTTACAAATATTTGGGGATCTTTCAGCATATTTCTATTATTGATTTAAAATGAAATTTTACAGTTTCTGGGTGGCTCTGTCGGTTAAGTGTCTGACTTAGGCTCACATCATGATCTCACTGTTCATGGGTTCAAGCCCCGTGTCAGAATCTGTGCTGACAGCTCAGAGCCTGGAGCCTGCTTCGGATTCTGTGTCTCCCTCTCCTCTGCCCTCCCCCTGCTCATGCTCTCTCAAAAATAAATAAAACATTAAAAAAATAAAATGAAATGAAATTTTACTGTGATCAATTATATACTTTATATGATTTAATTGCTTATAAGTGTATTCAAACATGTTTTGTGTCACAGTTTATGGTATATATAAGTTAATGCTTTGTGTGTACTTGGAAAGAATATATCCTGTTGTTCAGTGAGTGTTCTATAAATGTTATTTAGGTCAAGTTAGTTGACAGTATTGGTCAGTACTTCTATCTCCTTATTGATGTTCTGTCTACTTACATCAATTATTGAGACAGGAATGTTGAAATCTCATACTATTATTTTGCATTTATCTACTTGCATTTCTACAATGCATTTTTTAAGTTTATTTATTTATTTTTTGAGAGAGAGAGAGCACAAACAGGAGGGGCAAAAAGAAGGAGAGACAGAATCCAAAGCAGGTTCTGTGCCATCAGCACAGAGCCTGATGTCGGGCTAGAACTTACAAACTGTGATTTCAAGATGAGATCAAAATCAAGAGTTGGATGCTGAGATCCAAGAGTTGGATGCATAACTGACTGAGCCACCCAGGTGCCCCTCTATAACGTATTTTGAAATCTTGTTATTAGGTAGATAAATGTTCACAATTGTTATGTTGCTTAGATGAATCGACACCTTTATATTGTGAAATGGCCCTTTTAAACACTGATAATATTCTGTGTTCTAAAGTCTGTATTTTTCATCTTAACATATCCATATTACATTAGTAAGATGTAAGATGTTAGTATTTAGGATATTATTTATCCTGACTGGGTAATGATATACTAATATATACTATGATATTAATATAGCTACTTCTGCTTTGTTTTGATTAGTGTGAGCATAGTTTATTTCTTTTAAAATTTTGATTCCAATATAGTTAACATAGAGTGTTATATTAGTTTCTGGTGTACAATATGGTGATTCAACAGTTCTATACATTACTTAGTACTCATCATGGTAGGTGCAGTCTTTAATCACTATCACTTATTTCACTCATATCCCTACCCACCTGCTCTCTGGTAACCATCACTTTGCTCTCTATAGTCTCTAAGAGTCTGTTTCTTGGTTTTTATGTCTCTCTTTTTTGTTTTCCTTTGCTCATTTGTTTTGTTTCTTAAATTCCACATATGAGTGAAATCTTATGGTATTTTTTTTCTTTCTTTTTTAATGTTTATTTATTTATTTTGAGAGGGACAGAGAGCATGTGTACATGGGCAGATGAGGGGCAGAGAGAGGGGGAGAGAGACAGAGAATCTCAAGCAGGTTCTCTGCTGTCAGCACAGAGCCCAACACAGGTCTTGATCTCATGAACCATGCAATCATGACCTGAGCTGAAATCAGGAGCCCGATGCTTAACCGACTGAGCCACCCAGGTGCTCCATGAATTTGTCTTTTTCTGACTGATTTATTTCACTTAGTATCATGCTCCTTAGCTCCATCCATGTTTTTGCAAATGGCAAGATTTCATTCTTTTTTATTGCTGGCTACATTCTATTGTATATAGATAGGGCATGGTTTACTTTAAATCTATTTGTATGTTTATATTTAAAGTGGGTTTGTTTTAGGCAGCATATAGTTCGATCTTACTTTTGTATGCAATCTGACAGTCTTTGCCTTTTAACTGGGGTGTTAGGTTATTTATATTGTATGTCACTGTTGATATATCTTGGATTCTCATGACTTCTGGTTCCATCTCTTCACTTTTCAGAATTCCCTGGGCTCTTCCTGGGTTTCTCCTCTCTGTTTTGTGACCTGGTAACTCTCTCTAGGTAGTAGAGCTCTAACTCATTTTTTTCTTCTATCTCTCAGAAATCACTGTTTTTCATTGCCTGCTGTTCAGTGACTTGAAAAACCATTGTTTCACATAATTTGTCAGTATTTTAAGTTTTTTCAGGCAAGATGGAAAATTCTGTCCCTGTTACTCCATCATGACTAGAAGGAGAAATTCTCATACAAGCTAATTTTGATAGTTTACTTGTTATTTTTATTCATAATTAAAAAAATCTTATATATATGGTGACATGAAGAAATGCATGCACATTTTGAAAATTATTTGTTTGGAAAGAAAATCTATTTACTTATTTTTAAAGTTTATTTATTTATTTTGAGGAAAAGGGGAAGAGGGGCAGAAAGGACGAGAGAGAGAATCCCAAGCAGGTTTTGTGCTGTCAGCATGGAGCCCAACATGGGGCTCCATCCCATGAACCGTGAGATCGTGATCCGAGCCGAAATTAAGAGTTGGATGCTTAACTTACTGAGCCATGCAGGAGCTCCTATTTAGGTACTTATTTAAATAACTTTCTTACATACCTTTTCTTCACTATAATTGCAAGGTAGAGATGCACCCTGGTTTATTGCTGAAAATTGTTATATTTAAACATATCTAGAATAACCATTTCTGTTATATTTGCAAAGAAGAAAAGAAAGTAACCCTTTATAACTGATTTTTTATACATAAATGTCATTTAATTTTGAGGTTATTTAGCATAGGCACCACAGGTCGTGAACTCATGACCCACAGGCCTTTTATTTGTCTTTCAGTATCTCGGCCCTTACGATATTCCAGAAAGATATCAGTGGTGCCATCATTAAAAAATGTCAGAGAATTTAAATGGAAATCTAGATTTCTAGCTTCTCTTAAAACACTTTGAATGTCAGGAGATACTTATAAAGTATCATAACAAAGCAATGAAGAGTTGGAGCTAAAGGGTGATTGCCACCTTCAGATGGAGCATGCGTTCTCCAGCATACAGTCCCCATCACTCCTGTAGACTCAGATCTAGCACTTCACTCACGTACCTCACGTGACTGATGACTAACAGGATTTGAGTTTGCACTTTGTCCAATATAAGGGTTACCTATGGATTCAACCCATCTCTAGATTTCTTTCTAGATTCATTGTCAAATGACTGGGAACACGCCTCTGGCTTTCAGTGAAGTAAACAAAGAAACAAAAATTCTCTTTCTCTATTTTTCCTAATTTATTTTTTAAGGGGACTGGAGAGAAAAAATTCCTTTCTGATTTCTTTTTCCACCTCCTTGGGAAATATGGACATGCTTTTATTCTTCTTCATTTGCCTTTTGTCACTGTTTTGGCAAAATGGGGGCACAACGTAGCTTGACACCTAATTTTTTAAAGTATCCCTACTTGTTGAAATAAACCAACATCTCTTACCCTCCTGGAAATGGCTTCCTCGCAGAACCTGTACTCAAAAGCACATATATGACCTGGTTTCGTGATGATTGGGACTAAAAAAGATGAGAAACTTTATATGGTGCAGTGGTGTCCAGGGCTGGGTTTTGATTACTTTCTAATTTTGCTTGTATATATAATGTGTTTGCGATGGATGATGCTTCACTGTGACCATTCCACTTCTCCAATTCTGGTTGGACCAGTTTTTTCACTCCATCTTAGAATTAAAGAAGTGGTATAGCCTAATTATTTTGTCTGCCTACATGATTATAATATTCTTGGCTTAAATGAATCTTCTAAAATTGTAATAAGCAATGTCAAGGTTGCAAATTTCAAATGCCAGTTTTCAAATACAAACTGTAATATGAAGGGGCCACTTCATAGAAAATACATAACCTTCATCTTTTGGTCTTTAGACTTCCTCCCTGAACTCCAAAATGTATGTTTATAAATGTGTGTTGTGTCTCTTGCAGCCCCTACTCAAGCATTCACATTTACATGAATCTGGGTGGTAGCACATAGGGAAAGAAACGTTAGCTTAGAACTAATGAGTGCTAGCGATTAGCTAAAGATAGTAGCCATTTCATTCAATCCTCACAATAAGCTCTAAAGTGACTGTTATCATTTTATTTTACAGATTAAATACAACTGAGGCAGAGCTATATTAATGTGCTCCACAACACACAGTCACATGGATTCAGGCCCAGGGAACTGACTCCAAAGTCCGTGCTCTTAACCTCTACTTCATATTGTCTCCTTCTTAAAAGTGGATAGGTGATGAACTACAGGACTTAAATTTGAGTCATGGTAGGCACATGAGGGAATTTTTTGCAGCTGGTATATCAGCTCTGATACAAAGAAGTTTTTAGTTTAGAAATGGCATCGGGGCACTTGAAAGGCTCAGTTGGTTGATCATCTGACTTCAGCTCAGGTCATGATCTCAGGGTTTGTGAGTTCGAGCCCCATATTGGGCTTGCTGCTGTCAACCTGTCAGTGCAGGTCCTCTGTCCCCCACTCTCTGCCCCTCTCCCACTTTCACACTCCACAAGATAAATAAATATTAAAAAAAAAAGAAATGGCATCAATCAACAGATGGCCCTGAAGAAGTCAGATGGAAGAGAACTAGGGAGATGGAGGGAGATTGAGACCAGAATTAACATGGAGACATGTTCTTTAGCCCCTTCCTTTTATGTTTCCCAGAAACTACACCTTATTTATGTTTGTATATCAACTGCAAGTTGTTGCTGGATGCATAGAATGAGTTATGGACATAAACACACACATACATGCATGCACATAGCCATAAAACTTGTTTCATGTAAATGTTCTACAAACTACATTCCATTAGGAGTTTACTTTTTTTGTTTTTGACCTTATAACACCACAATATAAAATAGAACAAAATAAAACAAAAATGGGAGCAACTTCAAATAGTGCCCAGGAAAAATGCCTGGACCTGAAAGCTTTAGGTAACATTTTCAGAATCATGGCAAGGTAGAATCGTGGCAAGGTGATAGACAAAATAATGGCCCTCCCAAAGATGTTCACACCCTAATCTCTGAGACCTCTGAGAATCAGTTGCTTTATATACAAAAGGGAGTTTGAAGATGTGGCTAAGGACCTTGACACTGGGGTATTATCCTAGATTATCCAAGTGGGACCAATGTAATCACACGGTCCTTAAAAGAGTTAGAGAGGAGATGTGTTGATGGAAGCCAAATCAGAAAGATTTGAAGGCACAGACTTTGAAGTGGAAGAAGGGCCCCGAGCCAAGGAGTGCAGGTGGCCCCTGAAGCTGGAGAAAACAAGAATGTAGACTCTCTCCTATAAAGTCCTGTTGACACTTTGATTTTAGCTCAGTGAAACCCATTTAGGACTTTTGACCTCCAGATCTGTAAGACAAATTTCTGTTGTTTTAAGCCATTAAATTTGTGATAATTTGTTGTAAGCAGCAATAGGAAACCAATGCAAGCAGCATGGCCAATCTCTTGGGAAGAGCAGTCCCTGGGAGATAACCTATCAAGACTATCCTTTGGAAAATTTATGATATTTTATGCTAGCCCATGCCTAGTGGCATGCTTATTATGATATGAATCAGTAAATATCTACAAAAATATTTTGACTTTATATGATGGATTTCCCTTGCTAAAATATTATTTCCTGTTTAGTCTTTAATAAATATTTGAAAAAAAGTAGCTTGATTTTTTTTAATTTAAGAAAACAAGCCAAACAATGAATTTTCCTTTTTCCACAAATAAAAAAATAAGAGTAATTCCAAAACACATAATGCTTATCTTTTAAGTGTTTTACACTCGTGAATAATCTTTATAGAATACAAAAAAGTTTTTCTTAGTTTTTTTTTTTAATTTGAGAGAGAGAGAGAGAGTGAGTGGGGAAGAGGGACAGAGGGAAAGAGAGAGGGAATCTTAAGCAGGCTCCACACTCAGAGCATAGCCTGATGTGGGGCTCAATCTCACAACCCTGGAATCATGACCTGAGCCAAAATCAAGAGTCAGATGCTCAACAGACTAAGCCATCTATGCTTCCAAAGGAAGTTCTAGTATTTGTTATTTATTTGTATAATCAGATAAAGCAATTTCTCTTTTGGTGCTATTGTAAATAAATTATCTTTGAAGATTCAATTTAAAAATTCAATTTGATTCAGTGATAAATTATATGTGATCAAGTTTCTGATAATCTCCTTTGCAAATCTCCATTGTGCAAATGTTATCAGTATAAGGTCGTGGTTCATTGGATAACAAAAGCACAGATATTTTGGATTCTACAGATAACAATAGAATTGGAAATGTAAAACATTTTAAAATTTATGTGTAAATAAGTCTTTTTTTTACATTAATTTCTTTATCAGGTTAAGAAGACCCTTGAAAAAGAGGGTATAATTCTTAAACAAGTTAAAAAAGTTTAGAATTTTAAAGACTTTAAAATTTATGATAATAGGGTAGAATTTGAAGGAGCACTTTGTGAAATTCTTTGCTTTAATGAGTTTTGAAAATACACCAAAAAAGCAATGAAAACTAAGATCAAATTGGAGAGTTTTCTCCTACAAATTCATTGTTAAAAATAGACTTTTTAATATAGTAAGATATTGAAAATATTTTAAACCATAGAGTAAATTTAGGTTTGACTGACATGTTTAAGCTTGCAATTACTTCCAAAGTAATTATATAAAAAGATATATTTTGTGAATATTAATTGGGTAGATCACACATTTCTTTTAATCTTGAATACAGTTAGATAATTTACATAGTTATAATGTATTTTCTGATTTGTATTCTACTTTCAACAAGGAGAACTATAATATCAAAAGAAGTTTATTCATATACTATATGTAAATAGTTTAACTTAATCTTTTTATGACATACTGTATTTCTGGCCATTTCGGTATTTTCAAAGGCAAGAAATAAAAATTTAGTCCTGGAATAGGGGATTTCAGAAACTTTCAAGATCTTAGAAAGACGAGACCTTATTTGCTATTTTCCTGAAATAATTCTTTAAAAATTCTTGAAACACATAATAAGAGGGAGGGGATGGGCTTAAATTTCAAACATGCCATAGTCAGAACTTACTAGCAAAATATAAGACTTGAAATTGTAAGTAACACACACACACACACACACACACACACACACACACAGGCTGCAAAATATATATGTCTTACTTGTAATCTGGATTCTGTTTTTATAGGAAATCAATCATTTGGATCTTGTATTTGCTACTGTTTAGCCATTGACTTTGTTTGAATCATTGTCCATGAGATCATTTGTTCACTCTAATCTTTAGAAGATAAATAACCTATAAACCATACCAAAATTAATAAAGCAAAATGTTATCAACTCTAAAAGCATCTTTAAGTTTGAGGTATTAGAAAGTCTATCTGAGGACTGGTCAAACAGAAATATAAAATCTTTGTAAGGGCAAAGTGTTTGCTTTTTTGTTAGAATTAATAAATTTTGGTAGGAAGAAGGCTACTGAGAGCTCATCCAGTCCCACTGCTTTGTCTCATCCTAGACAAATTATTTCACCTTTGAGTTTCATTTTTCCAATTCAGAAGATGGGGCTTGCAGCACCTACTCACAGACTCCTTGTGAAATAGTGATTGAGATAATGAATATAAAGGACTTAATAAAGCGTTTGGCATATGTTGAGTGCTCAAAGGTTTCTTATTATCACCACTACCCTAGAAATGTTCATTATTATGGTTATTATCCCTTTTTCTATAAATACTTCTATTACTTAATAATGTTACCTTTATAAGATTCTTCATGGTTTCCTAGGTTATGATCTGATGTGTCAAAGATCCAAATAAAAGCTGAAATTTTTGGTTAATATTTCAGTTCTTGAAAATAGATGATTCTGATACCACTCACCTCCCAAAACAAGCGTAAAATACACAAAACTCCAACTGCTACCCACTATCCCCCAAATCAACTTTGAAACCCCTTTGCCTTATATGTTTTTCCCTAGTTCAACCTCAACCGACATTTCCCTACCTTGCAGACACACAACACCACATGCTGTTCTTAGAGCTTGCCCAAAGATTTCCTGCTGTCTTTCTCTCAGGCTGTTCCTGTCCATGGCCCTGGATAAACACCCTATAGGAACCTCAGCTGGGGCTTCAGAGGAGAGACTAGACTCAGCACATCGGTAGATTTTTGAATTCCCCCAAAACCTATTAACCATTTGAAAACAATTCTGTATCCTCAAAGAACTAAGGGAAATTTGGAAAATGGACCAATAAGTCACTATCTCAGAGAAACCAGAACATTCTACATTTTTAAGACCAGGTTAGACCTCCGAGTGGTTAACCACCAAGGAAAACTCTGAACCACGCTGCTAAATGGCATCACTTTTTAACAAGCCTCCTTCTTGGCCATATCTTTCTCTTACTTCAATAATGGTACAGTACATTTGCTACTGCTACCCCTGTGATAAGTTCCTGTCTTTGCTGTTGTGTCTTATAAATTCTTATTCTTTAGTCTCAATACGAGCTACTTCCAAAATCTACATCTAAGTCCCATTTAGGAAATCCAGTGCTCCTCCTGGCCCATTGTCCTTCTCAGTCCCTGTTGCTTTCATGGCCAGTCTTTCCAGCAAGCTCCCTATGTTATGACATACCCTTCCTCCATTCCTCTCAAAATCCTACCTCTAAATGGACCAAACAAATGTTAGTTCCTTCATAAATCCTTTTCTAATTTCTAAAAGGTTTGAGACAATCTTTCTATTTACAAACTCTTGAAAAATGGTTCACATGCCGCCTTGTACCATAGTTACCAGTGTACTTATCTCCTCAGCTTGTCTTGCTGGATATTAAGTCTGTAATGTCTCACTCATATTTGCATCCCCCGAGGCATATCTCATAACGCCTCTCATCAAGTAGGTGCTCGACAAATATTTCACTAATTGTGTTGAATTAAAAAACTTTTTCAGGGCACCTGGATGGCTCAGTTGGTTGTGTCCGACTCTTGATTTTGGCTCAGGTTATGATCTGACAATTGTGAGATGGAGTCCTGCTTCAGGCTCCGTGCTAGGCATGGAGTCGCTTAAGATTCTCTCTCTCTCTCTCTCTCTCTCTCTTTCTCTCTCTCTCTTTGCCCCCTCCCCCTGCTCTCTCTCTCTCAAACAAATATTTTTAAAATTTTAAATCCCTACAGATAAAAATCAGGGTTTTGTTTGTTTGTTTGTTTGTTTGTTTGTTTGTTTCGGGCACAGAAGTATGTATAGAATCTTAGCCTAGACTTGTCTTCAATCTGACATTTGTCCCCTTTGGTGTACTCTTCATTAATATTTTTTGCAGATGTGAAAGTGAGACAAGTGGAAAGGAAAAGAAAATGTGATGTGTTAGATCACATGTGCATTTTAGGGAAAACCCCAGGGCAGTTCCAACAGAATTCATCTACATTACACCAGAAGTTTTTGCCTAGACAAACCATAAAAATAAGCTTGACTAAATTTTGTTTTTTAAATGTTGGACTCGGGGTGCCTGGGTGGCTTAGTCGGTTAAGTGTCCGACTCTTGGTTTCAGCTCAGGTCGTGATCTCAGTTCATGGATTTCAGCCCTGCATTGGCTCCGTACTGGCAGTGCAGAGCCTGCTTGGGATTCTCTCTCTCCTCTCTCTGCCCCCTCCTCCACTCACTCTTTTTGTTTCTTTCTCAAAAATAAATAAAAATTTAAAAATTAAAAAAGTGTTGGATCCATTCAACCACAATAGTTTATGTCTGTTATGTTAAATAGTGGGATTAACATTTTTACATTTTAATTATTTGGGCACTGGTTACACTTACTATCTATGAGGTGACTTTCATTTTATTTCTCCATTGGCATCATCATTAGAACATACAGGGCTGTGCGTGGGTTGGGAAAATCTATAGGAGTAGGTGTCATAACATTTGGGGGTATGTTCTGGTTTTTTGGTGAGACGTAATGCAAATTTAAAAATTGTTCTTTAGTCCCCTTTGAGCCTCATATTTGACAGATAACAATAAGAATTATTTCTATCTTACGGGGATTTTTGAAGATTAAATAAACTATTTTGTGTGAAAGGGAATTACGAAATGTACAAAATTCATTGTATTATTTGGGGTCACATATGGAATAAATGTCTTACGGAAATTGCCTTGGGATTTCCAGCCACTGGCTTTGATGGTGGCAAATGGAGCTGATGAAAAATGTCTTTTCTTTACATTGCTTCTGAAGTGCAGGAATAATTATCCTGGAGAAGTAGTATCACTGAAGTTCGAGTGGAGAATGTCCTCTTGTAAACATACTGATGTTTGTAGCACTTCACCTGTCTTCAAATAGGAATCACCCCATGGAAATACATGAACTAATAGCATAAGAGAGGAGTTTGGTAATTATTGCCTCCATCCTGGTTTTCAATAATTATTTTCACATTAGAATAATCTGAAGAGGTTTTGCAAGTTCAGTGCTGGGGAACCCAGTAAAATTCTAATTCAATTATCCGGGAGGAGTGCTTGGGCATTGGTATATTTCAAACCCTCCTGAGTTTTTTTGAGTGGGCAGCCAGAGGTGTGTGGTACTGTTTTGGATTAGTCTTAGTTTAGATATACAGGCTTAAAACTCGATATGTTTAATTGTTAGAATTTTATCATTCAACTCTTTTTACTGTTAATAATTAACCCATATCATGCACATTATGGGCCAGGTGTTAGTCTAAATCACTTTACATACACTAATTCACGTATTCAACTTTCATAACAACACTGAGGTAGGCGTGGTTATTTCCCCTATTTTATAAATGAGAAGACTGGAACAGAAGGACACGACTAATGCCACACAGATCAAGTCATTCTCCCCTCACTCGTCATCCCAACTTTTGAGCCCTTGATTTCTCATTTTAGGGATATTACATACTGCAGATGATAGCACAATATTGAGATGAAAGAAATAGAAGACTTCAAAAGGAAAAATGCATAGAAAATTATTTTAAAAAAACTAGAATGAAGAGTCATTTGGACACAAATCTTTACGACAATCCTTCTTTGGGAACAAGAAATAAACTATTTCGAACCCCAGTGGTTCGTACACCGAACACAACTATTGAAAATAAATTTGTGTTCAGAATTTTTCAATGAATAATACATCAAGAAAAACATTACTAGTGAAGTAAGTTATAAACCATCAGAAACGTTTAGAAACTGATTTTACGTTATTGCAGTATAAATATTATTAAGCAGGGTCTTGTTTGGTCATGAAATATGGATGGGCTGTTTAATATGCATGTAGATGAAATTTCTAATTAACTCTGGTGGCCATTACAATGAGGTGAACTTTAAAAATGAATTAATGCCTTATAATACTATATCTCGGGCAGCATTGATGTTATCCATTTTTTAAATGTCCACCATCACGTGGAAATATTACAATTAACTTCATGGTGAATCAACCAAAGAAAGCAAAACTGGGAGAACTAGGTCTGTCTTGTCTAGTTACTGCTTTCCAGTAGGATTATAATTTAAAATTTTACCAAGTAAAGGTTTATAAGGTTGAAATATTAACTGATTTTTCTCTGTGATTCCATAATGCCTTTTAGTTATCCACTGAAATTAGATTGCAAGTGCAAGGCTTATCACGTAAAAGAAAGGCTAAAAGGAGAAAGAAAGATTAAAATCCTTGGTTTTTGACTTACATTTAAATGTAGTAGTTCCCAACTAGGGGTGATTTTACCCACTTCACAAGATATTTTGAAGACACCCACTTCAGTGTAGAGATATATTTTTTGTTTGTTTTAAGTTTATTTATGTATTTTGAGAGAGAAAGAGAAAGAGAGGGAGCGCAAAAGCATGAGCCAGGGAGGGGCAGAGAGAGAGGGAGAGACAGAATCTGCACTGACTGCATGAAGCCTGATGTGGGGCTTGATCTTCTGAACTGTGAGATCATGATCTGAGCCAAAATCAAGAGTCAAATGCTTAACCCACTGAGCCACCCAGGTGCCTCAAGGTATAGAGATCTATTTGGTTGTCATATCAGGGAGGGGAATGCTATTGGAACCTAATGGTAGAAGGCTGAATGCTCCACAAACACAGGGCAGCTTCCCACACAATGAATTATCTGACCCCAAATTATAATAGCGCTGAGATTAAAAAACTCTGATCTAGAGATTTTTGAAAAAAAAAAAAAAGATTTGGCACAAAACTCTTTGATAAAAAAAGAAGGCTCAATTTTATTGAGTACATATGTGCAATATGCTAGTTGAAGATTTGTCTATACTTATATGAGTTAATGTTCAGAACAATCCAATGAATATAGGTAATTATAATATTCATTCTATAATGACAAGGTAAAACAGCTTGCACCAATTCAGATGGATAGCAAGTGATGGAGCTAGACTTCAACCCTTGGATATCTAATTCCAGAATTTATTTACACAACCACTCTGACCTGTTTTCAGGACTTCAACTGCAGGAGTCTCACAGATAGAGAAAACTGTTTGGAGAGAATTTGCAAAAGGCCTGGGGTCCTCAGAAAATGAAGTTTATACCATCAAGAAAATAGTTGGGAGGACTGAATGATTCTGTAAAAGCCTATTTTCCAGTCATAAAGGAGATGATTTTTGATGGCCCGGGGGAAAACAATAAAACACACAGGTGGAAAGAGACAAGTCCAGGTGAGAAGAATGGGGATAGAAATCCTAGATGGATTTGGGGATATCTGACAACAGAGTGGACCGACACTTCACCTGCCAGGGAGTAGCTTCACACAGAAATTTGCACACCAGTTTGGTATGTCAGGATGGACAATCCAGGCGGAGACTGACTACACGTACTTCAGGGGATATTTGGCGGAGGCTGTTGCTGAGACATCCCTATCACTCCACTTCCTAAAGTGGGCCACCTTAATTGCAAAGTGGCATGGGAGAGTACACGGAATTTTCCAGTTGCTCTGAGAAGACCCTAAACGTGTCTGAGAAAGTTCTGCAGACTCGAAGACACTCCATGGTAATGGTGGGGTGATGCCATCTATGACCGTGGTGTATGGAGCCCACACCATAAGAGGCTGGGCTAGCAGGAGTAGATGGCGACGTGGATCGACGCCAACGAAGACTACATCTTATAAGGATCAGAGCGGACACCGTGCCGGCGTGAAACACAGACCTCCTCTTCTCCCGGCCGTGGCATGCTAATTCATCAGGCTGTCTGGGAACATGAAATCAGTCGTGTGGAGATGAAGGGAGGAGGAGAATCCTGATTTTGAGACTTTAACAATGCCTAAATACACACTAATTGAGATTAAATCCTGCTCCAACAGCGTAATGGAGACTTTGAGGGAAGCAATTTGGTTAAGGAAAATAAATTTGCATTTTTGAACTCCAGAGTTTTATGTCTTTGACATTCAGTTATGCTACATGTATCTATGCAAGAGACAGAGGAGGAGTGGGAACTAATAGCATTTTCACGAGAAGTGCGTGTGATATTCTGGCTTGCAGTCTTTCTCTGCTGCACCTATCCCTTAAACTACTGCCTAAAGAATATTTAGAAAATACTTCTTTGGACACATCACCGAATCTGCCCAAACTTCAGGGTTTCCCTTAGTTTATAGCTAAGATCCAGACTTTATGCTAACCTTCCACATTGGGCATCTGTGTAGTTAATTCTCTCCGACCTTAACTGCAATTTCCATTTCCATCCCCCAGAAAGATTCTCCCTTTTACCCAAATAAATCTGTTAGATTTCTTACAGACACTCGGACAGAACTTACCTCTTTGTCTGGACCATAATGCTCTTCTAATTTGGAATATCTTTTCCTTTCCTTTCTGTCTGTCTGATTCTAAATCTCGTTCAAAATCTATACTCATGTCACACATGGTTTATAAAGCTTTCTCCAAATACCCTGATCATAACTCCTGGAAATGACAGGTATATATTCATTGGCATGTGGACAATCGGGCTATGCTTTTATCAAGGCTTTTGTTTGAATTGCAAAGAGGTCTCAGTTTTTCTATCTGCAATTGCTCATGTTTTGAAGGCTGAGTTTTCATTAACCATAATTCTTTATGGTCCCTAATTTACTTCTTCACAGATTCATGCAATGTTCAATTTAAAAGGTTTCTTTTCTTTCAATGCATTATTTTTGAAATGCCTTTTACTTAGGAGTGACTTTACTTTCCCTGTAATGTGTTTTCTGAATTGAAGTCAAGAAGCATGAGCTGTAACAAAGATGATAGTGGCTTTTACTGTTAAGAGACAGCTACCAGATTGGACGCTGTCTAGGAAAGTTTTCTTTACAATGCACAAGTTACTCTACTAAACAACCTCCTGCCCCCGGTCTGGGGTAGAGAAGCATGTTTGGTATTCATTTTGTGTGGACAATGTGTGTTTGAGATAATTAGCATGCAACTGACACTAAAAGGTTAATTAGGATAAATTGATGTTAGCAGGAGTCCTTTTATCCAAGGAAATTGGGCCATGTGTTTGACCAATTAACCCAAAAGTCAGTCAAATGTGAAATAATACAGTCTTGTGCAGTGAAGAATTAAGTTAACTCAAAGAGAGTTCTTGCCTCAGCCTTTGGCTACCAGGAGATGATTTCTTGTCGTCTGGGGAGTCCTTCCCAGTAGGAGTGTCTTTGTTTGCCTTGGGGAAAAGACTGAAGACTAAAGGTATTAGCTTGAACCTTTGGTAGGTGCCAGAGACTAACAGACAGCTATGTGGGCGGTATGTGATAGAGCTCCAATAAAAACTCTGAACACCAAAAGGTATGGGTGAGCCTCCCTGGTTGGCAATACTCTGCGTGTACTGCCATACATCAATGCTGAGGAAGTAACACGTTTGTGATTCCATGGGGAGAGGAGAACAGAAACTCCGCAAGTGGTGCTTTTCTTGGACCCCTTCCTATGCTCTCTTCCCTTGGCTTATTTTGGCCTGCACTGTTTCCCTGTTGTAAATCATAACTGTGAATATAGCAGCTTTTAGTGAGTTCTGTGAATCCTTCTAGTGAATTATTTAACCTGAGAGTGGTTTGGGACTGTGCTCCCCCCTTATCACATTTGAAGTTGGTCTTAGAACTGGGGGTAATCTTTTGTACACTGTGTTCCTTCTAACTTTGCAGTGGGCTAAATTCAACCCAGAGGTTCATTAAGCATATCCATAAATACTTAAAGTCTCCTCCTTCTAGGCATATTGTAATGGATATATAGTGTGTGTGATAAACTGTTATCGCTTGAATGACTGGGATTTGAAAATTGTTACTCCAGTATAACCTAGATATCTGAACGATAAACACACAAAAATAAAACCTTTGGCTTTGACTTAAAGCATAGAAAGGTAAATTCGTTTACCCTATCTCAACAGGCATTTTCTCTGGGTATAGATTCAGTGGTTATAGGTCTTTGCCATCTTTCTTAAATAAATCAACCCTACAATTCATTATCCACTATATAGTTATGATTTCTTAGAAATGGAGCATAATAAATCTCAGCTCAGGATACTTCTAGATTTCTCCCCTTATTTTTGTACTCGTATTTCATGTGTACATGTAATATTTCATCGATTAATGTAATCCTAATACAAATGTAACAGACATAAAATGGGTTCGGGCTGTATATGATAAACTCTTAATAGGCGTACAATTCAACTATAAGAGGAAGTATTCAGGCATACAAATGGGCATTTTAGGATTGGAGAGCATTTCGTGTGCTGTGAGCATCAGAATTTAAGTTTTACATATGAAATAGTGTTAGTTAACGAGACAAATTAATTAAATTGTGGTTGGCTAGGAGAGCTTCTGTGGTAATTGACAAAGCAAGTAAGACTTGGAGGTCAATACTCATACTTTGATACAGTTCACAAACTTTAAATGGTGTACAGTATTTTAAATTGCAATACCTGATCTGTAATTGCTTTTTTAACCTTTAATTTCTCTTCTACTTTCCTTCATTTCACTTAAATTATGGTGTGTACCCGGACCTTCTTATAAAGAGAAAGCCTCAATATCATGAAAGAGAGAATATGAAACTTTTTGCCTTATCAATCATTTCATCTCTGACACAAGACAGTGTAAAGTTATGAAAGTAATTTGCATTTGTGTGTTACAAAAAATATATCTAGAACTCTAAATATATGGCTGAATAGAGAACGAAGCCCATTTGTTATTTGTTTCTACTAAGCAGTCATAGGGGATCGGCTTGATTTACCCAAGTAACAACATCAGTTTTCAACCCTACCTCATCTGGTAGCTACAGTGTTTCAGGACACTGGTAGGTGCAAATTTCTTGGGTGATTAAGGAAGGAGTCTACTCCTCCCAGAAACTCCTCAATACTGCCAATGTTGGGGAAACCCTGTGACTTCTTTCAACCACAGGAACATAGAATTTCTTTCCTGTGGACTCCTTAGTTGCAGCTCTATCATCTTACAAACGAGGGATTCCAGTGTCTGAGAGGTTTTCCCAACTTGCTCACACACAGATAACTGATGGAAAACTACATATTAGATCCTAGTAGATACAAGGTCTCCGGCCCCTTGATCCAAGTCTGATCACTATGCTCTATGGTCAATTCTAGCCTAGAAGATTGTTGAATACCTGATCACTACTGTTTTCTTTTACCACTAAGCCTATTTGCTCCTTATTTTAGCACTTTCTCTAGAAAATGTTGATTTTTGTTTTTATTTTGCAAACTCTCTTTGTCCTTGAGCACTGGAGAATTTTATCATGGTATTATCATTTTTTCACTAAAAATGTTGAGATATAATAATTGACAAATGACATTAGTTTCAGTCATTTGATATTGCGATTTGATATTTGTATATATTGTGAAATGACAATCACAATAATTCTAGTTAACATTTATCACCACACATAGTTACATTTTGGGGTATGTGTGTGTGTGTGGGTGTGTGTGTGTGTGGGTGTGTGTGTGCGCGCGCGTATGTGATGAGAACTTTCGGGATTTTACTGTCTTAGCAACATTCAAATATACAATATGGTATTGTTAACTATAGTTGCCATGCTGTACCTTACATCCCCATGAATTATGTATTTTATAACTGCAAGTTTGTACCTTTTTACCTCTTAACCCCTTTCCGCCCACCTCTGGCAACCATCAATCTGTTCTTTGTATCTATGAGCTTATTTCTGTTTTGTTTTGTTTCTGTTTTTGTTTTCAGATTCCACATGTAAGTGACATTATACAGTATTTGTCTTTCTCTGTCTGACTTATTCCACTTAGCATAATGTTCTCAAGGTCCATCCATATTGTCATAAACAGCAAGATTTCCTTATCATCCTTATTTAGAAATAATTTTGGGGAGCCTGGGTGGCTCAGTTGGTTAAGTGTCCAACTCTTGGTTTTAGCTCAGATCATGATCTCATGGTTCATGAGTTCGAGCCCCACAATGGACTCTGCATTGCCAGTGCAGAGCCTGCTAGGATTCTCTCTCTCTCTTTCTCTCGAAGTAAATAAGTAAACTATAAAAGAATTAATGATTTCAGTGTTGGGGCACCTGGGTGGCTCAACTGTTTGAGTATCTGGTGCTTGATTTTAGCTCAGGTAATTATCCCATGGTTGTGGGATCAAGCTCCACATCAGGCTCTGCAATGACAGCTCAGAGCCTGGAGCCTCCTTGGGATTTTCTCTCTCCTGCTCTCTCTGCCCCTCCCCCACTTGCTCTCTCTCTCTCAAAATAAAAAAAAAATAATTTCACCATTTTCTTTCCTTTCTCTTTATGGGAGTCCTATGAATCAGAACCTGGATGCTATTTTTTTTTTCAGTTACTCTAGTCATGTAAGGGATTTCACCAAAATTTAGCTCCTTAAAACAACCCAATTTGGCTCATGATTTTGTAAATCAGAATTTTTGGAAAGACCTTACTTAGGCAGTTCTCACTAGGGGGTTCTGATGCAGTTGCAGTCAGATTTTAGCTGGGTTTGTTGTCATCTGATCGGCGAGACTGGACGTTGGAAATAACTTAACCAGAAGGTAGCAACTGATGCTTGTTGTTGGCTCGGAGCTCAGTTGGAGCTGTCAGCCGGCTCGTCTACACGCGGCTTCTTCATGTGGTTTGGACTCCAGCTGATTTCTTTCTTCAGAAATTTGTTGAATTTTCTAAGCTTCCACTGTGTGGTTTTATATTATGATTTTTAAATATGTCTTTGCTATCATTTTTAAGTAAACATTTTAAAGAACATCGTTGCAGAAATGAATGTAGATCTTTCAAATCGATGCATTTTCATAAGTGAAAACACCTATACAAGCGGTACCTGGATCAAGATGCAGAACATTAGTAGCACTGAAAAAGCCCCCAATTTCAGTTATCTTCGGAGAAGCCCTTCCACTATCCTAACTTCAAACACCATAGATTAATGTTGTTTGCTTTTGAATTATTTTTAATGTAACCATGGCGTATGTACTTTGCATCTGGCTCTTTTTGATGGAGGTTATGTTTGTGAGAACCAGTCATGCCACAACGTTTGTGATTAATCTCTTTGTTATGTTATTACATGGCATAAGATGCCACAATTTAATTCATCTGTTTTGTTGTTAATGTACATTTTTTCAGTTTTTGGCTTTTATCAATAGTGACTCTGTAACCCATTTAATTTTTATTAACTTTTTTAAATGCTTACTTATTTTTGAAAGAGAGACAGAGTGCGAGCAAGGAAGGGGCAGAGAGAGAGGGAGATACAGAATCTGAAGTAGGTTCCAGGCTCTGAGCTGTCAGCTCAGAGTCTGACATGGGGCTCGAACTCACAAACCGGGAGATCATGACCTGAGCAGAAGTTGGACGCCTAACTGACTGAGCCACCCAGGCATCCCTGTAATTCATTTATTAATTCTAGTAGTTTATCTGTACATTCTTTTGAATTTTCTACCTACAGAGTTTGTTTGTGAATAGTGATTTTTCTACAATTATTTTATGAAGGTTTTCAGTGGGAGAAAACATAAATGCATTTTCTTAGACTTACTTCTTGTACCAGAAATCTGGTGAGCACATGTTACATATTGATACTTTACTAAATCTTCCCTGAGAAATGTTATATCAGTGTATCTTCCTAATAGCTGCTTTGTCATAGCTTTTTGGACACTGTACACTTTTCCTTATTAACCTCTGCCAATCTCTTACCCAAAAATAAAACTTTAAAAAAATTGTATTGATTGCTGGAAATTTGCATTGTAAATTTATTATACATTTATATTGGGATTTTTTGGTAAATTGATTTATTATAACCTTTGATCATTTTTCTTTTCACATAATTTATGAATTAAGATTACATTTGAGGGGCACCTGGGTGGCTCACTCGGTTAAGCATCCGACTTCGGCCCAGGTCATGATCTCACAGTCCGTGAGTTCAAGTCCTGTGTCAGGTTCTGTGCTGACAGCTCAGAGCCTCGGGCCTGCTTTGGATTCTGTGTCTCCCTCTGTCTCTGCCCCTCCCCTTCTCATGCTCTGTCTCTCTCTGTCTCAAAAATAAACAACAACATTAAAAAAAATTTTTTTTAAAAAGATTGCATTTGATGTATAAGAAATTTGGTATAGAGAGATGTAAATAGTGTAAGGGTTGATACTGTGACTCCAGATTATTTCATGACATTCTTAACACGTGGCTTTTGTCTCATAATTGTCACTTTCTGATATAAGATGGCTGTTCTATCTCCAGCAGCGAGAAGAAGATGGGGTAAAGGTTTATACCAGCTATACTTGCCCCAGTTTAAAAGTATTTCTGGAAGCTTTGTCCTGTAACCTCTGCCTCTATCTCATTGTTCAGAACTAGGTCAGGTAGTGACCCCTAGCTTCTCTGGAGCAGAGACTGTAGCTGTATTATTGCCACTTCAAACATAAGCGGAGTTCTATTCATAAGGAAATACGGAAGAGTGAATTACGTTGGCAGCAGCAAAATCTTCCGGTCTACACCAGTTTTGCTCCTTAACAACGCTGTGCATCTTCCCATACATAGAGTCTATTTAGCATCATTCCAAGGAAGCGTTCCTTGTAAGGTTCCTCATGGTCTGGGGTGACCTACAAACCTAAAAAAATGAGTTATCACTCTGCAACACATCCATCAAGTCCTTGTTATGGCTGCCTCGAAGGGTTTGATATTTGTTATGAAAAAGTAACCACTGTGTGTTTCCTATTGTCCCCTTTTCTGAATTGCAACTATAACTGTACTTATGAAAGAATGGTAGGACTCTTACTGTATGAAGTATGACCTCTACATGGAACCCTTGCCTCACGTTCCTCCCCAGGGGATTTTGGAGTATGAATGGCACACAGAGCTGTCCCACTTTGGGCAAGTATCAGTGAGTCCTTAGTGGCAGGCCACCACTCGGTTGCAGGGTTTTGTGCAATCACCCAGACATCTCTGGATCCATCGACTCTGGCAGAGAGCAAGTTGCAGGAGGAGGGCTCAGCTGTCAGCCACTAGCAATCAACCGCAGAGCAGCTGTGTCTCGAAGGAGATCTGGGCAGGTAGCAAACGGCATCATCACCCAACTATCCTGGCAACTCCCAGTTCTTCTCTTTAAAAAAGTCTCCACTTTTGTTTCCTTTAGCTTCTTGTAGCCTATGTGTGTGTTGGAGTGGGGGGTCGGGTTGGAGCGGGTTGTTCCTGCTTGCTCGTTTCTTTTACTACTTCTGAGGAGGGCTTAAGGGAGGCTGTCTTTTCCTGGTTTGATCAGCTTTCTAAGGCCTCTTCCATGGGTGCCATCTGGGGGACCTAGAGATGGATTTAGGGTTCAAAACTCACAAGCTATTGCAGCCAGGCCTGCGATTTTGTTGGCAAAGTATCCTCCTCAAAAGCTTTCTATTTTATTCCTAGTTATGTGCAAATGGATGCAGTTAGAATGTTTCATATACATAATGTTTAAGTATGAAGATTCCTTGGTTTTATTTAATGGCCTCATCACTCAGGCTACTGCCCTGGGGATATTCATGGGTATTTCAGCTCCTTGGTGATGGAATTTACCGTACTCTTTTCTGTGCATTGTGGAAATGAGAAACGGAGAAGTTTTGTAGATAGCTTCAGTTCTAGTTCCTCTGACTCCAACATTTTGACTAAATTGCATTCACATTTACACATGATCAAGATATAATTCTAATATTAATGGAAGCTTATTTGTATTGAATAGTTACTATATTATAGTTATTATTATTCCAAATGCTTTACATAAAGTAATTTCATCCCTCCAAAAAATCTATAAGGAGCTTTCAAAAGGCCACATGGCTAAAAGACACTGAACTGTTTGAGACTACGAATAATATTTAGTAGAAAAATATGATTCTTCTAAACAGACTCTCTAATTCAAGTATCACTTCCTTGGTCTTCAAAACTGTTCATTTTCTTTTTCTATACATATACTTACTTCCCTTTGACTTTTGTCTGGTCCATGTCATGATTATTTCACGTCAGACTATTGAAATTGCCATTTTCTATATTTTTAATAGCTGATCTCGCCTAATTCACAAACCTTCTTTCTTTCCCAAAGCAGGAAATTCATCTTTGCCATTAAAAAAAAAAAAGCAGTCTCATTTAGAAGTTTCTATTCACAATAAATACATAGTGAATTGAAACCCCCTCTTGAGCCTATTTTTTCTTTCAGGGATTTGTCTTTCCCTTCTTTCCAAGATTGCAAATGGGTTTAGGTGGAAGCTCACCTATCTTTATGGTGGTGGGGAAGGAGGCCTCTTGTCCAAACTCATGGGCACAGAATTGCCTCCACTCCTCTTGGTTCCCGGGCATCTTTTGCTGTGTTCCGCTGACATGTGGTCCCATCCTCTTCTAGATAGTATGCTGACACGCATTGCTGGAATTTGTGGCCCCTGCCTCAGGCTTCCAGTCGATGTCTCCACTCCCCGGCTTCATGGCCCTCACCAGTCTCTTCAAAACTCTGCAGTCCGTTTGGTGTTGTGTGAGCTTCCTGTCACAGCTGCACATGGGGCAGACACCATCCTAGACACCATCCTCTTATGCCACATTAGAAGAGACAGGAAGCGAAGGAGCTGTCAAGGTGTTCTTGAATTCTCTCTAAACTTATTTGCAGTCTCTGTCAGTGTTTCCCACATGTTTCCTATGCCCCTTTGCAAAGACCCAGGCAATATCTTTACATGAATGCATCTTCTCAAAATCTTTCTCAAGCTCCTGTCATACCCGAAGGGCATTTCTCAACGTCTCCTATGTAGCATATTACTTACAGTAATTATATTCTTAGACACCCAAGCTTAATTCTTAATGCATAAAAGGAAAATGTGGAATTTAGGATACTTTTTGTTCTCCCTCTCATCAATTTCAGGCTTTCAAGACTCACTATAATTAAACAGTCCAGCTTTTACTACCTGGAGAATGAAGACTCATCATTTTAACCTGGAATTCAACATCTTTCACAATTTGATTTCCAACCTATCTTTCCATTTTCCAAGTTGCTGTATCCAAACAGATTTCCATCTCTTTATTCCTATTAACACCATTTTTCTACACTTAAATGCCCTTCTCTCCACCTGCCTCATCTGCTCATATTTCCTTCCTCAGCAAAGCTTTTCCTGGCTTCTCTTTGCTACCATTGCACCTTTCTTGCCTATTTTTTTGTTTGTTTGTTTTTTGCCTCGTACTCTGTCAATCTTGCAATCTCCTCCTTCACTTTATTTTCCTTTTTCAGCCTCTCTGAGTGTCGGGCAGTTATCAGGGTTCAGTTCTTGGTCTGTCCTCTTGTCTCATGGGTTGTCCTTGGTTGATTGTACTACTTGTTGTTCTCAACGATTGTGTCTAGTCAATGGTTCCCACCCCTGTGTCTCCACTCCTAACATCTGTCTTGAAGAATATTGTTTCTTTAATGGAGCCGTTTATCTCTTCTGCAAGGTACTTCAGACGAAGGATGTTCAAAGCTGACTTACAGAAATGGGAGATGGAAGGCTGTTATTTTTACATTCTTTTTTTTTTTTTTTTAAATTTTTTTCAACGTTTATTTATTTTTGGGACAGAGAGAGACAGAGCATGAATGGGGAGGGGCAGAGAGAGAGGGAGACACAGAATCGGAAACAGGCTCCAGGCTCCGAGCCATCAGCCCAGAGCCTGACGCGGGGCTCGAACTCACGGACCGCGAGATCGTGACCTGGCTGAAGTCGGACGCTTAACCGACTGCGCCACCCAGGCACCCCTATTTTTACATTCTTAACACTTTAGGCCAACTCTGTTGCCTCAGGATGAAGAAATCACCAAGAAAGACGAAGAATTTAGAATGTAGGAAATTAAGATTTATGAAAGTTAAATGTTAGGAAAGGTAAATAGATGCATGAAGGTTTAAAATTCACCCTATCTGTCCAAGTGTCAGAAGGAGTAATACTAGACTCTTTCATTTATGTTCTGTTTTATAAACATTTTGTCTTAATTATAGATATCATAAAATTTTATTACCAAAGAATTGGGGAAAAAAATTAAAAAGAGAAAAAAAGAGAAATACTAACAATTATTAAATTATATTTCATTCTGATCTTCTTTTCTATGCACATATATATATATATATTTAATGTACTTGTTTGAATGTCATTTATTTACCTATCTATTTATAGTCACGTAAAATAATCACAACACTAAGTAAAGTACTGTTTTTGCTGTTTTTACTTAATATTATATAGGGAATATTTTTATGTTATTAAAATTTCCTGTAATTACCACTTTCAGAGACTGCAATGTACCATTGTCTGGACATACTATAATTTATCTCATTATTATCTTTCTGTTGGTACTTTAGATATTTCTAATTTTATTTTTCTGCTTTTAAATCCTATAAGATGAGAGGACAGGGCAAAGAACCAAACTCTGAGAACTGCCAGCGCTCAGGGAGAGGCTGGGAACAATAAATGATGGAGGAGATTGCTCTTCGATGAATGTCCTTTACCTATATCTTTGATCTCGTGTTTGATTATTTTCTTCAAATAAAGTCCTAGAAATTGCTGTGACTAAAGTTGGGATTTTTTTTTCTTTTCTTCAACCAAGATTCAGTCTTTCTTGTCCAGTCTGATTTGGGACTAATCAGGAAGATAGCATGGATGGCTTAAATCCAGCAGACGTTTTTACTATAGCTTTTCTTTGTCCCTCCCCCCAAATTCAATAGCTTGTCTTTGTAAATTGCTTGTAAAAAAACCTGTCTTTGTAAATTGGAGACTTCTCCAAATGCCTATGCATTTCCACATGCTCCTTCTTCAGAATCCTCCATAAGGAACACAACAACTCCCACCTCCTGCCTATGAGGGATGTTTAGCGTTCTAAAGCATATGAGGCCAGAGAACAGGGCTAGTGTTTCAGGGAGAGACATCATAAATATTATCCTTGGTCCGCTAAGGGGAATAAAATTATTTAATACACAACCACTTGTTTAATGTTTTCGGCCCTGCACAATTTTCTGGATACCTGTGCATTTTAGACAAAAGATATAAGTACAGTTCATTTTGGTTTAAGGTTCTTTTCTCCATCACAAGTGGTACTTTTAAGCCTATATTGAAAACAACAAATTTGATTCTTTTGAATGAAGTCATTGGTTGTTAGAGCCTGAATGTTTATGTGCCCCTCCACCCCAAAAATTCATACATTGAAGTCTTAACCCCTCAATGTGGTTTTTTTGGAGATGGGGCTTCTAAGGAAGTAGTGAAGGTTAAAGGAGATCATGAAGGTGAGGCTCCAATCCAATAGGATTAATGTTCTTATAAGAAGAGCCACCTGAGAGCTCTCTTGCTGTCTCTCTCTTTCTCCACTGGCACAAAGAAAAGGCCATGTGAGGACATAGAGAGGAGCTATCTGTTTATAAGCCAGGAAGAGAGGTTTCATCAGGAACCAACCTGCTGCCACCCTGCTCTCAGACGTCCAGCTTCCAGAGCTGTGAGAAAATACATTTCTGTTGGTGAAGCCACCCACTCTGTTGTATTTTGCTACAGCAACCTGAGTAGATTAACAGTTATTAACTAACCTAATGTCAGACGGAACGTCAGAGCACAGAAGAGACAAAGCAAGGATAGGTATAAGAATCTACAAGAAGATGTGGCCTCTGATGTGTGGAAATAAGATCAGTTTAAATAAATGAAACTAACATAGGGCATAAGTTTTATCTGAAGGTTTTGAAACTTAAGTGATGGAAAGACATTGCAGAGGTTCTGAAAAAAATCAAACTCTTGAACCTTAAGCCCAGAGATTCTAATTTTGTCAACCGGAGTAGGGTCTTTGTGCTTTATTTTAAGCAAGCACACCAAATAATTCTGATGATGAGTTGGGTTTTGGAACTACTAATCTAAGTATTACAGAGTTTACTTTTTATTGCTTTTTAAAGAAAGGTATTTTTCCTTTTCTATTCTTCTTAAGATGGGCATAACAACATAACACACGGTGGTCAACTGACTCATATCTGAGACATCTTCACCTATAATTAAGAAGGAATTTAATAAAATCTAATGCTCATACTGTCTCTTTATCACCTCCTTCTTTTTAAATTCTCTTTTTAGGAAACTTGCCTTGAAGCATGACTCATCTTTTATTCAGCTTCAGAAGAAAGAAGTTAAGTCTTTGTGTTTCACTTCCAGGGTAAGGTTTGATTGCTTTAGAGAATCAAAAAAAAAAAAAAACCAACAAAACAAAACAATAGCTTCATCTCCCCCCACCCCTCACAGGAATATCTCTGAAAAACAGATCCTGATTTCATTTTTATTCTCTTTTGTGCTATTCTTTGCTCTATTTGTAAAGAAAATTTCCTTCTACCTCTTATTCCCTTTCCCTCTCCTCACCACCTCCAACGTTTTCAGTCACTCTGATTTTTATGTGATTTCATTTTTATAATTTAGAATTTGATAAAAGCTATGAAAAAGAGGAGCAGATGCTTCCTGGAAAATGCTTTTGTGTCTTTGCTTTAGAGACTGTTCTGTATTAGCATTGTGGATTTCTGTATCTCTGATTATTTACCATTGTATATGTCCCCGTTTGATTCAAAATCAGCTAATATTGACTCTTTTAACCCCATAACACATTGTGAGGCTGAAGTGGCTTTCTGTCGATTCAATCACACGGTATTGGTGTGCTTAAAGGTGAAAAAAAACCAGAGTTGAATATTGGCAATTTCATATGATCTAGCCCAATATACTTAGTGGCTGAATAAACCAAACCTCAGACAGATTAAGTGACTTTGCTCAAGGTTACCTAAATGTAACAGACAGAATCAGTTTCAATGTGCTCTTTCCCTTAACCCATAGTTGTTTCTCTTTAGAAAAAAGTATTTACCAACATTTGCAACCTGTTTTCTTTTTTCCCCTAAATTGAAAACAATGAGATCTTAAATTGTGTTACTGAATGTATATTGCACGTGCATACATTTCTGATTCATAGGGCATACACACTATATTTGTATTGTTTTATATTAAGCAGGCCATTGTACATTGCTCTTTAAATGTTCACAGTTTCAGGGGGTGCCTAAGTGGCTCAGTTGGTTGAGCATCCGACTTCGGCTCAAGTCATGATCTCACGGTTTGTGAGTTCAAGTCCTGCATCAAGCTCTGTGCTGACACCTCAGAGCCTGGAGCCTGCTTCAGATTCTGTCTCCCTCTCTCTCTGTCCCTCCCTCACTCATTCTCACTCTATCTCTCTCAAAAATAAATAAACATTTAAAAAAAATTTAAAATGTACACAGTTTTATATGAATATACCTTTTAAGGGTGAGAGATAGTTGTTATCATTTCTAGAACTTAACATTACATACAGGACAAAGAATTTTTAGATTGGACTTTTTGTGCATGTTATATTGGAAAACCCTAATATCTAAAGTATGATGGTGTTAATGTTATTTTATGTATGTGATACCTATTATGGATAGAAGGTGCTGCAAATAATCAGACCAAAAGAGAAGTAGTCATAGTACAATACCTAAGTCCTAGAAACTTGTTCTAAGAAGATTGCAAATAATGGAAATGTTACAATAGCCTTGGAAGAAAGTCTATTATCAGTGAAGTTCCTGAACTCATAACTGTTGAAGTAAATTTATTGTTTTAATAGTCTGGGTCTTCTTACCTCCTTGTATTCAAATTTCTTCCTGTGTAACTTTCCCATGAGCAGGATGGCCTGCCTCTCCTCTTGACTCATTCTCCATGTGACTCATTTGGCCAATGGAAGGAAGTAGAAGTCATAGTGTGCCAGCTTGAAGCACAGGACTCATGAAACCTTATACATTTCTGTGTGTGTTCCAGAGAAGTGGTTCTCAACTGGGGGCAATTTTGGTAATATCTGGAAATATTGTTAGTTATTACAACTTGGGGGATTCTACTGGATCTAGTAAGGAAAAGCCAAGGACGCTACTGAAAATCTTGTAATTGATATGACAGCTCCCCACAAGAAAAAATTATTCGGTCTAAAATATCAATAGTGTCGGGGAACCGGGGCACCTGGGTGGCGCAGTCGGTTAAGCGTCCGACTTCAGCCAGGTCACGACTCGCGGTCCGTGAGTTCGAGCCCTGCGTCAGGCTCTGGGCTGATGGCTCAAAGCCTGGAGCCTGTTTCCGATTCTGTGTCTCCCTCTCTCTCTGCCCCTCGCCCGTTCATGCTCTGTCTCTCTCTGTCCCAAAAATAAATAAACGTTGAAAAAAAAATTAAAAAAAAATAGTGTCGGGGAACCTAAGTGTCCGATTCTAGGTTTCAGCGCAGGTCATGGTCTCATGGCTCATGAGTATGAGCCCCACATCGGGCTCCACAATGATAATGTGGAGCCTGCTTGGGATTCTCTTTCCCCCTCTCTCTGCTCCTCCTGTGCTCTCTCTCTCTCTCTCTCTCTCTCTCTCAAAATAAGTAAACAAACTTAAAAAAATATCAATAGTGTTGGAGTGGAGAAACTGTGTTCTTTATAGACTCTGTCATACTGTACAAAGGACATGCCTAGACTGGCCTGCAGGTGTTAGGAGGAGGAGAAAGACACATGGACTAAAATTAACTTGCAGAAATGTAAGCAAGTCCATCAATTTGAACTAACACTCAGCCTTGTGACATATGAGATTTAACAATAAATGATGTTTATTTTAAATAACTAAGTCTTGAGGTGGTTTGTTACACAGCATTAGCTATCTAATACAACCTTGCAATAAAGAAAAGGTGAATATTGGTGTCAGGGTCACAAGTCAGTATATCATGTGAATCAATTACCAATGAAAAGATAAAAAAAAATTAGACTATTACAGTTCCTAAACCTTGCCAAGAGAACATATTTTTCAATTTTTTCTGTGAAAATGAATTCAATTTTAAGATTTGGATAATTAACCTATTTTATGTTAGCATAAAGAAGAACCTCTGTTCTTTTTTAAAAAATTCTTTAACATTTATTAATTTTTGAGAGACAGAGTGTGAGTCGGGGAGGGGCAGAAAGAGAGGGAGACACAGACTCCGAAGCAGGCTCCAGGCTCCGAGCTGTCAGCACAGAGCCCGACGCGGGGCTCGAACTCACAGACTGTGAGATCATCACCTGAGAAGAAGTTGGACACTTAACCGACTGAGCCACCCAGGCGCCCCAAGAACCTCTATTCTAATTAAATTATTTACTATCAAGTATGCAATACAAAATAAGCACTATCAGTGCCAGACATCATCATGAGCACTGTGAGTATAAGGAAGAAAGTAGCCCCTGTGTACAAAAAGCTCCCCTTACACCTGGTATATTCAAAACACTGTGTTCATGTAATTTAACTAGTTTATTTCTTATAATTGATTTAGAAAGAACACCTAACTTAAAACAGACAAATCTATATTTTGAGGCAGAGTTATAGCTTGGAATATTTGAATCTCTGTTTTTTTCTGAGTTTTTGTCCCTATCTTCCACTCTCTATTGGTATGCTTGGTGCTAATTTTACCTCCTAAGCCAACACCGAAATGGAAGAAAGATTAAAAATTACATGTTCAGAAAGTCAGAAAGAGACACATATGTACATGAGGAGGTATGTTTTTAATAACCAAAGATAAGTAGCAGGGGCAGTGGGAAAGTGAGACTACATAGAAAGGAGGAGGAGAGGGGTCTCCTTCTTCAAAGGGGAGGTGGTGGGTAAGGTCGATTTTTCCATTTTCTAGCACTGGGGAACAGAGCTAAAGAGACTCATTACTGGCTATTCTCCAATATGTATTTCCCCTCCTCCCTGGCCACCCATGGCCTGTGGACAAACCACAGTTCCACGATTCTGGATACTGTAAATTTCACTAAATGGAAACTGGAGGCCTTGGAAACCTTACGCGGAGATGAGAGTATTAAATGCACATCACTTGCTGACCAAGGTGGGACTGATAGAATCCATTTGGACTTTTCCTATGACCGGGTACAGCTTGGGACATAGTAATACTACATTTAATTTTTTTAATGTTTATTTATTAATTTTGAGAGAGACACACACACAGCATGAGCGGGGGAGGAGCAGAGAGATACGGAGACACAGAATCCGAAGCAGGCTCCAGGCTCTGAGCTGTCAGCACGGAGCCTGATGCGGGGCTCGAACCCACGAACTGTGAGATCATGATCTGAGCTGAAGTCAGATGCTTAACTGATTGAGCCAGCCAGGTGTTCCTACATTTGATTTTTATAGCAATACATTGTATGTAACCATATTTTTATTGCTTTTTGAGTCTTCTGTAATCCTTTTTTACCTGTGTTACACTTATATGTATATTTCATGCTAATTCATTATTTAATTTTCAAAATATTCTTTGTCATGGCACATACAATCAAGTTTGCGATTATTCCTTCTGGGGTCTGAAAATATGCAATCTTAGAAATGTTTTTATCATATCTATAGTAATCCAACATATTTTCACAGCAGCAAGGCAGAATTTCCTGGTAGCATGGTTTCTATGCCTCCCACAACAGAAGGGTTGAAAAAGACTTCATGTAGACAGACTATGCACTTTCTCTAATTGTGGCAACATTAAATCTGGGGTGATGAATAGACCCCAGGGTGACTGCCATGCAGCCCCATCTCCTGATATTTCTACCTGCTGTGAACATCCTGCAGAAGCAGGATGGACCCACACGCAAACTTTGGTTCAGAATTCAAGAATAATGATGTCATATGTACACCAAGAGGGTATGAAAGGTGTATGACTCATGTAATAATTCATTGTGGAAAGCAAGGCAGCTTTCTCAGGCTGGTCTAGAAATGGGCCAGCAAAGCAGGCAAGGAAAATTGGCTTCAGGTTGTTGTGGTAGTTAAAGGCTGTGACTGGGGTCATGGTTCTTACATGTAGCCAGGGATTCTGCGGTGTGAATCCCTCATGGCTGCACAGGATTGAGCACCCAGGCTTTGCTATCACTCAGATACGGGCAGAAGGGGAGAGGAAGGAGTGAGGCCTAAAAGTTGTTTTTAATCAAACATCAAAAATGCAGCCAGGCTATTTCTTAACATGCCTTTACACGAACCCCTTCTGGTGTGGGTGGGACATGGGACTTTTTTTGAACCAATAGAATATATAAAATGTGATGGAATATCATTCTTGTGATTGTTACCTGGTAAAGGTGAGGATGTTACTCCTGTGATTAATAGCACATTACCCGTATACATATATGCTGACTCCACCCAGACTCATTCTCCTGTCTTGCTGAGCTTGAAGAAGCAAGCTGCTATGCTGTGAACTGTCTATGGAGAGGGCCACATGCAGGGGACTGTGGGCAACCTCTAGGGCCAAGAGCTTCAGGACTCCTGTCCAAGGAACTAAATTCTGCCAACAGCCACAACCATGTAAACTTGGATGATAACTCCGAACCTCAGATGAGATTCCAGCTCAGCTAACACCTCGATTGTAGCCTATGAGACACTGAAGCAGAAAACTCAGTGTCCAGACTCCTGATCCATGAAAACCATGAGATACTTTATGTATATTGTTGTAAACTGCCAAGTGTATGGTATCATATTTCTCAATAATTAATACAGATAATATGACTAATACACCACAGCATGACAGTTGTTTCCTAGACCTCTGCCTATATCTTTTCATGTGAGGAAAAGATGTCTGATTTAAAAAAAAAAAAAGATCTTTCATGGGATTGTATTTTTGTTTGAGTAGATGGCAAATAGATTAAAGCCAGAGGTGGAGGTCCTTCAACATGGTGGAGGATCTCAGAATGGAACGGAAGGAAAAGAACTGCCAGGTGGAGAGAAAGTAGGAAATGATTGAAATAACCATGACATCCCGAGTGACCTCAAGCAGGGTTCCTGCCCGGGAGGCGGGAGAGACACTCTGAAGAGGTAATCAATAAGATGCTTATGGTAACCGGATGTAGGCAGTAAAGGAGATGAAGGAACCAAAGGTAACACAGAGATTTTTGAGACAGGGTCATGCAGACAGTGACTGCATTGGCAGAAATCACAGAAATTGGCAATTCAGAGAGACCTTAATTTAGAGAGAGGGTTATTTTTACATTAAACATGTTGAATTTGAATTGACCAAAACCAGAATTGGGGTTCCAGACTGAAATTCACTATTCACAGATTCAGCAGACATGGCAATGAGCACATTCAAGGGTCTTGGACTGCATAAGCTCTGGGCATAAAACTGACCAGCAATCCAGTTAGTAAGTAGTAAATCCTCTTTCTTTGGATGTTTGGATTCTAATTCAGGTGGACATGTAATGGGTACATTCATACATTCATACATTCCTACTGGGTACGAGATCTGTGATCGAGGTATGAACAATGTGCTGTAAAGCAAAAAGGTTGGGGAGACCCTCCCTCATCCTTCAAGACTCAGTTCAAGTGGAATGAGCACCTCGGTGGAGCCCTCTCTGATCAGGCTCTCCCTGTCCCCTGTGGCCCCAACATGGCACCATTACAGCACCTGCCCTCTTCTATGGTGATTATTTACCAACACTCCCCCCCCACGCCCTTACTAGAATATGAGTTCCCTGAGGGCCAAATAGCCTCATTTCTCTCTCCTTTGTATTCCCGGTGCCTAACACAGCACTTGTCAGATAGTTGCATTCAAGGGATGCTTGTTGAATGTGGTATGGTTAGTGGTGTAATTAACCTATTTAAGGTGTGATTTGCGCAAGGAAGGAGGATTCTGTCCACAGAAAAAGCCAGAGTCTGAGGGCTGTATCAGGTACCTCTTCCACAATCCATTCATAAAGCAAGTCTGTGAGCTCCCACTACACATAGTGTGATGGGCCCATTAAGGTTTTGCCTTCTTATAAAAAGTGACTTTAGATGTGTGGAATGTCAAAGGATGCTCATTACCAGCTTAGGAAGTGTCTCCCTGGGGGCACATATAACCCTCCACATTCTGGAGGCCTCCATGACTTAGATATTTGTCCTAGCATCTTGCAGTTTGGTGGCCATGTCTCTGCCATATCAAGTATGTAAGCTTTCAGCGTCTTGAATTGATGCGCAGTATGTGGGGGCTTGTGGAAATCAATCAACATAATAGAAAAATGTCAGAATAAAATCCAAAGGAAACATGTCATGTACCTCATAGTAGTGAACATTGCTTACCAGAGAAAAGAATTACCTTTATGAATTAGAAGCTCCCTAAGTCTCCCTCTTCATTCATTCTTTATAACAGAAACTATAACTTCTGAAGTTGAATATTGCTTTCTTCCCCCTAAATCCCAAAAGAAAGATTTTGCAAATGTGTTCTAAATGTTTGAGTTATTTTGCCACCAAAAATGTGCTTCTCTATTTGGATTTAATATTACATATTTTCTTTTTAAATTGAGCTGCCATGGATAGAAGAGCAACGTGAGCATATAGCATTTTCTGTTTCCTGATGTGGAAATCTTCCAAGGTGACACAGAAAGTGGCAAAATGAATTGGAAAGGTACAAAGGGCACACCCTAAGGGGGGTATTTGTTGGGTGGAGAAAGTAGAGGTGGGAAGTGAGAGTACCCAGCCCGGAATACACCACCATTCTAAGCTAGGGAGCAGACAGTCGAAGCAAAGCATTTGCTAGCATTCATTTAAACTGTTGCTTGCCATACACTAGACTTACATTAATTCCTATACAGGTTCTAGTGTTAGGAAAACCACAAGGAAAGTTCAGGATTTGAGATGATTTAATTCTTCCTAGTGCTATTGGTAAATTCCTAAAAGAGAAGACGAGATTTGGATGAAAGTGGTCCAACCAAATGACTATAGGAACGAAATATGGGTTTTCAGGAAGAGGTCACTTGTACCTTTGATTTATCACCAAGTCCAATGATGGTTAGTATAGCCACCTACTATAGCTTAGCTAACGTTAGTCCAAATAGCAACAGAAGGGCAGAAATTTAGCAGGTCACAATATTTGGGTTTTATGAAAGTGTGAGCTATTGCTCATTCTGCCTGGAAAAAGGCTAATCCTGGGTAAAAGATCAGATTCTTCATGATGCCTCCCCACTGAAGGCAATTGTTTCAGACTCCTTCAAGGCAGAGATTGATCTGAGACCAAAAGAGAAGGGAAGGAGACAGAAATCTGTAGCTAGAAGCCAAATACTTTTATAATCAAAGGTCATATTTAAATGGAGATCTTTAATTATGGCCTGGAAGCAAAAATACCTGACGTTTAATAACTAGTTAGGAGAACTGTATCCTCCTTTGGAAATATCCTGGCCGCTAAAACTTCAGCAGCTTAAAATGGTCTGCTAAAGCAATGGGATATTCTGTAAGGTCTGTTTTTATACCACTTACCTCAGGTATGATCATACAGAAAAATGTACAAGGCTATATATACACAGAATAGAACAATGCTGTCAGATTGGCTGATCAAGACAGTATTCTTTTCCCATGACAGGGAATCTTTCCTTTTCTCGTCAGCAGAAGGTACACAGTGTGGATGAATACTTATTATGTTTAATTTCCTATTCTCCCTTTTCTTTTGTTATTTTATTACTGTTAAATTTTATTATTGTTAACCTGTTCTTTCTATCCTTTTTGTATTCATTATTTTAGGGTTGGCTCCCTCATCTTTTAGCCCTATGCTGGAAGAAGCCATATCTGCACTTGATGAAGAGGACTGCACATAAGCCAGGGATTTTGTACTTGGATCTAGGTGAGGAAGAGGTCTTAGACTTTCTTCAGGAAGGATATAAACATGTTTGTATAGGTATTAGCATTTCTAAAAATATATTTAGATATTGGGCAGCCAAAGAGGTGAACTGTAATGGTCATCAAGGCTGACTTCTCAATATCCCACTCCAAATGATTAGCACAAGTCAATCATGATAATCTCATTTCCTTGTCAGTCCTAGGCAGTGAAACTTCAGTGGAATATTGCTACGGCACTTTAAAATGGTTGCCTGCTTCTTCCTGAGATATGTAAAAATTACATGGTTTCGTTGCTGACTCTGGAAGTTGTAGCTCTGGTTGTATTTCACACATGACATTTCTGCAGCTATCTTACAACACTTTGAGGATCAATCCAGCACAAAAAAGAGATGAACAGAAATCATAGAAATGTAAATTTGGAGTCTCTGACTGTGGACTCCATGTTGTAAAATAATACATTTTATTATTGTTTAATCCAACTGGAACTGGGTCTTTTCTTATTTGGAGTAAAAAAATACCAGCTCATGAATAGTTTATCCAGGACTATTTTGGTTCCCTTAGCACAATGGGACCTAGTGTTTTATTTGATCTGCATATATCCACTGGGTATACGTCAGAAATAGAGTTGCCAGGCTTAGCAAATAAAAATACAGAATACTCAGTTAAACTTGAATTTCAGGTGGACAAATATTTCATGGGATATATACTGAAATTTAAATTGAATTTAGCCTCCATCTTTCATCTGGCAATCCTAACAAGGATAACTCGGTGATAAGGTATAAATTGATATTTTTGGTGCCCAAGGCTATTCTGGCTGTTTATTAGAAAAGAAGACCATATTACTTATGGATGACAGTGAAGATGAAAGGGAGTCAGATTTCCTTAGCACTCCTGTTTACACTGGGGGTAGGGAATTTAGATGACATGTTGGCGAATTCTTTCTATAAAGGGCCAGATAGTAAACATTTTAGGCTCTGAGGACCTTACAGTCTCTGCTGCAACCATTCCTCTCTGTTATTTCAGTTTGAAAGCTGCCACAGACAATGTATTAATGAGTAAGTATGGCTACATTTCAATTAAATTTTATTTTAAAAACAGATAGTGAGCCAGATTTGGCTTGAAGGCTGTACTTTGCTGACCCTTATCTAGATCATCCAGTGGGAATTGTGATGAGACATGACTTGAGTATCCAATCTCAGAACACTCCCTTAATACTTTATCTCTGATCCTATAACATGCCAGACTGAGTTGTTGATTAGAGAATTTGTATAAAACCCCACATAAAACTCTTGTAGAGCCCAGGACAACCTTTACAGCTTTTAATTTTACCCATACACCAAAACCTTGATTCAATAGAACCTTCCTTTTATACAGAAATGAAGTGTGGAATGGAGGAGAATGGTAGATGGCAAATGAAATGATAGGGATTGCAACACAAGAGACAGGATCCATTGTCTCAGTTATAATCATCTCTCTCAAATAAATTTACCACAAGCAACATAAGAGCATTTTAGATTCAGAGCAACACAATATAAATAAATAGATACCGACTCTATGAATAGTAGAAGATCATCAGAACAAGGTACTATGGGCAAAGTTTGCTTGTAAATGGATCGCATATTCAGGGTCAGTAAATCAGAAACACTAAATTCCAATTCATGATGTAAAAGACTAACTGGAGATTCATCTCTGGATCACAGACAAAAAGTATAAACAGATAAAATGATGATAATAAATATGGAGAATATGAGGCAAAAGTAATGTATAAGGAGATAGTAGAATTCATGAACAGACTCTATAACCAAGAAAATAATAGCAGAAATAGCTCTTGAGCTGAAAATAACATGGTTCAAGACATTTAAGAAAAGCTTGATTATCTAGTGATATTCAGAATATATTTTAAAATATCTTATAAGCATCCCAGTAAATTAAAAAATGAGAACAACTTATACTGACTTTAGATCTCTTTTCACAGGGTTAGCTTCCAGAAAACAATAAAATAAAAATTTCCACCCGCAATATCATTGGGTAGGCAAATTAATTTTCAAAGGTAAAATGTACAGCAAGATGTTTTAGATGTTTATAGAAGAAATAAAAGCAGAATTTCTATCAAGTTATCCTTCCTACATAGATGCCTTTCAATTAATGAATCAAAGTTTAGTCTAAGAATAGGGGATTGTAGATAAAAGAGACTAACAAATATTTAAGCCAGAAAAGCCAATAGAATTACTTAAATATTTATAGAATTTGGTTTCAAAATTAAGTCCATAAAAATTATGTGGGAAAAAAAACAGTGTTTGGAAAGAGTTTTATAGAAATACAGATTTATACCCCCAAATTACATTACAGAAAACAAGGGAAATTGCAAGGGGGTGAGAAATAATGACAAGATGGACATAGAAAGAAAACAAAGCCCTGAGATTCTCCTTAAATAATCATAAACTTTAAAAATCTGCTTATTGTTTGGATTCAAAATTAAATAAATATAATTTCAAGAATTTAAAAATACAAGATATCCACTAAGAAATTAAAAATTGAATCCATACCTTCTAAATTATTGCAGACGTTATAGACAAAATAGACAGTTTGTATAGACCCCTTCCTGTCAAATAGGCTCAGAAAAGGAAAAAAAGTGTAGTCTTTAAGAAATATGTCACATGAAGATAATAATGTCTAAATGAAAATGAGCCTTTTAAATGTTGCTGCATTTCAAATTATATATGAGGAACAGCATAAAAGGGGAATCCTATTTATTACCTATTTTCAGACTTTGTCCTAAAATAGAATAGAAGCTTGCCTTTTCTCACACATCCTTTGGTCCCACTTTCCATTTTCTCCATCCATCTCTGTTTCATAGTGTTATCTTTTTGCACCAGTCTTGGCTCCTGGAGACATCAACTATGATGAGGGCAATGATGCCTCAGCATTGCATGGACTGACTTCTAGAGCCCTCTAAAGCATCAGTCCCAATATCTGTGTTCCTACTCACTCCCTGGCAGTCAAAATATTATAAAAAGTTATTAAACGAAATGTAAAATAAAACTCACTAAAAGACAACAGCACTCATATGAATTAAAGAATAAAAGTTAGCCATATGCTGTGAATAATTAAGACACATGGTGCAAGATGGTTGCAGATAAAGAGGTAGGTAAAGATATATTTGGCAAATACCGTAAAAGTGCACCAGATACATTTCCAAGACCAAAATATTAAGTAGAATGCTCACCATAAATTTATAATCCATTTTGAAGTCTTAACAAAATTTAACTCCAGTGTGTCAAACTTCATATTAAAATATATTAACTATATTAAAATATATAAAGCAACAACAGGCAGAAATACAAGGAGAAATCAACATTTCAGATCAAGTTTATAAAAAGGATTCTAAGGACATAGCACTTATGAATAATAAATTACTAATGATATCCTTCAGTGATGCTGACTGTCTGGAATCTATCCTAGGTCTTTATGACAATGAAAATGCTAATAGCAATAAATGACAATGAAAATGCTAATAGCAATAAATGAAATAATTTAACCACAATAATAGAGATCAGGCTTTTTTTCTGGGTATTCTAAAAATATTGCCATAATTAACTATTACAATAGCCTGACCAGATAGATATAACATCCATTTGAAGAGTGAGCTATCTGACATTGTGAAAGGCTAAACTAACTTGTCCGAGGTCACATACTCTTTCAAAGAAGTGGCCAAAATTTGAAATTGTATTTGTCTGATTCCAGACCTCAGTCTTTTTCTATCATGCCATGATGTATGTTATGGTCAGACTTTCATCACCATAGTAGGAATGAAATGAACATAAATCATGGCTCCTCATTGAAATATTATACAATATTAAAAATTATATTCATTAGTTTTTAAATTAATCAGTTTTTAAATTTAAATCCAAGTTAGTTAACATATAGTGTAATAATGATTTCAGGAATAGAATTTAGTGATTCATCACTTACATTTGACACTCAGTGTTCATCCCAACAAGTGCCTCCTTAATGCCCATCACCCATTCAGCCCATCCCCCACCCAACACGCTGCCAGCAACCCTCAGTTTGTTCTACTTAAGAGTCTCTGATCGTTTGTCTCCCTCTCTGTTTTTATATTATTTTTGCTTCCTTCCCTTAAATTCCACCTATGCGTGAAATCATGTGTTACTTGTCTTTCTCTGATTGACTTATTTCACTTAGTATAATATACTCTAGTTCCATCCATGTTGTTGCAAATGGCAAGATTTCATTCTTTTTGATCACTGAGTAATAGTCCATTGTATATATATACCACATCTTCTTTATCCATTCATCAGCTGGTGGACATTTAGAATCTTTCCATACTTTGGCTATTATCAATTGGGGTGCATGTGACCCTTTGAATTAGTAATCCTGTATTCTTTGGATAAATACCTAGTAGTGCAATTGCTGGGTTGTAGGGTAGTTCTATTTTTAAGTTTTTGAGAAATCTCCATACTGTTTTCCAGAGTGGCTCTACCAGTTTGTATTCCCACCAGCAGGACAAAGGGTTCCTCTTTCTCCACATCCTTGCCAAAATCTGTTGTTGCCTGAGTTGTTCATTTTAGCCATTATGACAGGTGTGAGATGGTATCTCATTGTGGTTTTGATTTGTATTTCTCTGATGATGAGTGATGTTGAGCATATTTTCATGTGTCTGTTAACCATGTAGATAACCACTTTTCTTGGAAAAGTGTCTATTCTTGTCTTATGCCCATTTCTTCACTGGATTATTTGGTTTTTGGGTATAGAGTGTGATAAGTTCTTTATAGATTTTGGATACTAACCCTTTATCTGATATGTCGTTTGCTAATATCTTCTCTCATTCTGTTGGTTGCCTTTTAGTTTTGCTGATTGTTTCTTTCATTCTGCAGAAGGCGTTTATCTTGATGAGGTCCCAATAATTCATTTTTGCTTTTGTTTCCCTTGCGTCCAGAGACATGTCAACTAAGAAGTCGCTGCAGCCAAGGTCAAAGAGGTTGGTGCCTGTTTCCTCCTCCAGGATTTAATGGCTTCTTGTCTCATGCTTAGGTTTTTCATCCATTTTGAGTTTATTTTTGTGTATGGTGAGAAGGTGGTCCAAGTTCATCCTTCTGCATGTCGCTGTCCAGTTTTCCCAACACCATTTGTTAAAGAGATTGTCTTTTCTTGATTGGATATTCTTTCCCACCATGTGGAAGATTAGTTGGCTTGGGTTCTGTATTCTATTCCATTGATCTATGTGTCTGTTTTTGTGCCAGTACCATACTGTCTTGATGATTACAGCTTTGTAATACAGCTTAAAGTCCAGAATTATGATGCCTCCAGCTTTGGTTTTCTTTTTCAGGATTGCTTTGGCTACTTAGGGTCTTTTCTGGTGCCATACAAATTTTAGGATTGTTTGTTTTAGATCTGTGAAGAATTCTAGTGTTATTTTTATAGGGTTTTCATTAAATATGTAGATTGCTTTGGGTAATAGCGACATTTTAACAATATTTTTTCTCTCAACCCATGAGTATGGCATGTTTCTCCATTTTTTTGGTGCCATCTCCAATTTCTTCCATAGGCTTTCTATAATTTTCAGTGTAAAGATTTTTTTATTTCTTTGGTTAGATTTATTCCTAGGTATTTATGGTTTGTAGTGCAATGGTAAATGGGATCAATTCCTTGATATCTCTTTCTGCTGTTTTATTATTGGTGTTTAGAAATGCAACCGATTTCTGTATGTTGATTTTATATCCTGCAACTTTGCTGAATTCATGTATCAGTTCTAGCAGTTTTTTGATGGAGTCTTTTGGATTTTCCACATAGAGTATCATGTCATCTGCAAAGAGTGAAAGTTTGATTTCCTCTTAGCTGATTTAGATGTGTTTTATTTCTTTGTTGTGTTCATTGCTGAGGCTAGAACTTCCAACACTATGTTAAATAACAGTGGTGAGAGTGGACATCCTTGTCATGTTCCTGATCTTAGGGGGGAACTCAGTTTCTCCCTATTGAGGATGATATAAGCAGTGGGTCTTTCATATACGGCCTTTATAATCTTTAGGTATGATCCTTCTATCCCTAATTTCTTGAGGTTTTTTTTTTTTTATCAAGAAAGGATGCTGTATTTTGTCAAATGCTTTATCTGCATCTATTGAGAGGATCATGTGGTTCTTATCCTTTCTCTTATTAATGGGATGTATCACATTGATTGATTTGCGGATATTGAACCAGCCCTGCATTCCAGGAATAAATCCCACCTGATTGCGGTGAATAATTCTTTTAATGTATTGTTAGATCCAGTTTGCTAGTATCGTGTTGAAAATTTTTGTACCCATGTTCATCAGGGAAATTGGTCTATAGTTCTCCTTTTTAGTGAGGTCTTTGTCTGGTTTTAGAATCAAGGTAATGCTGGCCTTGTAGAATGAGTTTGAAAGTTTTCCTTCCAATTCTACTTTTTGGAACAGCTTCAAAAGAATAGTTGTTAACTCTTCTTTAAACATTTGGTAGAATTCCCCTGGAAAGCCATCTGGCCCTGGGCTCTTGTTTGTTGCGAGATTTTTGATTACTGATTCAATTTCTTTACTGGTTATGTGTCTGTTCAAGTTTTCTATTTCTTCCTGTTTCAGTTTTGGTAGTTTATATGTTTCGAGGAATTTGTCCATTTCTTCCAGATTGCCCAATTTGTTTGCTCATAATATTCTCTTATTATTGTTTGTATTTCTGTGGTGTTGGTTGTGATCTCTCCTCTTTCATTCGTAATTCTATTTGGGTCCTTTCCTTTTTCTTTTTGATCAGTCTGGCTGGGAGTTTGTCAATTTTGTTAATTCTTTCAAAGAACCACCTCCTAGTTTTGTTGATCTGTTCTACTGTTTTTTTGATTTCAATGTCATTGATTTTTGCTCTAATCTTTATTATTTTCCTTCTTTTGCTGGCTTTGGGCTTTATTCACTGTTCTTTTTCCAGCTCTTTTAGGTTTAAGGTTAAGTTGTGTATTTGAGACCTTTCTTCCTTCTTTAAGAAGGTCTGGGTTGCTATATACTTGCCTCTTCTGACTCCCTTTGCTGCCTCCCAGAGGTTTTGGGCTGTCATGTTTTCATTTTCATTGGCTTCCATGTACCTTTTAATTTCCTCTTTAATTTCTTGGTTAACCCATTCATTCTTTAGTAGGATATCTTTAATCTGTAAGTATTCATGGTCTTTCCAAATTTTTTCTTGTGGTTGATTCTGAATTTTTTTTATAAACAAATTTCTTTTTTTTTTAATGTTTATTTTTGAGAGCAAGACCGAGCATGAGTGGGAGAGGGACAGAGAGAAAGGGAGACACAGAATCCGAACAGCTCCAGGCCCTGAGCTGTCAGCACAGAGCCTGACGGGGTTCAAACTCACAGACCGCAAGATCATGACCTGAGCCAAAGTCAGACGCTTAACTGACTGAGCCACCCAGGCACCCCTCAGTCTTTATTTTAAAATCTAGTTTGTCTGATATAAGTATGGCTACTCTGGCTTTCTTTTGATGACCATTAGCATGATAGAGGGTTCTCCATCCTCTCAGTTTCATTTTGAAGGTGTCTTTGGGTCCCAAGTGAGTCTCTTGTAAGTAGCATATAGAAGGGTCTTGTTTTCTTATCCATTCTGATAGCCTATATCTTTTGATTTGAATGTTTAGTTCATTGACCTTTAGAGTGAGTACAGAAAGATATGAATTTAGTGCCATTGTGTTGCCTGTAGAGCTGGTGTTTCTGGTGATGTCCTCTGTTGCTTTCTAGTCTTTGTTGCTTTTGATCTTTTTTGTTTTGTCGTTTCTCCACTCAAAGAGTTCCCCTTAAAATTTCTTTCAGGACTGGTTTAGTGGTCACAAACTCCTTTAGTTTCTGTCTGCCTGGGAAACTCTTTATGTCTCCTTCTATTTTGAATGACAGCCTTGTTAGATAAGGAAATTTTGTCTGCATATTTTTGCAATTCAGCACATTGAATATATCCTGCCACTCCTTTCTGTCATGCCAAGTTTCTGTGGATAGGTCTGCTGTGGACCTCACCTGTATGTATTTCCTTATAGGTTAAGGACTTTTTTCCCTTGCTGCTTTCATAATTCTTTCCTCGTCTGTATATTTTGTGAATTTGACTATGATATGCCTTGGTGATGGTCAGTTTTTGTTGAATCTAATAGGAATTCTCTGTGCTTCTTGGATTTTGATGTTTGTGTCCTTCCCCAGATTAGGAAAGGTTTCCACTATAATTTGCTCACATAAACCTTACCCCTTTTTCTCTCTCTTCATCTTCTGGGACTCCTATGATTCAGATGTTTGTCCTTTAATAAGTCACTGAGT